>NC_141056.1:22564916-23027416 GCF_041138505.1 Cibotium barometz
ACGGGATCTAAATTTCTAGGGAGATAGAAATCAAATATATTGCAAGAAATTGATCTAAATTCAACAATTCATCAAACATTATGTGACCATGATCAAAATATTCAAAAACAAATGAAGATACTTAGCTCACAAAGATTCGGCTCCAAGATTGGGTGCAATCATCCCCCCCCCATGTGTGTGGCCTATTTTTTTCCCACACATGAGTATTTATGAGATACTTTATTCCAATTTAGGCCATAGCCTCCAAAAATACAAAAAGGGTGCTTTTTTTACACGACACTCTCTTATCTTCAAGAATAGAGTGCCCATAAATTGAGGCTTGGATTTAAAGCATCACCAAATATTAAAGATCAAGTCTATTCTTGATAAACTATAGCTTTTGCAAGATAAATCAAAATGTGCACAAGCTAGCACATGTATTTACAAAGCTTGTTTATAAAAATGGTGTGCCAAATAATAAATTTGTGCGACTTCTCCTCAATCCTCGGAATCCTCTTCACCTATAAAATAACCAACAATAAATTGGTGAAATAAATATTCCATAAGCATCCAAACCATCATCACACACATGTTTGCCAAGCGTAAGTAACCCGAGAATCACCCCTACATACGAACCAACTGAAACAAACATTGGAGACTCCAAGCGTACGTCAATATTCACCAAATGTATTAATATTTATAATGGTATCACCCATGATATTAACATAATTTGGCATGACGCAAAGATAATCGAAGTGTCCCCGAATTATCTAAGAGGGTAGAATAAAATTTTTAAGGGCTTAAAATATATTCCCATAACATCCCCTCTTGCTTGAGTTTGCAATTTTCCTCAATTGCCGGTTTGTTGAAAAGAACGGAGGATCTCAAGGAAAGCACAAAAATATTTCTCAGGCACCCATCTTGCATCTTCACAACAACAAGGATGATTTTTTAAAGTTATTAAATATTTGCTATATTGGTTTCTAGTGCGAGTTGGTGTAATTTGATGGTCAATGATAGTATTTGGGAGTAAGATTTCTTGGTCTCCTTCAATAAGAGGTGGTTCTTCATATACTGGATGAGAGGGAAGTTGTCCTTTGAAAGGTTTTAATAAGCTAACATGAAATGAATTGTGAATGTTCCAATGAGATGGTAATTCAAGTTTATATGCAACATCATTAATTTTGTGGATCACTTTAAAAGGTCCATAAAATCTAGGTGCAAGCTTAACAGCTGGGAATTTTTCAACACTTTTTTTAAGTCGATGTTTTTCAATTTTCAAAAGTACATAGTCTCCAAGTTCAAAGGATATAGCTTTACGTTTATAATTTAGTTGCTTAACATACTTTTCTTGAGCATGAGCAATGGAATGCTTTACATCATTCAGAATGGTCATAAAATCAATAGTAGTGATTCAGCTTTGATTTTGTGAGAAAGTCTAGTTGCTAGAATAGGCAAAAGTTTTCCATATACAGTTTCGAAAGGTGCTCGACCAGTAGGAGTATTATTATAATAAGCAAATTGGAGAAGATGAATGTATTTATCCTAGGAGTTAGGTTGTTGGGCAACATAGGCTATGAGTAGATCTAAGATAGTGTTGTTAGTAACCTCAGTTTGTCCATTTGTTTTCAGATGGAAAGCTGTTGAGAAATCTACTTTAGAAAAATAATGTATTGTTTTAATTTTTAAGTAAATAGAGGGAGAAAAAAGAAATTATTAAAAATTATGTATATTTTAAGACGTGATGTACAAAGATTTGTTTGTTGATAAACATATTTGCGGCTTGTTGAGAAGTCAAAGTTTTCTTACAAGGTAAGAAGTATGCTTGCTTACTCAAACGGTTAATTACTGTCCAAATCATATTGTTATAACTTGATGTAGTAAGCAAACATGTGATGAAGTCCATGGATATTTACTCCCAAGTGTCATTATAGGAATTGGTAGGGGGGTAAGGAGTCCTTACGTTTTCGCTTTGTAGCTTTTAATCTTCTAACAAAACATTCAGCCACAAATTTTTCTATATCTTGTTTGAGATGAGGCCAAAAGAATTCCCTAGATACTAGTTGTAAGGTAGTTGAAACACCTCGATGACCCATGTATGGTGGTTGATACATTTCCTCCAGTATGAATCTGAAAGGTTGTGTGATACATAATCTTTTTTGGAAGAAAAGATAACCATCATGGCTTGAGTAATCACCAATAGGGTTCCAATTATTGTCACTAAGTTTAGTCCAAATTTCAGAAAAATTTGGGTCTATATCATAGGATTCTCTCATAGGAAAATGGTTGACTTTGAATAACAGAAATCTTGTGAATACTAGAAGGTATACTTAAAGCATCGACACAACATTTTCTTTGCCTGCTGGTTGATATTGAATAATGGGTTGGAAACTTTGGATAAATGAAGCCCATTTGATATGTCGATCAGAACTCAATGGCTGAGTCAATAAATGACGAATGCTTTGTTGGTTTGCCTTAATTAAGAATTCAGATTCTATTAAATAATGTTTCCAAAGTCTTAAAGCATGGACAACTGCAGCTAATTCTTTGTCATATGTACTATAATTTCTTTCTGCTGGTTTAAGCTTATGACTTTCGTAAGCTATTATATGTCCATCTTGCATAAGAACAGCACCAAAGCCTTGTCCACTAGCATTAGTAACTACAACGAAGAACGATCGTTGAAAAACTAGTAATGTAAGAACTGGTGCATGGGTCAATGCTTTCTTAAGTTCAGCAAAAGAATGATCCTGTGGACTAGTCCAATCAAAATGTCTAGCTTTCTTAAGAAGTTCAGTCAAAGGATGTGCAATATATGTAAAATTTCTAACGAACTTCCTGTAGTAGCTACATAATCCAAGAAAAGATCAGAGTTCGTGAATATCACGTGGGCTATGCCAATTAGTAATGCTTTCGATCTTTTTGGGATCTACTCAAATACCATCAGCAGAGACATGTCCTAGATATTTAATTTCTTCTTGGAAGAATTTGCTCTTTTCAAGATTGACATAGAGTTAATTCTCTTGAAGAAGTGAGAATACTTTTTCTAAATGTTGTTCATGTTCTTGACGATTCTTACTTAAAACTAAGATATCATCGAAAAACACTACAACAAAGTTTTGATATTTCAAGAATATCCTATTCAAAGTAGCTAGAGCATTAGTCAAACCAAATGGAATAACTAAAGATTCTGAAGGCAGTTTTGTAGATATCTCCTTCATCCATTTGAATTTGATGATAACCAGACTTTAGGTCGATCTTGCTGCCTGCTAAAGACTCGTGCTCCTTTAAGTTTGTCTAGCAAGTCATCTACTCGGGGTATTGGATATCAATTCTTAACAGTAATTTTGTTTAGTACACGATAATAGATACACAATCGATATGTACCATTCTTCTTTTTAATGAGAAGAACTGGAGCACCAAATGGAGAGCTACTGGGTCGAATCAATTCCTTATCTAATAGTTCTTCGATTTATCTTTGAATCTCCTTTTGTTCAAGCATGCAAACTCTATAAGGAGCTTTATATGGCGGTGAGCTACCAGGAATTATTTCAATTTTATGGTCTTCTAGATGAGGTCTTAGTAAGCTAGGTGGTTAGTCGTTTATGAAGCAATTAGAGAATTTAGAGATGAATGGGTCATGAGACATATTTGATTTGGAGCCACGGCAGTAAGCTGGTTGACAAAAATTAAAAATGTCTTCTTCCTTTCCGTACAGCTCTTTTTGCTTGAGTATGAGTCAGAAATGGGCCTAATTCACCTTTGTTTTGGCATTGAAGACAAATTTCTTGGTCATATTTTATTACCCACATGGTATGGGTGTCATAGTCAATATGGGGGTTATGCTCATGTCTCCATGGCATACCTAAGATGACATCTACACCTTGTAAAGGTGCCACTAGGAATGTTCTCTTTTCTTTAGTGAACCCATTTGTAATTCTAAATCTCTAACCTCCTTGGTGCAATTGTACTTAGTACCTTGAAATGCAGCTTTTACTTTGTAACTAGAGTACGATGCGTCTAAGTTAAGTGCTTTCAATGGTTTCTCATAAATGAAATCATGCAAACTACCATCATCATGCAATATAAAAATTGATTTTTCTTTTATTTTTCCTTGAATTTTCAATAAAGCATGAATTGAAAACTTACCTTGATCTGAATTGTCAAGATCAGAGTTACCCTCTTGCTTGAAAGAATCTTTGTCGTCTTCTTCAATAACGTTGAGTCGAGCCGTCGATGTGGAATTCTTCTTTTTGTCAAGGCAATCTTGCGTGAGGTGTCCTTCCTTATGACAATTGTAGCATCTGAAGATTCGATTCTTTGGTTGTCCATTTGAAGGTTTGTTGTTGTTATCCTTCTGAATACGTCCTTAAGCTATATCTTTACCCTTTTGCATCTTGGATTTATCAAAAGTACTAGCAGGGAAAGAAGCTTTAGTAGATTTTGTAAAAGATTTATCTTGAATCTTGAAATCTCTAGATATAACTGTTTTACGTTCTGAATTTAGGGCAAGGTCCATAGCAGTGCTAAGGTCATGTGAATGAAACATGTTAACGTCAGCCCTAATGGTAGACTTAAGTCCTGTAATGAATTTTCTGCGTTGCTCTTTTTCCTCGACTTTTTCAATTACTTGAACATGTAAAAGAATATCCCAAAACTTGTCGATATATGCTTGGACATCTCAATCTCGTGTAGAGTGTCTCATTGACATGTTTTGGCTTTGTACTGTGATGGTAGAAAATGTTTCTTTAAGAGTTTATGAAACTCTTTCCATGTTGAGGGTCGATGTTTACCTTGCTTAATCACGTTCCACCATAAAGCCGCACTTTCAATTAAAAGATTATAAGCACATTTAATTTTATCTTTTTCGGAGAACTTCTCGTCCCTAGAGAAATAGTCATCTAGTTGGCTAATCCAAACAATGAGAACTCGTACATCCTTCTTGCCATCATAATTTTGGAAAGTGAATGCCTTTTGACTGATTCGTGAGTCTTTCTTAGAATTTTGAGCACGCAATGTAGCTTTAACAGTGCGTATAACTTGATCCCTTTCCTCCTCATCTGAATTGAAAGAATTAGAAGCATCACGTTTGCGTTTGGTACGCTTGACTTGACGCTCTAATTTGCCTCGGAGTTCTCGTTCATTAGCAATTTGTTCTTGAAGCGCTAAGATTTGTTCTTGAAGCATGGGCAGTGGAATGGGTGAAGCAACCATTGCAACTAAATTAAGATGGAGAGTTTTAGCTTATAAATCAGCATGAAATGATGGGTTCAATTCCGTCCTCTAAAAGATTTGAGATTCCTGAATTTCTTTCTGAATTATTGCCTTTTGTGGGGAGTGATGAGTTCTCTCAAAAAGTTTTTCTTTTGAAATGATGAGTATAGGAATTTTAAAACCTTTTAGCAAAAACTTGCTTTAAAAAAGCTATGGGTTTTCTCTCTTCTATAAGAGAAATTATGAAGTTTTCTCTCTTTGAATTTTTGGTCACAAAAATGCACTAAAAAGAGAGAGAGAGGTAGATGGTTATGGGATAAGGTATATATATATATATATATATATATATATATATATAAAGCTTGTTACATAAAGCTTATCAAAGCTTAACAAAGCTTGTAGTTAAAATAACCAGCGTAGCTTTTTTTTTTACTAAAAGCTTACAAAGCTTGGGTGAAGCAATCGGCGCAAACAGCCACGCTACTTCCTTGGATTACACGCAATGCCGGTCGTGGAGGATTTTGGAAGGAAGAAAGGAAAAATTTCTAATTAACTAAATTCTATTTTCTGAAATTTTTCTAGAGTGCATATATTCTCATAAATTGACTCATGGAGATTCACACACCGTCAATTGTAGGTTTCTTTCCCCAGTAGTGGTTAAGCAATCTGAAAGCTAAGCCAGATTTGCTCTCAATTTTAGATTTCATCCATACAGACGGATCAGAAAGAGGTTAAGGATCTAGCAAAATCGCTTTTCAATTTTAGAGTGGTTTCATGATTTTCTGAAAATGGTTTACCACCCTCCTCTTAATCTTTGGTTATTTCCCTTTGGTTAATAGAAGTAATCCTTCAAAAACCTTTGAATTTTGCTTTCTACCACTCAATTTTATCACCTTCTCCCTAGGTCTAGCTCTGATACCACTATCACGGGATCTAAATTTCTAGGCAGATAGAAATCAAATATATTGCAAGAAATCGATTTAAATTCAACAATTCATCAAACATCACATGACCATAATCAAAATATTCAAAAACATATGAAAATACTAGCTCACAAAGATTCGGCTCCAAGATTGGGTGCAATCATCCCCCCCATGTGTGTATGGCCTATTTTCTCCCACACATGAGTATTTATGAGATACTTTATTCCAATTTAGGCCATAGCCTCCAAAAATACAAAAAGGGTGCTTTTCTTGCATGACACTCTCTTATCTTCAAGAATAGAGTGCCCATAAATTGAGGCTTGGGTTTAAAGCATATCACGCTTTACCAAATATTAAAGATCAAGTCTATGCTTGATAAACTATAGCTTTTACAAAATAAATCAAAATGTGCACAAGCTAGCACATGTATTTACAAAGCTTGTTTACAAAAATGGTGTGCCAAGTAGTAAATTTGTGCGACTTCTCCTCAATCATCGGAATCCTTAATCATCGGAATCCTCTTTACCTATAAAATAACCAACAATAAATTGGTGAAATAAATATTCCATAAGCATAAAAACCATCATCACACACATGTTTGCCAGGCATAAGGAACTCGGGAATCACCCCTACATATACGAACCAATTGAAACAAACATTGGAGACCCCAAGCATACGTCAATATCCACCAAATGTATTAATATTACCCATGATATTAACATAATTTGGCATGATGCAAAGATAATCCAAGCATCCCCGAACTATCTAAGAGGGTAGAATAATATTTTAAGAGGGCTTAAAATATATTCCCATAACATTGACATCCTCTAAATAGGCAAATTTCAAGAACTCTCTTTAGTCCTCTAGCTCATTGAACATTCCCGTTTCAACGTTTGCTTTCTATGAGTTAATGCACCTTTGTCTTTCATGAGTTATGGGCCTTACATCCTCTAAATTTCAAAAACTCTCTCTAGTCCTCTTGTTCATTGAACATTCCCTTTTCGCTATTGGTCTGATCATTCGATTACCTACATTCTTATTCCTACATAATAATAAGGCAGCCATCGTGATTCCTCACCTTGTTTTTTTCTTTTCTTTTGTTGTTGTTTTTGTTTTTTTTTCTTATTGTGCACTTTTTTTTGGGGTCTTTTTTGTTTCTTGGGCTGTTTGTGGCTTTTGTTTTTTTGGTTTTATTTTGTTTTTCTTTTCTTTTCTTTTTTTGTTTTGTTTTTTCTTTTTTATTTTTTTTTGTTTGGTTTTCATTTGGTTTTGTTTTTGTTTTTTTTCTTTTTTTTGTTTTTTCTTTTGTTTAAATGCCGCCAAGAGTAGTGTTCACAGAAAACCCGCAAACCCTTGCAACACACCTACAAAATTCATGATCTCACTAATAAATTTTATATTTGGAATTTTAAAGATCGATAAAATTTTAAGCATTTTAGTTATATTTTAGTGGAAAAACCTATAAATATCAAAGAAAAAGTTGTAAATTTTAAAATTGCAAGTTTTAAGATCTAAGAAGAAAAATATTCTCTGTGAACACTGGCTAAGAAGCTTTTGTTTTGTTTTTTTTTGTTTGGTTTTCTTTTGTTTTTTTTTTCGCTTTTGTTTTTTTTTTTGGGTTCTTGCGCTCTTTTTTTTACATGCCGGGTAAGTGGCTTCTTGTTTTTTTGGTAGCCGAGTGAAGGTGGGTTTTTTTTTGTTTTTGTTTGTTTTTTTTTTACGCTTCTTTAATTTTGCGGCCGACCTTTTCTTTGCTTTTGTTTGGTTTTTTTCTCCTTTTTTTTGTTTTTGTTTTTGTTTTTTTTCTGTCTCTTTCTTTACATTTTGGCTACGCTACAAGTTTACAGCAAAAAGGGTAGGGCATGCAATTGAACTAGTTTTTAATTTATTTTTTAAATATTGTATAGAAAAGCAAGTTGGGGGCTTTTTTTTAATGTGGAAGCTCAATGAAAAGATGGGGTTCCATATCAATATCACTATCACGATCCAATGAAGCATTGTCATGATTGATAGGTGACTCATCATCTTCTTTGAATTGATGTTCCTTATGCTCTGGATCAACCCCCTCCAAAATGTTTTCTTCATCATCTTCTTCCAATGAGCCGATCTGAGGTAGTACTTGCATCTCATTCTCAGAGATTCGATCTCCACATCTTGATCTTGAAAGATATGTTTTGAACAAGAGGAAACTTGTATAACATACCACCACTATGGATCAATTCGATCGGCGTGAAACACAACCTAATATTACAAAGTAAAGGAGTAACACTTTTATTATACTACATCAAGATTTAATTTGGGATTGGTTGGGTTACTAACCTATTGATAGTGTTGAGGTAGTACGAAAGTATCTTTCTCATCATTTCAAAACTTGGTGGAATCAATTTGAAAGAACCCATTTGGTTTTTCTTCATGGTTGCTTGAGCACCTCTGTATATCACCTTGAACCATTTGACATCAAAGATGAATAGACTAAATGCTCTAAATCTAACCTTTAAAATATCTTGAATAGTTCCACAATACTCAAGATTGTCGGACTCTATGACATTGGTATCATGTCTACTAGCTAGACTTTCTTGCTTAAAAGTTGCCATCACTTCATAATCAAATGTGTTTTTTGCTTAAAAGTTGCCATCACTTCATAATCAAATGTGTTTCTTTTAGAATCCACATACTCCGTACGCGAAAGTTCATTCCCTTGACCATATTGCATTATATAGTTTATACTAATATTAAACAAAAGCATCACATTTAGTATAGTGCATTAAACAAGGTATATACATGAGACAGAGATGAAGAATGTACTTACTTGAGGGTCACATCCTCTTGCATACTCATGCTCTTCTCTTGTGATCGTCTCTCCATTTTGCGATGCCATCGATATTGCCATACAAAGCCATTCTATATTGATCACATTTGGTAGAGGTTCCAAGCTGGCGGGAATGGCAAGCATCTATTTTCTCTTCTGAAAGCCCTTCTCTCATCTTTTCATCTATTGATTGCATCCTTGTATCTCCCAATCCACTTCTCCATGATAGGACTATTTAGAATGTAGAATGTTTTCACCTTGTGGTGTAATGCTTTATCCAGTCTTCGTTCCCTTCCTTTTTCCTGAGGCATATTAGTGATTAGTCAGTCATCATCCTCCTCATTGCTCCACAATCGTGGCATGGAAGGATCTATTTGAGATAGATGTTTTGAGATATACACAAGAGACTCTTGCATCAACCATCCCTCTGCCATGCTTGCTTCTAACCTTGATCTTTCTCTCACAAAGTCCTTTAAGGTTTTCATGAACCTTTCAAGGAAAAACATCCATTGAACATAAACAACACCACACAATGCCACTTCATCAACCAAATGCACCACAAGATGTAATTGGTTAGTGAGAATTGTTCTAAGAAAGTTGTCCTCGATCATACACACTACCTCAATAGCATTGAGATGAGCCATCTCAATGGATGTAGGATCTATCTCCTTTAAGGATATGTACCTGCATTCATAACAATCATGTGTACTTTTTACCAATACATAACTTGTGAGTGCATGAGAATACCAAATATGCAATATAACTTAGCTAGTGAATTGAAGAGAAAATTCATACCTCACCAAGCTTCCCATCTTGTAAATAGCCTCTCTCACCTTCTTGTCTCCACAACCAACTATAGCAATTGGAAGAATAAACTATGCATAGAAAAAAATGGAAGTTAGTATATGGGCCTACAAATTATGTACCATAAAGAGAAAATGAATAAGTGAATATTTATATACCTGTAATATCTTGTGCCAATCATGTGTCTTGAGGCCATATAATTGTGTCTCTCCTTTCTTTTCGGTCTTTGTGAAGGCACCCTTCAATGAATACATTTCTCCCGTTGGCGTACGAAAAGAGGCAGTCACACTTTTTATCTTATTGTGCTCCTTCTTGGTTAATACCCATGGTGCCTTTGGTAGGACCATGTTGCCACTCTCACTTTCAATTGGCCATGCACTTTGAAAGCGTCTAATGTTTTGTAAGTTATCCCTTGCACCCTTTCTATCTCTTTTACCAATTAAATGGTCCCAAATATTTGTTATCACATTCTTGAAGATATGCATGGGATCTAAGAGATGATTGATCTTCATGTCACACCAATATGGAAGTGGAAAGAAGATTGAGTGTCTAGACATCCCATCGGGTGGTGGATTAGGAGTGTTTCTCCATGCCTCAAACCAATCTCTACCTCTCCTCTCACAAGTGGTGAGACCTTATGTGGCACATAATTGGGATGTGAAGGAGGGAGAAATCGATGATGTTTGGCGTACACCACCTTCTTAAGTATAGAGGGTCTTTCCGAAACAAGTGATGGTCCACGAATCGGACATGCATGATGTCCAGAGGTTGCCAAACCTATTTTAAAATTGAGATGATTAAGAGGTAGAGATATAAACTTAAAGTTTAAAGGTTAAAGCTTAAAGTTATCTGGTTCAAGTAGGTACTTGAGCACTCCGAGAGCCCAAGATAGTCATGCATCGTCCAAAGCAAAACTCCTTTCACCTCCGCCTCACGCCTCTTTATTGGCCTCAAAACGTCATGTACTTTGATACCTCGCCATAGTGTCTAAAGCTCCTTAATCAAAAGCTCAAGGTACACATTCATGTTCGCCACCTTATACTTGCTTGGTACAAGGAAAGCAAGCATGATATGAACTTTCTTTATTTCCACCCATGGAGGGAGGTTGTAATTCACCAATACAATAGGCCAAGTAGACCATGATGTGGACTTGAAGCCAAATGGGTTAACACCATCCATGCCTAAGCCAAGACGTAAGTGACGAGCCTCATCTTTAAACTCTGGCCATTAATGCTCCACATGTTGCCATTCTGGGGCTACGATCCTCATGATGCCATCGGCGGTTGGGCGATGAGTAGCATGCCATGTCATGAGTTCTGCAATCTCCTTACATTTAAACATGTGTTGGATGTGAGGAATGATATGGAAATGTCTCAAAACCTTCTGGGGAACTTAATCTCCTTGCAAATCATTCCTATAGCGGCTCTACCCACATTGTAAACATTGGGACGTGTATTTTTGTGTAATCCATAGCTAACATAGAGAGCATTTCACAACACCCATCTCGTGAGTTCAGTAATAGATTTTGAGGGGGAAGAATCTTCTTGAGAAGCCTACAACATAACATAAGAAATCATACGTCAAAATATTAGCAATATGAAACATTTTCTATTTGAGAGAATAGAATGAGGCGCGGTCTTACCGAAGAACTTGCATCACTCCATCCATAAGTTGTTTGCAGTTTAATAGCTCCAAGTTTGCTTGTAGTGTGGAGTACAAACATCCCTCATATAAAGGGGTGCTTGCCTCTCTAATGTAAGGTTTCCTCCTCTTTTGACATTAAGCTTGCTCACTATCATCTATGACCTCATGTCCAAAGAAGTCATTTACCATGTCATCCATGATGAGATTCGAGATTCTCTTCCTCCTCATGTGGCAATGGTGGAGGCACCTCATTCATTGGTTGGGGAAGATGAGTCTTAGCCATGCTTTCCATATGAGGCCTTGCCACATTCCGCCCTCTACCTGATGTCACCAAATGGTGTGGCATGTTACCTAGCACTCTCCTATGGTTCTCCTCCATGTTATCATCCGCACTTGGTCATGCCAATGCCTCATGAAGACCATACATCTCGACATGCTCAATCGTTGTCGTATATATTGGCCCTTGCATCGATCACACACATAATGAATTTTATCTCTCAACCATGCCTCGTAATCAACTTCTGGCCCTTGATGATCATTGTCAGATATCTTCAATCTGGCCAAAATTGATTTAGGGTTCATACAAAACACACAACACCATTCAGAATTGTCGACAAAAAATTTCCTAGGACTTTGCTGCTGCTACACAACGGCAATAGCAACATTATTTCGCTACTCAGTACGAAAAGTCCACTACTGACGGGAGTCAAGTTATCTACCTACTTCTAGTAGCCTGCACATGCAGAAGCTACACCTGCAACCCGTCTAGATTCCTCTCACCACACCTCTTCTTTCAGGCTATTCCATCAATCATCTCTTCCTCTCTAAGGTAAGTGCCTCTTTCTTGCTTTCTCCTAAGTTTTCATGGAAAGCTTCAATGTTTTCCCTTATTCCAAGCTTTCATGGAAAGCTTCTACATAGCTCTATGTGAGCTTTTCTTCCCCTTCCCCTCTCTTTCCTTCCCCTTTTTCCCTTCCCCTCTCTTTCCTCTCCCTTGCCCTAACCCTAGCCCTATGCATAGAGCTCTAATAGAGAGCTTTGATAGAGAGCTCTTCATCAAAGCTATCTATTAAGTATTCTATTTATAGAGTTAGGGTTTAGGCTTAACATAAACTAATTTATTTCAATCACTTATGCATTAGGAGTAGGGTTTAGGGTACTCATCTCTTTTTCCTCTTGTTCTCCTTGCTTGCTAATGTGTTAATGAGAACTAACTTTTTATTTATTATGTTTCTTTTTTGTAGGTTTATTCAAGTGAACAAGGGTTTAGGCCAATCCTCTTATACGACTTCTCATTAAAGAGGTAAGCCCTCTTTTTTCATTTTTTGTTATGCTTCTTCTCGTTGTGTTTTTGCACCCTTGGGTGCCGGGGATTAGGGTTAGGTCAATAGGCAATGCATAAGTCTTATGCATAGGCTTATGCAATAGGCTATGCATAAGCCTTATGCAATAGGTTTATGCACAGGCTTATGCAATAGGTTACGCATAGGCCTTATGCAATGGGCTATGCATAGACCATTATGCAATAGGCTTATGCATAAGCCTTATGCAATAGCCTATGCATAAGCCCTTATGCAATAGGTTTATGCATAACCTAAAAGCAGTAAGCCCTCTTTTTTCATTTTTTGTTTATGCTTCTTCTCTTTGTGTTTTTGCACCCTTGGGTTGTGCTGGGGATTAGGGTTAGCTCAATAGGCTATGCATAAGCCCTTATGTAATAGGTTTATGCATAAGGATTATGCATAAGCCCTTATGTAATAGGTTTATGCATAAGCCTTATGCAATAGGTTTATGCATAGGCTTATGTAGTAGGTTTATGCATAAGCATTATGCAATAGGCTATGCATAGGCCTTATGCAATAGGCTATGCATAAGGCCTATTGCATAATATGTTAAAGTAGTTATTATGATAATTTTTTGTAGGTTTATTCAAGCGAACAACCACAAAGGGTTTAGGCCATGGGGCGGCTCATATGGATTCTCAAAGAAGAGGTAAGCCCTCTTTTTCCATTCTTTGTTTATGCGTCTTCTCTTCAAGTTTTTGCACCCTTTGGTGTTGGGGATTAGGGTTAGATCAATAGGCTTATGCATAGCCCTTATGCATAGGCTTATGCATAAGCCCTTATGCAATAGGCTTATGCATAGCCTATTCATGCCCTATGCATACCCTATGCATAGCCTATTATGCATAAGCCCTTACGCATAGCCCTTATGCATAGGCTATTGCAATAGGCTTATGCATAGCCCTTATGCATAGGCTTATGTATAGGCTATTGCAATAGGCTTATGTATATGCTTATGCATAGGCTTATGCAATACTCTTATGCAAAAGCCCTTATGTATAGCCTATGCATACCCTATGCATAGCCCTTATGCATAGACATGCATAGCCCTTATGCAATAGCCTATTATATGCATAGATCTTATGCAATAGTCCTTATGTAATAGCCTATTATGCATAGCTCTTATGCAATAGCCATTTTGTATTCACCTTCACTTTTTCATATGTTATGTTTTATAGGTCTTGTATTGTTGTCCTCTTCTTCCTGACATTGTCGAGGTAAGCTCTATTATTCATTCAACCTCATGTTTATTGCAATCTTGAGCTTGGTTTAGGGTTTAGGCTTATGCATAGAGATATGGAGCATTATGTTAGGCCATCTAGAATGCTGTTTATGTCAAGTTAGGAGTGGTTATCCACGAGTAGGTGGTTATAGTGGAGGGAGAGCCCTCGATCTTCTCACTATCATTCTCTTTGTTGTAAAGAGAAGTTGTCTTTGGCTTTAATAGTGGGGAGTGTGTGGAAAGTCCTCAGAAGCTATCATCCAAAATGGACACTATCCACCCTACTTGTCTAAGCAGTATTGTAGGAGGTCTCAACAATGGTCTAATATTACATGTTACCTTTTTTGTCTAAGCTTGTGTTGTTGATTTCTCTTGGTTGGCTTGATATTGTTGAGGTACCCTCATGTTTATTACACCCTTGGTGCCAGGTTTAGGGTTTAGGCTTATGCATAGAGATATGGGGCATTATTGTAGGCTATCTAAAATGCTGTTTATGTTAAGTTAGGAGTGGTTATCTGTGAGTAAGTGGTTATAGTGGAGGGGAAGCCCTTGATCTTCTCACTATCCTTCTCTTGTAAAAGAGAAGTTGTCTTAGGATTTAATAGTGGGGAGCATGTGTATGGTCCTTAGAAGCTATCATTCGAAAGGGGCACTGTCCACCCTACTTGTCTAAGCAGTATTGTAGGAAGTCTCAACAATGTTCTAATATCACATGTTGCCTTTTTTGTCTAAGCTTTAAGCATGGCTTTTGTTAGATCAATCGTGTTTTGTTTCCTCTTATGCATGTATGTATAGGAAATGTTGATCGACCCATCATAAGACTCAGATGTGGCAAATCTGCTATCTATTATAAACCAACGATATGGGCAACAAGCTTGGTCTCAGTTTACTCAGACACAAATATAGTCCCATCAAACCTTTTTGCATACGCAAAGTTAACCTTTTACGTATTCTATGTCTTATTTTTAATCTTATATGAAGGCGGACTTACAATTGGGCCAGTCAATGCCATGGGGGAAATCTACCCCACTTGACTAGTCGGGGCAGACCATGCCTTTGATAGGCACAAGGCCGAGTGACGCAGGGCCGAGTGGTGCAACCTTCTTCGACTAGGCCCACCCTCTCTCCCTCATGTCCGTCTTCACCCCACGACGACAATGTAGTAGGGAGTTTGGGGAGGCTAGTGGATGTGCTAGCGGGGGGGGGGGTAGTGTTAAAACCCTAAGATCTCTCTAGATAATTGTTATGCATAAACATGCATAAATCAGGCATAAACTCAACCACCCAACCACCCCCGAGCCCAAGGGATGCACACATGAATAATAATGAAATACATCATACCTCTACCTTGATGTCCCATACCATCAAGAGGAAGTTACTTTGAATGTGAATTGCTCTGATCATCCGCAGTAGTCTGATGGGCAAACAGAGTGTATGAATCAGATTGTAGAGTATATGCTTCGTGCATGTCTCTAGAAAATCATCCTATTGGGAAATATCTTCCAATGATGGAATTTGCCTATAATAGTTCTAAATTTACGGCTATTATTTTTTAGTCCGTGCATACTTATGTATGGGTATTAACCTAGGGCACCTATTGATGTCAGTCTTAAAGACATCGAGCTTGATGCATCGAGGGATTTCTTGCGAGATATGCAGGAAATTCTGACCGAAGCTCGGGATTCTATCAGGAGTGCTCATGATAGGGCACGATTTTATGCTGATAGGGGACGCTCATCTCGGTCTTTTAAACCAGGAGCGTTGGTTTATTTTAATGTTCCTAAAGATTCTCAGACTTTGTCAATGGAAAAATGCTCGAATTTATCTCCTAGATATTGTGGTCCATTTCGAGTTATGCATCGGATTGGCACGGTTGCGTAAGAACTAAAACTACCTCCAATTGTTAGAGTTCATCCAGTCTTTCATATCGATAGATTGAAAGGGAAACTGGGAGGTGAGGATGACACAGTTACTCCTCAAGAACTCGCTAAAGTCAATGAATTATCCTATGTTCCACATGAACCTGATAAGGTACTTGAATTCAGGGAAAGGAAACTTTGTAGTTGACTAATCCCTGAGGTTAAAATAAGGTGGAAAGATAGGGAAATTGAGAATTCGACTTGGGAGTCGGTTGAGATTGTTCAGCGCAGTTCTCCTTCTTTTCATTGCAAGAGTGCAATGTTTTGAGAGAGGGGAAGTATGTTATATGTACATTATGTGTGCTATGTTATATACACATTATGTGTGCATATACTAGGAGGCTAACCCACATTAGGCTTGTGAGCATGGGAGCATGGGAACAAGCTCTAGTGGAGCATGGGTTAGGACTAACCTTAAGGTTTAAGGTTAAGGTTAGGCATCCAAGGGTCACACATGAGGAATGGAAAGTCAAGAGTCACTTGAGTGCCCTCCTATATAATAGGGGCATGGGGCACACTCAAGGGGGCTGGAGGCTAGGAAGCTTGAGGCTTATGCTATGGTCTCTTGTGTAGAGATCCATATCTACTCATCTACCATTTCACACTATAGCTACATGCTATTGGATTGGAGTTATACCTCTTGATGGTATGGAACATCAAGGTAGAGGTATGATGTATTTCATTATTATTCATGTGTGCATCCCTTGGATGCCTGACCCTAATCTTAAACCTTAAGGTTAGTCCTAACCCATGCTCCACTAGAGCTTGTTCCCATGCTCCCATGCTCACAAGCCTAATGTGGGTTAGCCTCCTAGTATATGCACACATAATGTGTATATAACATAGCACACATAATGTACATATATAACAGACAGGCTACTTTTTCTTTGGCAAAAGCAACACTAGGTCTCTCGACGTGTCTCCCCAACAGGGAGGATCTTCATCTACACATCATGAGCCAACTCCCAGGAGACCCATTCCACCATTCGATCCATGCACCCTGCCATACAACGTGGATGTCGATGGTGCCCTCGTGAGATGGATGCACAAGGGAGAAGCAAGTCATAAACCGCATGCATGTACTTGCAAGCCTAGAGTTCATGAACTCCTTTAAAAGGTGGAAAGCACAAGATGAGCTTTCAAAGCAATACGCCATTGATGTGCTTAAGTTGGAGTTCCCTATTCCACATGCAGGTCTTTGCTTCTGCAAGGAGTGGATTTTTGAAGAGACGAATCAAGCTTTTGCTCTCTAATAGGAGAGAAAATATCAAGAGAGCAGCAAAGAATAGTTTGGAGAAGCCTAGCGTTTGTATGCCTGCTGAGGAGTGGAGGCACGCACACAACTTTGTGAGAAATCACCCATGTGCTTTTCAACAACAAGAGGCAGCGAGTGCTTCCCAACAATAGAAGCGAGGGGCTTCACACTTTGGCTCAGGAGGAAAGTCTTCCTTCATTTCTCATTTTTGTAAGTACCTATTTTAGTAATCATTTCTTCTCCTCTTTCATTTTGATTTGTACTATATTATTTTCTTTAACTAATTGTATATTTTCTTAATTGTCTTTTGTAGAGGGAGGTTGTTGGGTGTGACCCAACAAAGGAGAAGTACGATTATGGATACATAGCCCCCCCTTCTACAATTGTGGGTGTGGATGCGTACGTGAGGTGTACACTTGGATGAGTCCGTTTTGGAGACTCAAGCAGATAAGGTAAGTGAGCCTAAACCCTTCTCTTATCTACATCGAATTGTATTTTATTTCCCTTGCTTACCTTGCGCTTGTTGATGGCATATATGTAGGATGAAGGGGAAGAGGAAGAGGAGGATCCTGATAATGAGGATGAAGCGGTGGAAGGAAGTGAAGAGGATGACGAAGACAAAGTGATGATGAGCCCCCCGTCCACAATTGTGGGCATGGATGCCTATGCGAGGCATACACTTGGATGAGTCCATTTTGGAGAATTAAGCAGATGAGGTAAGTGAGCCTAAACCCTTCTCTTATCTACATCTAATTGTATTTTATTACCCTTGCTTACCTTGTGCTTGATGGCATGTATGTAGGATGAAGGAGAAGAGGAAGAGGATGATCCTGATTATGAGAATGAAGCGGTGGAAGGAAGTGAAGAGGACGACGAAGGCGATGATGATGATCACTCAGAATCCGATGAAGATTCTAGTTAGCCACCTCTTCATTGATATATTTTTTGTATATATGGCCAAAGGCATGACACTTTGTGAAATAAAATAAATTTTGGGCTCAATTGCATTCTTCACAATCTATGTGTTTCTTATGTTTATGTTTGTGTCATAAAACTATGACTCTATTTTAACAAAAAAAAAGAGTTGGACAGATTGGAGAGTCCTGTGCAAACTCCCCAATCTGCCCTGCTCTTTTTTTATTGTGTGCAGTACTTTCGTTGCTGTGAGCAGTGCAAATAGCAACGAGATACCATTGTCGAACCCGTGCGATGAAAATAGCAACATTCTTACCAACGAGAATAGCCCGACATCTGTCCGACATCTGTCTACCCTTCTAGTTATAAAAATACTGTTATTTTCACTGCTAAGTTGAGAATATTCAATTTAAGGGAAATGGGTGTATCCTTAAAGCAAATGCAAGATGCCTTAAAACAAATAAAGTAAAGGTCTTTTGTTGAAAAGTACGATCACATAATTGAAGACCCATTACTTAAGAAGCATGAAAAGAAACTCTCAAAAAGATGTAATTCTTAAGATACTTAAGACTGGTTGAAGAATTCTCCATATTCTTAAATTTTTATTATTATTACCTTTTCAATTGGATATAATGGGTTTTGCTAACTATAATTTAAACACAATTTAACTTTTGATAATTATAATATAATTCATCCTCTTATATTTAAAGAACAAAATTAAGCTCCCAAATTTTCTAGAGAGCATTTATTGCCCCAAAAAATGGACAACTTGAAACAATAAAATATACACAAAAGTAGTAATAACAAAATTATTCATGGAGGGAATTTGCAACTTGTTTCATTAGGAGACTTGGGACTTGATAGGTGTAAAGTAAGGGAAAGATGCCCATGTTTGCAATTGTGGGTAGTGTATGTGTGTTTATGTTGTCTTATCAGCTTAACTTAAATAAGAGAAAATGTCACGCATGAGGTTTGCAATGTTGTTTGTGTCATTTGAATGAAGTAATGCATGAGGTTTGCAATTTGGTTTGTTTGCAATTGAAAAAGCTAACCTACCGGGCGCGCACACACACACAGAGTAATAGCTAGACCAAACCAATGGCACGATCAATTGCACAAGTAAAGTCTGGGGAGCCTCACGAAGCCCTTGAGCTCCTCCACCAGCCCCATAAGCCCATCGCCAGCCCCGGATGCGTGGTAATACGCATGACAGTCCGTCCTGTCAACCCCACAGACCTCATTACGATCAGAACCGGCCAGCTCCTCAAGCTTCCCCATCCCCCGGTTATCGGAAGCGAGGGTTTTGGCATTGTCGAGGAGGTAGTGTATGCTCCAATTAAACATCATTATTACAGACTTTTAATCAATGCAAAGCCTACAGCGTATTCTTTATCTGATGGATGATGGGCTGCAGGTTGGAGAGGGTGTGGGTAAGTTCCGTCCCGGCCAGAGGGTTATACCGCTTCTATGGGTGGAGTATCGTCGAAACGGGCAAGGTTCATGGCAAGACTACATTGAATTGGAGGAAGAGCAGGTTGTAGCGGTTCCCGACAGTGTGAGCGACGAAGCGGCTGCCCAATTCTGGGTCAACCCATGGACTGTGTATGGCATGCTGGATGACCACGCCGTTCCCAAAGGAGAGTATCTTCTGCAGACAGCTGCAGCCTCCGTCCTTGGAAGGTCTCTCTCTCTCTCTCTCTCTCTCTCTCATCAATACACGTACTAATTAATGCTTCTTGATCCGTATTGACAAACTCAGACAGCTCATCCAGCTCGCCAAGTACCGGGGTATCAAGACCATCAACGTCGTACGGCGGGATGCGTGGAAAGACGAGCTCAAGGCTCTGGGAGCAGACGAAGTCATCAACTCGGAAACCGAAGGTCTGATTTGATTAGCTGCATATAAGCACACAATTTGAGCAATAATTCGCCTAAGTTCGTATCGATTGTTTAGCTTAGAAAACCCTAAACATGCTGATAATTAGCGTTTCCACTCGTGCAGACGTAGTTGAGAGGGTGAAAGAAATCACAGGGGGCAAATTGGTATATGCTGCTGTAGATGCTGTCGGGGGTGTTCTCACAAAAGTAAGCTGTTGGTTGATGGATAATTGGTTGGCATTTGTTGCTGAAAACTGTAGGAATTATGCAACTTGAGCTACCTAACCTTAGTGTGTATGTTACCACTTCTAGACTGTGGCAGCCACTGTAAGAGACGGTGGCAAGGTGTTCCTATACGGGGTGCTATCCGGGTGGGACATCACGGTGAGCGCGGTGGACCTGATGAGGGGTGTTCAGTTGAGCTGTTGGCTGCTTCCCAACTACGTCTCCACAGCTGCCAAGCAAGCCCATGTTGCAGGCGAGGTGATGAAACTGTTTGAGGGGAAGGTTATCACACCCCTCTCTGGGAAGAGGTTCCCGTTGGAGGACTTCCTCGCAGCCATCGAAGAATCCGAGAAACAAAGCCGAGGTGGAAAGGTTCTGCTTGTTAGCTAGGAAGGGCCCTCTTACATGATCAGAGTCTTTACATAGCGTTTACACCATACTCACTCAGGATTTGGACAAACCTCGTTATAAGAATGTCTCATATAATACATGTATTATGGAAAAAAAAAAGTTTTTTTTAAATGCATAAAGAGAGTTGTATTGACACTTCAAAGAGAGAAGATTAGGACTACTGTTTGTCTCAACCAGCTTGCAAGCTTCTATCAGAAGTGCCTGCACCCTGAACTTGGAATTGACCTGCCTCCATTCTTTCCCTTGAAAAAGCACTTTATTCCTTGCATCCCAAATTGTTCTGATCAGCATTGCTCTTAGAGTGTCCCATACAAACTTTAATGCAGGGTTCATTCTTCCTTTCACTCCCAACAGCCCGTCTCCAAGTTATCTTATCTTGTATGTTGGCAGACTTTAACAAATTCTCCACAGCTTTCCATGCGTCTTGTGCACTCTGGCATTCCCATAGTACATGATAACAGCTTTCCACCTTGGTTCTGCATTTTTGGCAATAATCATTTACACCAAAGATTTTTCCAAATAGATCCTTTGTGAGAAATTTTTGATGCAAGGTCCTCCACAATATCATATTCAATCTAGTAGATGGGGTAGCTTTCCATACTTGTCTTGTTAGTTTTTTTTGTAGGTCATGAGGTCTAATCTCATACCTCTTCTGTTCCATTTTACCGTAATTTTCTCCACCCACTTGCGTAGTTAGTTTTTTTGCAGGTCTTGAGGTCTAATCTCATACCTCTTTTGTTCCATTTTACCTTAATTTTCTCCACCCACTTTGGGTTGCTTAATCTCACTTTGTGTTTACACATGTTGAGCCTTTTATGTGCTATAGTCCAGTCCTTAAGTCTGGCTTCTCTTTGAGTTGTAGGGGCTATAGGCCAGCTGTCCTTAATGTAACTTGGTTGAACACAAAACTAATCAATACACTTAAATACACTAAGATTTGAAGGACACTTGCTCATATACAAGAAGTAAATTGCTGAATTGACAAGAGACACACAATGAGCCGGAACGGCCGACCCCTCCCTTGAGTAAATTGTATTACTATTGGAGAAATTCAATACATAGCTTCACGGGCATCCATTGCCAAATCCTCCATGCCAATGCATATGAAATTCAGCATTTAGAAAACAATGGTATGTCGATGTAGATCACCAAGGAGCTGCCTTGATGCTCGGCCCGACTTCAGTGCCCATATTCTCTACCATTGGCTCTATGTTCTACCAAGCAAGGTAGCAACATCTTCAAGAGCACATAGGACAAGAGAAATACTACACAGGGCGGCTAAACAAGGAGTCCTGCCCTTCTACTGTGTAAGTAATGACAACACATTGTCCAATTAGCTTACCAGTCTTCATAGAAGTTGTAGCAAGTGGAAGCCTTCGCGTTGGAAGCTTTAGAAGTGTTGATATCTTCGATTTGCCGTAATCCTTCATGACAAAAGTCTTCAAGAGGATGAAGGGAACCTTGGGAAAGCTTCCCCTATGGTTCAACTTGAGAAAGGAAGGCTGAAATTAGGGTTTTCAGCAAAAAGACCAGAAATTACAGCAAAAATGAGAGCTGTTTTGCTGAATTTCAGTCATTGGGAGTGAGTAGGAGAGTGATTAGCACTTGGAAACACTCTTGGAAGCTTGGAAAACACCCTAGCAAGTTGGGTATGGCTATGGAGAGCTTGGAAATGGAGAGAAATGGTGGAAAAACAGAGTTTTCAGCCTCCAAAAATCCTCATGAAGAGAAAACACGAATTTCTCTTAATAAGTAAGTGAATTGGGGTCCAATCAGGTAAAGGGACATGGGGAGATGCCCATTTATAAGTAAAAGGAGAGGATCAGGTCTTGGACATTGAGTCTTGTCTGCCTCGGGACTTCAGTGAGTGTGAACTTGGAAGCGGTCAATTTATAAGTGACTTTTGGACGCCCAAACTTTAATGAAATGGGAACGCACTCACTTATAAATATTGGCTAAGTTCTAAGGGCTATTTGAGCCTAGATTGGGAAATACTTACCACCTGTTCACATGCCACATAACCATGTCAGCAGACAATTTCACATGCACGGTTCACGGGCGGGCATCCCCTTACCCGGAACTACACATAGGTCATGCAGGCATGAGAACAGCATGCAATTTCATTTGCAAGCAAGCACATAAAGATGCTATGCAATGCAGCATTAGCATGAGCAATTTCCGTTCATGAAACCATATAAGACTAGGCGTTTCCAGGCAAGTATACGCAATACCAGACCCAGTGGAAAGCCATTCCTCCAGGCGTTTCCGGGCATGTACACAAAGGCACAAGTCCCAGCGGAAAGCCAAGTCCTCCAGGCGTTTCCGGGCATGTACACAAAGGCACAAGTCTTAGCGGAAAGCCAAGTCCTCCAGATATTCCGGGCATGATAACATCAAGTCCCAGCGGAATATCATATCCAACTATACAGCATGACACGTGTCAATCACATGCATAGGCACATTCCATAAGCCATGGACACCAATCCAATATGTACATAGTGTGAAAGCAAGAGTGAACCATTCGGGTGGCCAAATGGTGACATCCCCCCCCGCTTCTAAACAGTTGTCTGCAACTGAAATGCATCCAAATATGTCTGAAGCACGTGCGGGCAATCTTTGAAGAACTCTGCATCTACCCATTTAGCATCAATGGGAAGATAGTTCTTAAACTTCACAAGATAACGCCTCACAACTTTGCCTGCAGCAAGCTTGCGTTCCTTGTGGTACACAATCTGCTCTGGCTGCAAGATCTCCTCAAGCTCATCCACTTCTGGTGGATCCTCAATGACCATTTCACTAGGCTCCGGCCCTACATACTTGCGAAGAAGACTCACATGAAAAGCATTGTGTATGTGCCAATGACTAGGTAATGCCAATCTGAAAGCCACTTCATTGATCTTCTCGATCACTCGAAAAGGTCCATAGTACCTGGTTGCAAGCTTAGGATATGCACCCTCTTTGCCAGGCCTCTTTGCAAGTCTTGCTTTCTCAAATTTCAGCAATACCCAATCATTCTCTTTAACATCCAATTGCCTTCTATGCTTGTCGGCAGCCTTTTTATGCTTGTGACCTTGCAATGGCTGTCCGCACCTGAGCAAAAGCAATATCCAAGTCTCTTACATACTCATCAGCTGCAAATATCTCATCCTTTGTGCAAAGGATGGATGGCAAAACCACCTTACCATAAACAATCTCAAACGGGGCCTTTCTCGTAGATGCATGCACCGTGTTGTTGTATGCAAATTCCACAAGCGGTAAGTACTTCTCCCAAGAAGACTTCGGATCCACCACATAACATTTCAAGAGATCCAACACGGTTGAATTTGCAGCCTCACTTTGCCCATCCGTTTGAGGGTGATAAGCTGCTGAGAAGTCCAATTTGGTGCCCATATTATCAAATAAGGCCCGCCAAAAGAGACGTAGTCCTGGGATCTCTATCCCCCACGATGGACTTCGGCATTCCATGATGTTTGAACACTTGTGCAAGATATATTTTAACCATATGCTCAGCTTTGATGGTCTTTTTGACCGGCAAGAAATGAGCTTGCTTGCTAAACCTGTCCACAATTGTCCAAATTGCATCATTACCCTGTTGGGTACGTGGCAAGTCCATAATGAAATCCATTGTAATACTTTCCCATGGCTGCGTGGGAATAGGCAATGGCTGAAGCAAACCTGGTACCTTTTGCCTATCAAATTTGACCTTTTGTGACAGGTGATACATGCACGTACATGTGCCTCTATGTTCTTCCGCATACCTGGCCAAAAGAAATACCGCTCAATCATGTGCGTAGTAGGCCTTATGCCTCTATGACTAGCATATGGAGGAGCATGGCACTCATCCAAAACCTTTTGCCTCATGTCAGACACCACACATAGGCAATTATCTTTCATGAGATAACCCTCTTTGATCACATATGAGGCATGTGCATGACGAGCCATCAAATCAGCCCAAATAGTGGCAAAATCAGTATCCGTATGATACAAATCACGCATGGTAGACAAGTCCCCATGAGAGGCAACCGAGATAGCTGCTACATACGGCTTTCGTGACAATGCATCGGCCACTACATTCTTCTTTCCTGGGGTGTGCAAGATCTGAAAATGAAACATAGAGAGGAAATTGGCCATCCTCATATGCTTCTCTGACAACTTAGTTTGAGTAAGAAAATACCTCAAACTCTGGTGATCTGTCTTCACAGTGAAATCAGCCCCAAGAAGATAATGTTTCCATATAGTAAGTGCATGAATTACAGCCAAGAGCTCTTTCTCATAAATGCCAAGAGATAGCTTTGCATCATGCAATCTACGACTCTCTCATAAGCCACGGCATGTCCCTCTTGATTAAGGACAACCCCTATGCAATTTCCAGATGCATCACATTCCACACAAAAAGGCTTTTGCAAATCCGGAACGATCAACACTGGACCATGAGTAGTTGCATCTTTCAATTTGAGGAATGCATCTCTCTCTACATTAGTCCATTTGAACACGGCCTTCTTCTTTGTCAAATCATGCAAAGGAGAAGCAATCCATGCAAAGTGCCGAATGAACCTGCGGTAGTAAGAGCATAATCCAAGAAAACTACGGATCTCATGCACTGAACTCAATTCGGGCCAATTTCGAATTGCATCAATCTTTGCAGGATCCATCCGCACTCCATCTTTGGACACAATATGCCCAAGATAATGTATCTCTGACAAGAAGAATTCACTCTTCTTTGCATTTATGAAGAGTTTGTGCTTATGGAGCTCTTCAAAAACAATAGCCAAATGAGCTTTATGCTCTTCTTCGGTCTTCGAGAAGACTAGTATGTCATCAAAGAAGACACCTGTAAATTTCCTGTACCCACGGAATATGCGATCCATCATTCTATTGAATGTAGCCGGGGCATTTGTAAGACCAAAAGGCATAACAAGATACTCATAAAGCCCAAATGCTGTCCTGAAAGCAGTTTTGTGTACATCCTCAGGCACTACACGCACTTGATGATATCCACTCTTGAGATCAATTCGGCTAAAGCATGCCGATCCATTCAACTTGTCAAGGATGTCGTCTATGCGTGGAATCGGAAACCTATTCTTGATGGTAAGATTATTCAAAGCTCTATAATCCACACACATACGAAAGGATCCATCCTTCTTTTGAACTAAGAGGACGGGTGAACAATATGGGAAAGAGCTTGGCTGAACCAAACCCTTCTCAAGAAGCTCATTTACTTGCTTCATGATCTCCTCTTTTTGGGATGCACTTATACGATAGGCTGGCCTATTAGGCGGTGAGGTACCCGGCACAAGATCAATGCGATGATCTTCCGGTCGTACAGGTGGTAACTCATTTGGTAACTCATCAGCAAAACAATCATTGTGCTCTTGCAAAAATTTCAGCCTATCATTACTAAGAGTGTTTACATGTACATTATTTTTCTCAACATGATCTCGTACAAAAATCAAGTACGCAAAAACACTCTTTTTCATTACTTTCTTAATTTGTACATGAGATACAAGGGGAATGGTATCACCCTCTTCACCAGCATCAATTACATGTTCTCGGCCTTTATGCATGGTACACGGGTTGCAATCCCGATTGAAACCTTCTCTTCCTTTCCGCCTCGGTGACATGCATAAATGGAGACACCTCCAAGAGCACTTTCCAAAACTTTTGTACATATGCATTTACCGATTCCCCCTCATTTTGCTTTACCCAATCCCACTTCATTGTTATCTCATTCAATGCATTGGGAGGCAAGAATTGAGCATAGAGCCTCTCCTTGAACTCTTTCCATGATCTAATAGGATTCGGTGAGAGCTTCTCCGTGAGCCACCAATGGGCAGCAGTGCCTTTCATGAACATGCTTACATGCTGGATCATGGATTTCTGAGTGAAATCCTCATCACTGAAAGCAATATCAAACTGGGCAATAAAAGCAAGTGCCTTTGATGCATCATATTCTCCATGATATGTGTCAAACTTCACAGATTTGTCTCTGGCTTTGAAGTCACGAGACTTTGATGCATGTGTGTGCATCTCAACATGTTTTCCCCCATGTTTGTCCATTGGGACAGTCCCTGTGTGACTGGCATCATTTTTGGACCAAAAGGTGATGCATAAGGCATAGATACATGTGCCCTGTAAGCATGAGGCATGGCTAGCCCCTCAACATGCATTGATACATTTTCAACCATAACGTCTCCCTCACGAGCACACTTGAAGGCATGAGTGGCATGAGAGATACACGGAATACCTGCACCAACAAAAAATTGCAGCCCATGTTGCATGTGTTGTGCATGTACATTTTCAGCCGGCAATGGCATTTGACATACATTTTGACCACTGCCATAAACATTGTATCCTTCACGGGCTACATGAGGTATTCCTGCATGGCGTGAAGTCACTGATTGTTCCTCTCCCATCGCATGGAGGTTCATCCTCTTAGACATAAGTTCTTGTTCGGGTACTTGTGGGGACTCCAAGACATGTGGGATGGTTGCCTTTTCTACATAGGCATCCTCGGTACGAGCCAAGTATGTATGTGCTGCATTCCACGGTTGCATGTGCAACTCTTGAGCAATCATTGCCATTGCATGATCCATATAAGATTCAGCTTTCTTGGCCTTCAAACGATCATGTACCAATGGATCCTCGCGGCGATAGAGATTCAATTTTTCTTGTTGTGCATGGAGAAGAGCCTGCATACGAGTAAGTTCAGCCCTCAAGACTATGGACTCTTCTTCTTGCATCTTCTCTTTGCCACGGGACGGCTGTCCCACATATTCATGTTCCCTATTGTGCACCACATGAGTTTGCTCATCCTGTATAGCATTGGAGGCATGCATTTCATTGTCCCTACCTCTTGTATTAGCATCTCCAACATTCATTGTATGGCTGTCCATAATGTTCTAAGTGTAGAGATAGCTAGTGTTCACGGTGATCGTCTCTCACGATAGAAGTGAAAGAGAACCGTATGCTCTGATACCAATGTAACTTGGTTGAACACAATGCTAATCAATACACTTAAATACACTAAGATTTGAAGGACACTTGCTCATATACAAGAAGTAAATTGCTGAATTGATAAGAGACACACAATGAGCCGGAACGGCCGACCCCTCCCTTGAGTAAATTGTATTACTATTGGAGAAATTTAATACATAGCTTCACGGGCATCCATTGCCAAATCCTCCATGCCAATGCATATGAAATTCAGCATTTAGAAAACAATGGTATGTCGATGTAGATCACCAAGGAGCTGCCTTGATGCCCGGCCCGACTTCAGTGCCCATATTCTCTACCATTGGCTCTATGTTCTACCAAGCAAGGTAGCAACATCTTCAAGAGCACATAGGACAAGAGAAATACTACACAGGGCGGCTAAACAAGGAGTCCTGCCCTTCTAGTAATGACAACACATTGTCCAATTAGCTTACCAGTCTTCATAGAAGTTGTAGCAAGCGGAAGCCTTCGCGTTGGAAGCTTTAGAAGTGTTGATATCTTCGATTTGCGGCAATCCTTCACGACAAAAGTCTTCAAGAGGATGAAGGGAACCTTGGGAAAGCTTCCCCTATGGTTCAACTTGAGAAAGGAAGGCTAAAATTAGGGTTTTCAGCAAAAAGACCAGAAATTACAGCAGAAATGAGAGCTGTTTTGCTGAATTTCAGTCATTGGGAGTGAGTAGGAGAGTGATTAGCACTTGGAAACACTATTGGAAGCTTGGAAAACACCCTAGCAAGTTGGGTATGGCTATGGAGAGCTTGGAAATGGAGAGAAATGGTGGAAAAACAGAGTTTTCAGCCTCCAAAAATCCTCATGAAGAGAAAACACGAATTTCTCTTAATAAGTAAGTGAATTGGGGTCTAATCAGGTGAAGGGACATGGGGAGATGCCCATTTATAAGTGAAAAGGAGAGGATCAGGTCCTGGACATTGAGTCTTGTCTGCCTCGGGACTTCAGTGAGTGTGAACTTGGAAGCGGTCATAATTTATAAGTGACTTTTGGGCACCCAAACTTTAATGAAATGGGAACGCACTCACTTATAAATATTGGCTAAGTCCTAAAGGCTATTTGAGCCTAGATTGGAAAATACTTACCACCTATTCACATGCCACATAACCATGTCAGTAGACAGTTTCACACGCACGGTTCACGGGCGGGCGTCCCCTTACCCGGAACTACACATAGGTCATGCAGGCATGAAAACAGCATGCAATTTCATTTGCAGGCAAGCACATAAAGATGCTATGCAATGCAGCATTGGCATGAGCAATTTTCGTTCATGAAACCATATAAGACCAGGCGTTTCCAGGCAAGTATACGCAATACCAGTCCCAGTGGAAAGCCATTCCTCCAGGCGTTTCCGCGCATGTACACAAAGGCACAAGTCCCAACGGAAAGCCAAGTCCTCCAGGCGTTTTCGGGCATGTACACAAAGGCACAAGTCCCAACGGAAAGCCAAGTCCTCCAGATATTCCGGGCATGATAACATCAAGTCCCAGCGGAATATCATATCCAACTATACAGCATGACACGTGTTAATCACATGCATAGGCACATTCCATAAGCCATGGACACCAATCCAATATGTACATATAGTGTGAAAGTAAGAGTGAACCATTCGGGTGGCCAAATTGTGACACTTAACCTTACCAGGGTACTGACCAAAAATTGCTTTTCTTTTGCATTAAGTCTCACATCCTGTTGAATTTCTTGATTGGTGATCCAATTCAATTTTTTTGTGATTCCATACATTTGCCTAAGTCTTATATCCCTTTTCAGATATCCTGTGAGCCATTCTTCTATTCAACGCTATGGGGGCCACGTGATCCTCAAACGGGTCTCCTAGGATCCAGATACTCTAAGAAAGAGAACCATCCCCTCTACACTTCCCTTGCCACATAGCTTTGCTCAGAACTTCTCTCCATGATTGCAGCAGCCTGTTAGCCATCATAAAGCCATTGATGTTAACGTTTCCCCTAGACATTAGCTTATCTGTCCAATTAGCATTATTCCAAACCTTCTTGTTCACAGTAGCTTCCTGTAGAGAACTCATGATTCCTGTGAGAGTAGAGGCATCCTCACTTTTTTCTATGCAGTTCCAACTTAGTTCCAATCACCAATGAAGACAGTTGGTTCTTCCCAATCCATGCTAGCTACCTTCCCCCATAGCATACATCTCTCTTGCTCTCTGTTAGGAGCATATACATTACAAATCCTCAAGCAACTTTGCTTTATGCATACTTTAACTGCTATACCTGAACCTCTGATTGGAGAATTGCACAGAACCTTGTATCCATGACAGTTAAACCTCTCATGTCCCAGCTTCACCTCTTGAACAACGTCAATATCTAACCTTTCCTTTTTGGCCTAGTGCCTGACAAGCTGATGTCTCTCAATGTTGCATAACCCCCTGATATTCCAAGAGGCTATTCTCAAACTTCTAGAGAACTCAGTCATTAGAATGATCATCAATATCAAACACATCTCCCTTCTCCTGCAAAATAACAAAGTTTGCTTTCCTTCTTGCTTCCTTTTTGAGATTGGGTTTAAAATTACCTCTGTTTGCATTCTCTCTAAGTACGCTTGCACATGTTTCCTTTCTCTGTTGATGTTTTCCTTTTGACTGTACCTCCTTCCAAATCTCTCCTCTTGCTTCAGAACTTGTGCTGCCCTTTGGCATTGCTTCTTCTTGAATGTGCCCACTATTTTCCTTATGCTCCTCAACTACCGTGCTCTTTCTGAGGGCCCTCTACCTCGGGAGAATCATTGATGACTTGAGGTATAACATCATCCAATTCTCTACTACTTCCCATTGCATCTTCTCTCCCCTTGTGTCATTAGTGCAATCCCTGGCATAATGCCCCAATTTCTTGCGTTTAAAGCAAGCATCAGGGAAAGGGCTGAAATCCACATTGATGTAAACATTTTGACCTTACAAACCAACCTCCATAAACTCTGGAATAGGTATCATCCTATCCCAAAGGAGACATGCTTTTCTTTCTCCTCTACCTTCATGTATATGAAATTTGGGCACGTAGAGCACTCTCCCCAGCATATGAGCCAAATCCTTAACTTGTTCCGACATGAAATAGGGTAAATTAGGGAAGGAGACCCAAATGGGACATTGGTACATGAGGACTTCATCAAGGTTAAAAGAAGGATGCCAAGGGAGGATGTATACAACATTCCCTTTATAGCCAGCCACAGATTGAACCAACATCTCCCTCTGTGCATCATTTTCCACCATAACCTGATAAAATCCTTTACCTGCCCAATGATATCCGACCAGCCAAACCTTGTTAGCGTACATCTCTGTGAACCATGTGTAGAATTCCTCATCTGAAGGGGGTTTCTCCATGAAGTACAGATAAGCACCACAAGAGAGAGGTCCATGCAGTTTCACCATAGCTTTAGGCATGGATATTTCTTTGGCAGTCTTGAACACCTTTGCAAACTCAATAGCTTTACCATGGTTCTTGCCCATTTCCTTAAACAATATCTGCTTGCAAGCTTAATTGCCTCCAGGACAGCCTCTTGCATAACAGGAGTCTGCGTAAGATGTTTTAGGTCCTATGTCCATATGTTATGCACAATCGACAAAAGATCTCTTTTTCCTTGGCCTCAGGCCATCCTTGTCAGCAAACTCACTGTACCGTACCAATAACATGCACAGTCTTCCTCTCTCTTTTAAACCTCGCTCTTCGAGGGCTGCTAGCTGCTTGTTTTGGCAACTTTGACAAGTGCCTAGTCCAGGCTCTCTCTCCCTCTCCCTCTCTCTTTTCGAAAAATAATGTTTATCTCAATGTTTCTTGGTGTTCTCTAAGTTTCATTTGAAACATCCCTTGGGCTATAATTTATCGAGTACTTTTGAGATAGGAAAAATGTATGAGTCATGCTATTTGCAAGAATATAGCGGGGGGGGGGGGGGCGTTTTTTTTTGGTGGTTTCTTCTCCCATTTATTTATCAAAAGGTACACATTTGTTTGAATATTTATATTTTCCTTGAATATTGCAAGTGCTTTGTTCATGTTATTCTTGATAGATTGTCTTGTGATAATATTACAAGTGCTTTGTTCATGTTGTTATTGATTGACTATCTATACCATAAAAAAAGGTGTAGAACTATCTTTATGCTCTGTATATGCCATAAAACAACTAAAATTGTGCATTATGGTCATGTTAAAACATATCTATTTATTCTACAGAAGGGTCTTTGTCCTTATTAAATGCCATAAAATAATCAAAATTGTGTATTATGTTAGGTGGTCACATTAAAACATAGCCACTTATTTTGGAGAAGGAAATAAGCAGAAGGTTATGATTGTTGAAGGGAAAAACATATTTTGTAAATTGCTAAACAAAAAAAAGACCCTCCTCCCCCGAATCTAGTTAGACCTAGGCCTTGTAAGGCCTATGAGCGGTATTATGAAGGTATATTCTTTTTCCAAACCAAAAGCCAAGTGTGGAGGTATTTTTTCCATAATATTCTCCTTTCAATGTCATGGCACGATGTCATTTCCAAATTAATTTGTAACTAGTTTATCCCTCTTCAAATTGGATTACACCCTACCAAGGAAAATGAATGAAACTTTTAAAAATAGATGCTATTATTCCTCTTCAAATTGGATTACACCCTACCAGGAAAAGATTATCCCCTTTCAAATTGGTAGAGTACACCCTACCAAGCAAAAGGAATTCAACTTCGAAAAATAGATGCTTTTTTTAAGAAAGGATAACTTTATTATGAATATCATTTAATTACAAAAAGAGGTTAGTTGTCGCTTGTGAACCACAGGGTAGGGATTGATTAGGAGCCTCTTAGCAGAGTCCAGTAGCTAAGAACTAAAAGGGCCAATGAGTACTTTTAGTTCTGCTGTAAACGCTTCTTCCTTCCATTCAGGGCGCTGCATATGAGGGTAACGTCGAAAGACGAGTTGATTTCAGGCCAGCCAAATCTGTTTTGTAGGACTGTGAATTTGACGACCCAAGGCCAGATGCTTGCTAATGCCAGATTAAGAAAAGTGATGTCCCCGAGCAAAGTGTGTTTCCACATAAACTAATGATGTGTGCCCTTGCTGTCCAGCCACTTCCTTGTTCCTCTCCATAGAGCTTGAGCTGTTGGGCATGCCCAAAAGATGTGAAACGGATCCTCCCTATGGGTGTTGCAGAATGGACACATCGGTGAGATTAGGGACCAGCTAGTGAGTCTGTCTCTTATGGGGATCTTGAGATGTAAGAGTCTCTAGAGGAAGACATTCACCCCACAGAGACGGCGTTGTAGACCATATTGCCACCGTATGTTAGACCAAGTTTTTGATAGAGCTCAGAGATTTCCATCGGTGAGCGAGACACCCAAACTAATGCATTTGGGGCATGTAGAGATTAGCTCCTTTCAATTCAGGAAGCGGTTTCTCCTTGTTGGTGGCCCAATTGGCAAGCCAATTCTCAACTTTTAGGCATAGAGTAATTGGCCAAGGAAACGGGAGTGCATCTGGAGCACCTTGTAGGGTAGCGAGTGTAACTTGGTTGAACACAATGCTAATCAATACACTTAAATACACTAAGATTTGTTGGACACTTGTTCAAATACAAGAAGTAAATTGCTGAATTGATAAGAGACACACAATGAGCCGGAACGGCCGACCCCTCCCTAAAATAAAGTATATTGATCTTGGGAGAATCAAGTACATAATGACATGGGCATTTCTGACTAGATTTCCATACCAATGCATATGAATACAGTATTGCAAACAAGTGGTTGTCGATGTAGACTTGCAATCCACACTACCCTCTCAAGTGCCCATGTTCCCTACCACCTGCTCTCTATTGTTCCACCAACACATGGTAGCAACAATCTGCAAGAGAGCACGTAGGATACGAGAAAACTACATAGGGTATGTGATCTTGTAATCCGGTTCCTCCCTCCTGCTACTTGCTCCCATATTTAAGCATAAAAGCTTACCAATAGCAAGTACAGTCGATGACAGCGGAAGTCTTCTCGATGGAAGTCCTTGGAGTGTTGAGATCTTTGATTTGTCGCCTTTCTTCGCTATGGGAAAGTCTTCAAGAGGATGAAGGGAACCTTGGGAAAGCTTCCCCTATGGTTCAACTTGAGAAACGAGGGCTGAAATTAGGGTTTTCAACAAAAAGACTAGAAATTATAGCAATAAAGAGAGCTGTTTTGCTGAATTTTTTCAGTCATTGGGAGTGTGTAGGAGAGTGATTAGCATCCGGAAACACTCTAGGAAGCTTGAAAATCACCTTAGCAAGCTTGGAAATGGAGTTGGGAAGGAGAATGTGCAGAAAATGCAGCCCAACAGCCCTCATGAAGGAGGCACCAAACTCTAGAGAGAGGAAGAGGAGTGAGGTGGTGAGTTGTCCAGTGTAGGTGGCAGGCAGGTGCTTTGTGGAGCAAGCTAGAGTGGACACATGGCTAGTTACTCCCTTTGTACAAAGGGGATAAGATCTGGGCGGTGGACATTAGGTTATGTCCACCCACATCAGCTTGTATGAACACCGGGCTGGTCATAAGTTATAAGTGAGTTTTGGTCGCCCAAAACTTAATGAAGTGTGTACACACTCACTTATAAATTAGTGCTAACTCCTAAGGCCAAGTTTATGACCAATACTTACCACCTGTCACATGCCACATAACCATGTCAACAAATAGTTTCACACGGACGGGGGCATCCCCTTACCCGGAACTACACATTGGTCAAGCAAGCATGAAAATAGCATGCAATTTCAATTGCAAGCAAGCACATAAAGATGCTATGCAATGCAGCATTGGTATGGACAATCCCCGTTCATGGGACTATACCAAAATAGACATGCTCCAAGCAAGTACACGAGGTACCTGACCCAATGGAACACCAATCCACCAAGCATTTTCGGGCATGTACATGGAGGCACAAGTCCCAACGGAAAGCCAAGTCTACAGTATCACATGAGTGGCATCAATCCCCGGGGCATCATAAACAACTGCCATGGACACCAATCCAATGTACATACATGATAAGAAAGCACGGGTGGACCAATTGGGTGGCCAAATGGTGACAGTGAGAGCGGGAGGAGAAAGACCAAACCAATAAGCAATAATATCCCATTCCAACCATTGGGCCGTTCTGTTCTCTGAGAGATCATTCCATGTCTGCATGCCCTTTTTTGTGAATTTTACGGGTCTAGTTGACATCCCGCAGTGCTTGTGGCTTGCACACCAACCACTAGATGCTCTCGCCTAGTGCCCCGTTGCTTGCGAGAGGACGTTGGCCTTTCCACTACAAACTAGTGAAAAGCTCCTGCCATCCAGCCACCAGCCCATTCACAAGAGTTAATTGCTTAACTGTACCACTTGCCTCTTGAAGGGATCCTATGTTTCCGAGACAGGTTTGGCCTTTGCCCAGGAAGGCCTGAGGCATTCTGAATAAAATATCTAGTGATTACTCCCCATGGGTGCGTTGTTTCAATCCGCTGTAGCCATTTGAGTGTGAGAGTTTTAGAGTTCACTTGAAGGTTAGTGATTCCCAAGTCTCTTTTCTTCTTGGGGGAGCAGATTTGTGCCCATGGGATTGCATGCTAGCTCTGTCCCTCGGCTCTGCTCCACAGGAAGTCACGAAAGATTTTATTGATTTTGCCCCATTCCGTATTGGGGTGAGGGCACAGTAAGAGGTAAGATACGTCGTGTAGGATAGCAACACGTGTTTGAGCACCACCAGTTGCCTAGCAAAAGACAAAGAGGCTTTACTCCAGTGTGTCATTTTGCCTTGTAGTCAAGGGAGGAACGAGTCAAACCTTTGCTTGTTGCTGATGTCCGTGCCAATGGGGAAACCTAGCAGCCTAAATGGACTCCTGTGGGGGATCCATTTAAAGTCATATTTGAGATCCCACATTCGTCTATCTTCTATGTCCAACAGTAGGGCCTCAACTTTAGCAATGCTATTCACCAAACTAGACAGTTGACAAAATTCATCCACTACCTACAAGAACGCATCAATGTTAGTCTCTTCATAAACCAGAATAAAGCTGTTATCATCAGCGAAGAATTGGGTGGTCATCTCCTGGTCTCCTTCCGGGAGGGGAAGACCTTTAATGAGTCCTCTCTCTTGAAAGTAGCGAACATTAGCCAACAGTGGCTCTATGACTATAGCAAAAAGGAGCCGAGCAAGAGGGCACCCCTACCGAACTGATCTTTGCAATGCATACTCTCCTACTGCCATCCCATTGGTTATAACTTCTACATTAGTAGTGATCAACAAGGCACGGACCATCCCAATCATGGCTCGTCCAAATCGCATCTTCTCTAAAATAGCTAGCATGAAATCCCATCTGACTTTGTCATATGCTTTATCCATGTCAAGATTGAGGAGCATATATGGTTGATTGAGGGATAATGCATGGTCAATTCCACACTGAACATTAAACACCACTTCATGAATCTGTCGGCCATGCACAAATCTTAATTGGTTAGGATCAATTACTCGGGGTAAAATGAATTTTATTTTGAGAGTAATGGCCTTTACAAGCACCTTGTATGAGGTGTTCAGCATGGTGAGTGGGTGCCAGTCCCCTACTGTAAGCCTATGAGCTCTCTTTGGGATAAGTTTAATGTGCCCTCGGTTGATCTCAGGAGATAGCTCCTCTATTCAGTATGCTTCATTAATCATTGCACATAGATCAGAATTGATCAGCCCAGAAGTGCCAGTAGAATTCTATGGGTAGTCCATCTGGGCTAGGCGCCTTTTCTTTACCCATCTTACTGGTAGCATATCTTAGTTCATCCTCAGTGAGATAAACACCCTATTTAAGACTGTTAGAGAGAATCGATTAATTGAAGCAGTTATCCTTGATAGGAAATTATCCAATCGCTCTGAGTACCCACTCTCTAGAGGGGGTGTCGCTCCACTAATGGGGCTGATAAATGAGAAGTGAAGAGAGAGGCTATCTCATTCTCATCTTCAGTGAGAGATCCATCTAGTTTCATTAGTCTACTTATTCTTTCGTGTTGCTGTCTCTCTCTAATTATTCGGAAAAGGAAGCTGGTTGGGGCATCACCCTTGACTAGCCATCGTGTGCGTGAGCAAATTTTGATTACTTCATCTCTAGTGTTAGCTTACATGTGGAGGTATGAATCAAGATTACTAATCAAGGTAGTGCTGATCTCATCAGGGCCCTCTTGTTGCACTGCTTGGATAAGGTTTTCCCACAATCATTTCGCCAAGGAGTGTTTGGCTCTTCCGACCCAAGCCTAGGCCCCTTGCCATGTTTTTAACAAAAATTTGTTGTATAGTGGATGCATCTGTCCCATCTATCTTGTGGGGGCCCACCTTGGGCTCTTGCTGCCTCCCATGCTCTAACCACACCCATGTCAAAGTCAGGCTTCCCTAGGTGAGAAATATTCATTTTGAAGGGAGAGGGAGAGGCCTTGCGTGGACCAAAGGTCACCATATCAAAGGAGACCATTATGGGCGAGTGGTCTGAGCATCCTAGGTCAGGGAAGGTGCGTAGTCCCAGGGCGGCACTGCCCAACCTCCGTTGGATGCGTAACATCTATCCAGAAGGGCGGCTCTCCAGTCTTGCCCCATTTGTTTATTTGTCCACGTGTAATTGCATGCATCTATCTTTCTGCACGTGATCTTGGCATCAACCCAGTTACATTTCTAATTGCATGCCCTCCACATTTCCCTCTCAGGCAAATAGGTGTCTGTCCTCGAGTGAGAACCATCAGCTATGGTCTTTACCGTGTTGAAATCTCCTATCATAATTGCATCCTCTCCTTCCAGCACTGTACCTAATCTTTCCCACAGTGTTGCCCTCTCCACACAGCCATTAGGAGCAGGACAAACTCGAGAGAGGTGGAACTTCTTTCACTTTGAACGGAATTCAGAGAGGAAAAATAGATGCTTTTGTGGAGGTTGATGGTATATCTATAACCACAAGTATGAAACACATTTTTGTATTAACTAATGTTATGGTGTTTCACACCTAAGGTTAGATTGGTTTATGAATATGTAAAAGGGTATTGGATAGGAAGGGTCATTTGTCCATTCAATACCCTAGGGTCACGAAAACAATCATATCACATAGTGTTGAAAGTAACATGATACAAGTACAAAGGACTCTTGATAGGTGAAAGACTTGTGGTTGTGAAGCTAGATGATCTTTAGGTAAACACACAAGGCCGTGAAGGCCATCGCTCTATAAGGGGTACATGAGCTGAGAATCCAAAACCAAGACAACAATTTGGAATTCCTGGCAATAGAGACATTGGGAGTATTCGAAACCACTTTCATCAAATGTTGGAATAACCCAAACATTTTAAAGGCCTAGTCATTAGAGGCCTATTCTTATGGATGAAATCCCAAGCAACTCATCTTGCCAAACAAAAGCATCTGCTTGTCAAACCCAAAACCCATGGAGACTCCAAATTGACCTTTTTTAAAATCTCTAATTAGATTAACGTGCATAATGGTGTCTCTTTCTCTCCTTTTAGGATGGCATCATAACTCCTTTATTAGATACAATGATAAATAAGCACACACTTTATGGTGAAAATGTACTTAAGAAACATGCAACTGAGAGATCTACTAACTTCTCCAATTAAGGGGCTCCTTAACTATAACCCTAATAAAAAGCAAGAGTAGAATAGATACATGTGCTCATGCAACCCATCATGAACCCTCATGTTCATGTAACCCATATTTAACCACATCTACATGTTCATGCAACCCATCTTTTGATCATATCCACATCTTCAGTGAGGTCACATATTCACAATTAAGGTCACACCTTCCCTTAGTCCCCATCCTTTAATTTGCATGGCCCCATCCCTCCCTACCATTATGCCCATCGTCTATAGGTCTCCCCCCAACTAGATATCATGCGCCATCATATGAATGCACCCTCTCCAAACTCTAATCTCTCAACAAAAGCATGGCTCCAAGAGGGAGAGATAAAAAATGGGGGGGAGAAAGATTATTAATGGAGATGAGAGAGAGAGAGAGAGAGAGAGAGAGAGAGAGAGAGGGGGGGAGGGACGGAGGGAGGGAGGGATGTTGACAGAAAAAGACACTAGACTTTCTTTGGATGGAGAAATAGACATAGAGGGATATAATGCTATTCTTTAACGAGAGAGAGGGAGAGGTAGAGAGCTCAACTCTTCAAGACATGGACAATCGATGCACCTACCCCACACCAGTCATGTGTCTCTACAAAATAACCCCTTGATGGAGAGAGAGAGAGAGACATGCAATGTTTGTGGGAAGAGAGAGAGAGAGAGCTTGGAAAGTAGCCATGCATGAGCAACATGGTGCCAAATGAAGGTGCAATATGCAAACTTACCAAAACTCGCTGAAATCTTACTATCATTAAGCTTTAAAACCTTACATGAATTCCAATTTCGCAAGGCTCCATGATATCTTCTTTAATTTCACATACAACAATTATGAGAAGACCAATTAATTGGAACCTAACATGTCCACAGGCTATGAGAAGACCGTATTAAATGGAGCTTAACATGTCCCATATTAACTAGAACCTAACATGTCCACAGCTTAAGATGCTTGATAAAACTTTCTAGAATTAAGGCCATGCTTTGGTGAGACCTAGACAATCACAACACATACTACAAAGGAACACAACTTTTAATCTAGTGCTCCCCTTAAATCTATGTAAAATATGTATGTAGCGGATTAAATTTGTGGGAGAACATTTAAATAAATTCTATGATGAAAAACATAACAAAGCATTCATGCTTAAATCTAGGAAAAATAAAACAAAGCTCTAGATCTTTAAAACAAACCCTTCACATCCTAGCTTATAGTTTCAACATCAAAAAGTACTACTTTAAATCAAACGCCCTTGATTAAAGTTCCAAAGGAGATACCTTATGAGACTAATCCTTATTTTAAACCTAAGAGCCATGATAGAAATGAGAATATCAAAATATTTTTTCTAGTTCGAGTTTATATTTTTAACTGCATTGTTCATGCAATAAATGTGTTTCAAAATGTTCCTTTTTTCCCACTTTGCAATGCTATGGTTTAGATCTTATCTCCATGATCATGCATAATATTTATGAAGTCAAATTTTAAGAATTTATGATTAAAGCTAGAGGCATATGCAAAATGGATCAAAATTTAGCCATAGCATAAAATTGTAACTGCTCACAATATTGTGGTAGTACAAATTCTTTTAAAGACGAAACTTTTATTTTTTGAATGTGGCTTGATTTTACCATCGATCAAGAGCTATAAGTCATTTGACTCTCTTAGATCAGCACCCATAATAATAAGCTAATATAATTGTGCATTCCAAGGATTCATGTCAAGTTTTTTAAAATCAATTTTGGAGGTTCTAAAGTGTCTCTCAATGATTTCTGATATTGTCAAAATATCTAAAAGCAATGCACGCAAAAGTTTTCAAGAAATATATCTCATTTGAAAATTTAAAGGTGTCCTATCACGTTGTAATCTTTTGTTCTAGAGCTTAGCTGTACTTGCACAAGGTGCCTTGCAATCATTTTCAATAGCCATCACTTTAAAAGGAAGATCAAATATGTAAATAACTTCATTAAATGCTAATCAAAATACTGACCACACAAGATGATAAGGTTGAATTATGCATGGTTTATCTATTCTTGGCTTGGAGGTGTTACAACTAATAATAGCTTTGCAACCACAAGGAGGTCCATAAGAATTATATGTCATAAAATTATATGTTGCCTTATAGATTTAATCCTCATGATTTTATCTTCTACATACATTTTGCACATATTTGATGAGGAACAGGGTCCTGCAAAGCGGAGAGACCAAAATGTCCGCCGCCACCCATCGCCGCCACCCATCGCTCTCGGTTAGGACGAGGACCCTTTCTAGCTGACACAAGGAGAACCTTTCCACCTCGGCTCTGCTTCTCGGATTCTGCGAAGTCCTCCAACACAAACTTTTGACCGGAGAGGGGTGTGATGACCTGCTGCTCGAAGAGCTTCATCACCTCCGTCGCAACATGGGCTTGCTTGGCAGCAGTGGGGATGTAGTTGGGAAGCAGCCACCCACTTGCACACCCCTCATCAGCTCCACCGCACCCAATAGCCATCGTCTCTCATAGTACTGGCGACCACATTCTAGATGATGTGACATGCGCACGCAGACACACACACACACACACACATGGTAATAATCAGCAATGTTATTCTAAGGATATTAAGACCAATTATACGAATTCATGCGAATTGCTCAAATTACGTACGTATGTAGCTAATTAGATGAGGAGACCTTCGGCTTCCGAGTTGATAACTTCGTCTGCTTCGAGAGGCCTTGAGCTCGTCTTTCCACGTGTCCCGCCGTATGACGTTGATGGTCTTGATACCCCAATGTTTGGCGAGCTGGATGAGCTGTCTGCGTTTGTCAATATGGATCAAGAAGCATTAATTAGAAGGTGTACTTTTGAGGCCGAAGTTGGCCTATAAGACAAATTAGATACATTATTGGCAGTACATTCCACACTTCGAGATGCTATAAATGACACTTAAAAAAAACGCGAAAAAAAGTAAAAGCGCATCAAGATGACACAAGGTTCACATTGGGATGACATTGCTACTAGTTCACATCAAGATCACACAAGGTTCACACCGGGATGACATTGCTAATAGGTCACATTATACTTAGAAATAGGCCTCACCACTAAAGGGAGACTAAAGGGAGCCAAATGGGGATAAATGATCCAAAGGGGGTGATAAAGGAGCTTTAATTCAAAAAAGATGCCTTGCTTTAAAGTCCACACCCTCTTTAATGCCGACAAAAGCGCGTCCTGACTGCCGCGCCGCCGCCCCTAGTTCACACAGGGATCACAAGATGGGATCAAACAGGGTTCACATTTGGATTACATAGGGATTACACATGGATCACAAAATCCGACGGCCCACCCGATCCTCGATTTTTGAGCGACAATGTCTGCCATTGATCCCCTTTGAAAAAAGGGGTGTCAAATAGTCCCGAGGCTCGGTTAGGACACCCCTCATCAGCTCCACCGCGCTCACCGTGATGTCCCAGCCCAATAGCACACCGTATATGAACACCTTGCCATAGTCTCTCACAGTGGCGACCACAGTCTAGATGATGTGACATGCGCACGCAGACACACACACACACACATGGAAATAATATTCTAAGGATATTAAGACCAATTATACACCTTGTGCATTAATTTTTGACATGAGTTGTTCTGAATATATATTCTTTTAAAATAGTGCATGTAATTCTAGTGTTGACTTTGCCAAAAAGGAATTTTATCATTCTAGTCATTGCATAAATTAAAAGGAGACGTAAGACCATTATGTTAATAATAAATGGAGAGAAAATGTGGGAATTGAGTAATACACGATTTCATTAAAAAAAATGTTTAGTAGTTTTCCTTTAAACAAATTGGATCTTTATAGATGAACATGTTAAACTTTTAAATCAAGATTAAGGAATGCTAATGAAGAGCTAAACAAAGAATAATCACTAAAGCATGCACACTGGAGACTAAATGAACCAAAATCCATGTGATATTCTATCTTAAAGGTTTCAAATAAGAAGTAGAGTTTGAAGGGCTCATTCATGCATGGCCCCCCTCCTAACCCTAACCACAAGTACCTTGTCCTCACTTTGTCTGTCCCTAAAAGATACCAAAAGATAACCTTTCGGCCATCTATAATTACCCTAGGATATAAAGATTTTGTAAGATCTCTCTTCCTATGCCATAATTTTAACTCATGTATTATTTTTTCTAAATTGCACATTCTAGTGAGAGAATCTATAACCTTTCGGCCATCTATAATTACCCTAGGATATAAAGATTTTGTAAGATCTCTCTTCCTATGCCATAATTTTAACTCATGTATTATTTTTTCTAAATTGCACATTCTAGTGAGAGAATGTGATTTTTTAAAAGGTGTAGATTTCATGGGAGAGACTTGGGAGTCTGAGACAATAAAATAAAAATTTAAGATAATTGGCTAAGATGGTATATGCACAAATTTATTTTTGGGGATTTCCCACACATTAGAGTTAAAAACAGAAAAAATCGTGTTAGAAATATTTTATAAATAAATAAGTTATTCCAAGAAAAAATAAATAATTACTATAATAATCCATATACAAATACAATGTGCTAAGGTGTGTGAGCATTAGCCTTGGCAAAATTTCAAAATAGAAGAGAGTGTATATTTAAATTGGGCTGATGTTAAATCGATAAATTTTAAAGTCTAAGGTTGGATGGTAAAGTGCAAAGAACTTAGGTCTAATTTTTGGGGTGTCAAATAAATGAAGAGATAAGCAAGGAGAACTAATAAAAACTCTAATCGTGCATAAATGAGGGACTTAACTTGATGTGAGAGTTAAATACATGTGGAGTGGTTGGATGCATGAAAAAAATGAGACGTTGCATAAAGATTAAGATTGAGTTTCATATATATTATAGGGTGCCAACCTTGAGTTAACTAGGGGAGCTTGTGGAGTGGGTCAATCGTCATTTCAACTATACAGGCCCCCTTGCCCCTGAGAAATACATGAAAATTTTGTTTAGGGAAGAAGATTGTACTTGTATTATTTTCAATACATGCACATCGCTTTTACCTAGTTCAAACATAGTATTGCACCTTGGATACTTCATGTGTACTTGTGCAAGAGCCTTGGGACCACTACAACACCTTGGGAGCATAAAGAAAAACTCATGGACCTAGCTTCTCTTCTTCACAAATTGGCCCTTCTCCAATTTTAAAGCTAGACCAAAGTGATATGATTAGCTTTCATATTCAAAAATTGACATTTCTTTGTAAATTTTGTAATTAAATTGAATCATATACCTTGATTTCAATTAAATTGTTCCTTAGCCAAAGAGGAACAATCAGCTTCATATTCAAAAATTGATATTTCTTTGTGAATTCTTGCAATTAAATTGAATTAGATAACTTAATTTTAAATAAACAAATAATTTAAAATTGATATTTATTTATAAATTAAATTAAACTAGTTATTTTTTTAAATAATTTAATAATTTAATTCATTGTACCTTAGGAAGCTTAATTTTCATCATAGGGTATGTTTCAATTAAGGATGTAGGTGTAGAAAGACTTTAATAGCCTAATTTAACCAATATACCAATGGAAGCGTACAATAAATTAAAGGAGACTAAGTTTGGGTATTTATTTGATTTTTTGGAATAAGGTAAAGTTCTACACCTTATCTTAAAAACCAAAAAATTAACTAACTACCCTTGAGCATGTGAACCTTAGAATTGTTTAAGAATCATTAACCTTTGACCATACAAATCTATACTCGACTAGATTAATCCAAGGGATTAGGTTAAGAGAATTAACCCTATCTTAGAATTAAGAGAGAGAGAGAGAGAGAGAGAGAGAGAGAGAGAGAGAGAGAGAGAGAGAGAGAGAGAGAGAGAGAGAGAGAGAGAGCCTAGGTATGAAAAAAACATTATAGAAAGAGAAAAACCTAGTGCATGTACTCATGTAGATATACTTATGAATTAGGATTTTATTTGGATAAACAATTGCTAGGAGTAGATTGAGAAACCTCAGTAATTAATTTTTTTTGGTGTAGAATAGATTAATAACTATCTGAGTTTACAGAGAGAAAGTCCTACTTATCCCATTAGTTAAGGACATGAGATACACATTATCTACCCCAAGATGTGCAAATTCATACCTTAAATTTTTGAAAAGAAATAATGGAATTAAGACTCATGTAAAACTAGTTTAGCATTAGCAAGCTTATTATAATTTCATAATTTTCTCTCTCTAGGAAGTTATGAAAGAAAAAGAGTCATGTGCATTAATGTGTACAATTTAAATACACTTTAGTGATAAGCTAGGTTCATTAAATAGAATTTTAAAGGTTAACACCAAATTTAAAGGAGAAATAAGGATTAAAGTTTCCTCACTAAAGAGAGAGAATGTTCAAAGGATAATATAGAGAGAGAAATTACTTGCATGTGCTAGTTGTGCGTATGTAAGGTATGACCAAGATTAAGTGAGAAACCTAATCATTTTTGATAAATTTGTAAGCTAGAAAGTAGCATTCTAAGAAAAGGAAATGCCTATATTTAAAGGGACAAGACTTGAGACAGAGAGAAAATCCTTGTCTACAATAGGATTATAAACAAGAAGCCATGAACCCCAATCAAAAGAAAAGTTTGAATTTGGAATCAGTTAAGATATTTTAGAGAATTCTAAGTAAAAGAAGACTCCTAACCTTATGTGCATAAGTGTCCCCTAAAGACCCTCTAAAGACTGACCACACCATAAGACTCTTAAAGGTCTCAACATCAAGATAATGAAATTCAGATAAGAGAAGTAAGCATTTGTCCTTAGAAGAAATCCCCTCATTGTACATGTAAGACTCTCTGGAGTAATCCCAAGAATCTAAAAAGGAAAAAATATTTAGAAGACCTCATTAGGTTATACAGGGGTGGAGGAATTTGACTTGCTCAGAGTTTCGACTAGAAAGCTATGATGTCTCGTCGAGGTTGCAATGGTTTACACTATTTTGAATATGAATATAATGCATGCTGCTTGAATCTATATCTTGAAATTAATGTTTAGAAATGTGATGTGTATACATGTGTTGTTTGTGGAAGCTTATGAAGGTACCACACATGTTCATGGATTACCACGGATTACCATGCGAATGGCATCCGTGGGGTGCATGGGTGTGCTCCTAGCATGATTGGTGTGATGGACAAGGAAGCGACTCCAGAGTGAAGTGCATGGTGGTTAAGTATGCGTACTAGTACTGGTAGGGATCCATAGACCTGTCCTGGTAGGGTGGAAGGCTAGATCCATGGGATTAGATGGAGCTAGGCTTAGTATTGGATGGAGCTAGGCTAAGTATATGGATCTCATAGGAAAAAGGATCAAACACTAGAAAAAGTGGGTGGCGAGTGCTTTGCAAAATGCAACCAAATTATATTCTTAGAACGAGAAATGTGGGATGAGTAGTCTAGACCATTAATAGTCGTGAATGAAGATAGAGAAATTGCCTTCATAATCGAGGAGTCAGAACATCTTGTTGAGCCTCAAAGAGCTACTATGAAGGGAAAACACCTAGAGGAAGCATTCACTTTTCTTTATGTAAGGATTGTTCTAGTTAGACTTAGGAGAGCTGACAAAATAGCCAAGTGTCATGATACTATGATATGAGGCTACTTTACCCTTAGTGCACTTTTTTAGTGACAAAATATTGTATAAATAGAGGGTAGGGGTCTCATAACTAGAGCAAAGCTAGGTTTAGATTTGAGAATATGATATTAGATGTGATTTAATCATGTGATACACAACCTTGAACCAAAACTTATAGTATTGTACATTGTGTCTTTCTTTTAGATGGAGAAATAGGTGATGAGGTCAAGAATCCATAGATTATCTATAGAGGATGATATGATAGCCTTTGCCTTCAAGAATCTCCTTTCTTTAACTCATTATGTGTAGACCGAGTCGCTTTAGCAAGAAACTTTGAGAACCACTACTTGTCAATGATTGTATATTAGAGACATTTGTGTGGTACTTGTGATATTAGATCATATCACCTTCTTGCAGCTAGGATGAGAGGTTGGTAGAACATTTCTCTTGCGATGATACTCATTCAATTGGACATTGTTAGAGGGATAGTGCTCTACGGACCTCTGGCACAATCTCAGAGTCTAATGTTTGACATATAGAACTCTTAGAAACTATTTTCCTTGTCACGGGATTTCAACTGCCAGCCAAGCCCTCTGTTGATCGTGTTTACTATGACATGTGTATCTATATGTATTGCTATTTCATGATAGCAAGACGATGGCTTGATGTCCTACTTCATTGTACTTCATTGTACTTAATTGTACTTCATTGTACTTAAATTAAAATTTTGGAATAAACGAATATTGCCTTATCTTTTGTTCAAATATTTTCTTTTTGAGTAATGATATGCAAATTAAAAATGTAGTCATGAAATGACAAGCCATCCAGGTTGGATTTGAGCATATGTCCAGTGATGAGATAATGGCAGCTATCTCAATTGTAAAGAGTACTACTTCGATCAACCTTAATGGCAGAAACCTACTATCTCAATTGTATAGAGAGTACTACTTCGATCAACCTTATTAGTCCCTATTCATGTGGCGATATCATTGGGACAAGGATGAAGAGACATTTATCATGGAGATAGATATAGACTATCTTTCGTATCACACCTTAAACTTGAGCTTAACCATGATTATGAAAAGTTTAAAATTTGTAGAGGAATATGGTATTCGTGGGCAGAAGCCTTTGTTTCCCTTGATGTATATGAATCTAGACAAGTAGAAGCCATGATTAAGGATATTTTAAACTTTGTAAAGGAATATATGTAAGATTCCTCCTCAGCAGCCTGAATAATAAATAAGCCTTTACTTCAATCCCCTGTAATCATTCCCTATTTTTGAATAGAAGAAAATATTATTTTTTCTTGTTTTTACCTAGTGAGATGAAAACTTCTAGAGAGTGGTAATTCAATATTGAGATATTTTTGGATATATTCAATATTGAGATATTTTTGGATATATAAATTCTACAAATATCAAAAATATGTTTCCTTAAAACAGAAAATCAAAATAAATTTTCCAAGGTGCATTAGGAATCAATTAAACATGATTTAAAAGACCTTAGCCTAAGATTTTTTGAATTTTTTGGATTATGGTCCAATTAAGGTTCCTATGGACCAATAAGATTAATCCAAGTGTTGGGATGAGATAAATCCAATAAATAAAAGAAAGTATCCAAAAATGAGTAAATATCCACATAAGATGAAGAGTTGACTGAGTACAAGATTTATTAGTTAAAAATTATGAAATATTACTAAAAAAATGAGATATTTTAGAGTAATCATACCATTTTGACACCTTGGTAAGGAAAGGGAGAGCCTTCAAGGAGGCACCTATTTCACATATGTAAAGAAGTTTTAAACTCAAAAATATTAAGATATTTCTATCTCTCCTCTCTCCTGGATCAAACCAAATAAAAAAGGGAGCCAAACTGGTCTAAATCTTGTCCAAATTCAACCAAACTGAAGCTGAAAAAGTCTAGAACTTAGTTGGACTCAGTTAGTGGCCTCCCTCACCTATAAATAGACCCTCATTCTTTTGTATTCTCATCTGTGAACTAGACCATGCCAGTATTACTCTAAAATAAGCATATTTTCTATTATCCTCTAAAAGTCCTCTACAATTTGGAGAGATTGGAGCTTCTCTCTCTCTTCAACCTTCTTTGAAGCCTTCCTCAACATACTAACCAATTGATTGGTTGGGGGCCTCTCCTAAGACTAGAGAATTAAGCAAAACAAGAGGCAAGGTGTGACTTTATGATTTTTCTTAATCTTCTAAATGTTTTTCACTTCTCAACCCCTCTCAAGCTTGAGAAGTATTCAATTGAATGGTTCTTCAATGCAAATGAAGCTCTCTAATGAATTTTAATGACTAATCACATAAAGTTTATATTTATGCTTAAATTAAAATATTTTTAAAGCATATCTCTCCCTCCCCCAAAGAATGGTCATTCCTATGACCAATTCTATATTCAAATGATGCTTCTCATGGAGCAATTTTTAATAATAAAAGTAAACTCTATGCTCGTCGAATTAGAGGAGACCAAAGAAATGGCTTTTTATGCTTTTATGTTACTTAAATTATGATAAACTTAGGGATTAAATCCATAAATTAGATATTAGTCCAAATGATAGTTATTCTATCATATTGTATTACTAAACCTTATGCTTTTCAAAATTATTAAAAATTATCAGTAATAGCAGGCGGAGCTATGGCAAAATTTTTAAAAATTAACACATAAATCATTTTTATGCATAATGTGAAAAGAGGACTTCCTACCATATTCTAGGATTAGTCATCCTAGGTTAAATGAATAATTCTCATCATATTCATGGAAAATTAATTTTTAATGTCTATGCATAAATAGTTAATTAGAGAAAAAGAGAAATTTATAGTAATTTCATTTTTATGATAAAAGAGGAACTCCCATGATAATGGAGATCCATGTATTCCAATGGAGAAAGAGAAAAATTAGAATATCAAAATAATGGATATTTTATTTAAAATTAAAAAAGAATTTTAATTAAATTTATTTTTATGCATAAATAAATTAAAATGATGAAAGAAGAATTCTCACAATATTTGGAATTTAATCATTTAAATGAGAAAAGTGGAATTTCTAGTATAATGGAATTAATGGATATTTTTATTTAATTTTTAAGATAAAATTTAGTTAAATGTATGAATAAATTTAAATGATAAAAGAGGAATCCCCACCATATTTAGAATTCAATCATTTAAATGAAAAAAGCACTTGGAATTCTTGTCATATTAGGATTAATGGATATTTTTATGTAATTTTTAAGAGAAATTTTAGTTAAAATTATTTTATGCATGAAAAGATTTAAATGATGAAAGATGATGAAAGAGGAATTCCCATGATATTTAGAATTCAATCATTTAAATGAAAAAAGAAGAATTCTTGGTATATTTGGAATATTGAATATTTTTATTTAATTTAAAGAGAAATTTTAGATAGATTTAATTTATGATAAAAGAGGAATTCCCATGACATTTGGATTGCACTCATTAAATGGGAAAAGGAGGCATTTTAAGTTTATTCAAAAAAATAGATACTGGTATTTAGTTAAAAGAAGATTTTTTATGATATTTAAGAAAAGAAGGATTTGAATTAATTTTTAGTGTCAAAAGATGAATTTCCACCATAATTCTACCTAGGGAATTAAGGTTGAGAAATTAAATGGTAGAAAGAATATCTTTAGATATTTTATGTGGTTAAATCACTAAATTGGTATTTACCCAAAACTAGATGTTTATTTGAGGAATCCTTGTTAGAACTAAACCGAATGAATTTGGTTAGACTACTAGAGGGACGGACAGTAAACCTACTTGTCCATCTCTTGATTTGAATCAAGCAAAAACTTCTTGGTGAGACTACTAGAGGGACGGATAGTAAACCTACTTGTCCATCTCTTGATTTGAATCAAGCAAAAACTTCGTGACCAATTCCAGTTCCTAAATACAAAGAATAGACTACCCCGCTGAACTAAACTAGTTTTCCTTTGACCAAACTCACAAAGAATCTAGTTGGACAATCAGTCAAATTATGGGTAGATTACCTTGATGAGAGATCAAGGATCCTCATTATGAAATTGGAAATTAAGGAAAAAGGGGTTTTGTGGAACCAATCTCAAACTGGGAATTTTACTTGCATTAGAATCTCTGTTTTCATTTAAAAGACTGTTTTACGCCAGAATGCTGGAGGAAGCATTTGCAATATGTTTTACTAAGAGGAGGTTCGTTGCAACAACAGCTCAAGGGACGTCGCTCGCAGCAAAGCCTGCCAAGGTCTTGACCAGCCTCGGTATGATGGGCGAGGACCGAGATGAAGCAGTCCCTGAGTGAAGTGCTAGGACACATAAGGAGGATCCTAGAGGGTTCTGACCAGGTGATGCACGGGCTCGCTATTGCTAGGACACCCATGCGTGCGTCGAGGAAGATTCAGATGGACTAAAAGGAAAGATTTTTCTGAATCAAATTTTGATACTGGATCTCGTTGGTTGGCCAGCTGGTCTTTAAGGGAGAGTCCAGAGGACACATTTTATAATACAATGGACTCAGAATTTTGGAGGATGATGATCAATAATATTATGATTTCTATTGAAGGATTGTTTTAAAGCCAACCGAATCTGTTATAAATGGCAATTTCATATTGGGTGTGTACGTGGTATGCCTACCTTAATTTTTGCATGAATCGCCGGCTAGGGGGCTTGGGAACTCTTTTCCTCCTCGGTACCCGGGCAAAACACAACTAAATCTTTATAAAGGAATCCCACCAATACAGTGATTGGGTGGTTGGCTCTAACCCATGGGCCGATTGGCTGGATCGAAGGATTCATGCGAAACAATTAAGATGCGTTTAGTTACGTTAGTTAAATTAGGTCCTGAGAAGACCTTGTTCTATGGGAGGGGATCAACGGCTGTGCCTCGTTAAAGAAGGAAAGAAGCAGCGATTCCATGGACCAAGTGCAAGTCTCTTCTTGATCTAACCATGTGACTTCAGGTTCAGTCAGATCAGTCTTACTAGTTAAGACTTTGACTCGTTGAGTAATTCCCCCGTTAGAAGATTTTCCCATGGCGGAATTGCTCGTGCTTTCCGGGCGAGGGGAGTTTTTTCGGGCTTGGTTTCGGAGGAACTGCCCGGGCTAGTCTCTTGTCCGGACATGCGCGGGCGAGGCCCAGAGTGTGGATCCCCGCCCCGCATAGGGAGTCGACGCTGCCTCCACCCCCGGAGGCAGATCTCACAGTTGATATCAGAGCTTTGTTGAAAGATAATAAGGAGAAATGAATTCTTATTAGAAAATTGTAATAAAAACTCAGAAAGAGCATTTACATATTGTATTTTCATTCCTTAAGCTTCACTAATGAAGATTTTTAATAAAAGAATTTGATTTTATAGATGGAAGTTCCACACTTATCTGGTGTTCCCGTCCTCACCTAGTCACAAGACATGACTGCGTTCGCCTTCGAGCTACAACTCGAACAAGCTGAGCCAGACTCGTAGGCCATTTCGAGGATCTATATTTTCCTGACCCAGAGGAGAGATGGCAACACAAGTGGTTTGCAAGGCAGTATGTCCACGCCTCTTGCGACCAGCGTGCGATGCTGAGGGAGAATCTCTCATTAACTACCATGATTCTAATGAAGCTGAAAGTGATACATGGTGTTATTTTGTACCACTCAACGCCTCGAAATTTCAGACTTTCCTGCCAAATCTATAGACTCCTTAGTCACTTTATTCCTAAAAGGACAAGATAGTAGCTCCCTTGGCAGTAAGGGAACATTTGTATCAGGGCATGGCCCAGTACCATCGTCTTATGCGTCTCCCGAGGAGAATTTGACTTTTGGAGCCGAGTTGCTCTATGTATATATTGCAACCTTTCTATAAGTAAAGAAATGTTTTGTGGAAAAATTCACTATTGTATGAGTACTTGTTTATTCACGAATTGATAAAGCAAAATCTGTTATCGGGCATATGTCATAGATCTCCAACAATAAGATCATTTATCTTATTTAAGAAATTATTTTTGAACCCCTTAAGTCTTAGGATCTCGTGGACGATATCAAAATAAAAATTTAATAATATATCATTTTTGGCATAATCATGAGACGAGGAAACCATGGCCGTCAGCTAGACCCTCTCTCTAGAGAGGAAGAGCTTGACCCCGATGTTCGCAAGGCTCTTCATAGAAGTCAACCAGGACCCTTCAAAGGAGAAGGGGAGAACCTGGGCGAGGCTATGGAGAAATGGGTGGAAGCTATGGAAGAGTATTTTGATGTCACAGGCTACAAAATGAGCGGAGAAAAATGGTTTGCTAGGCTGAAAATTGTGGAAACAGCCAGGGTGGCATGGAGGAAGCATTGTGACACTAACCATCGGACAAGAATACCCAGTCCTGGAATGATCTTAAAGGCTATTTGAGGAAGAGATTTTGTCCCCCCGAATTCTTAGAAACCAAAATGAATAAATTTTTAGAGCTAAACTAGGGGAGCAAAACCATCGAAGAATATCACCAGGCATTTTCTCTTCTACTCAAGTATTCACCACCTCTAGACGAAGAGCAACTTATGGCCAGGTTCATTCGGGGAATGAACCAACCCTTAGACACATGGTCAAGAATGCTAAGCCAGTGTCCATGGCAGAAGCTGTCAGAATGGCGAAGGACTTTGCCAAAGCTTTCATCGCATGAAAGTCCCGCCAAAGCCAGCTCCCTCATCCTTCAAAAGATTTCAAACATCGAGAAGTTCTTCCAACTTTCTGCCTCCAAAGAGACACCAAGTTCCTAACCAGAATGTGGAGAGAGGAAGCTTTAGGAATAAAGGAAGACCTTTCCCTCCTCGAAGACACCAAGGTCCTAAAACGAGAATGTGGAGAGAGGAAGCTTTAGGAATAAAGGAAGACCTTTCCCTCCTCGAAGTACTTTCTCAGGAACTCCGACTCTCTCAAGAATGCAAAGGGAAGAGCTTCAAAGCGAGAACAGATGCTTTGGATGTTAAGGGTTTGGGCACCAGTTCAAGGATTTCCCATCTCCTTCTGTGGGCCAAGGAAGCCAAGGTCCCAAAATTGAGAGACAGAATCCTTTGTATCAGTCCAATTAGGGTCCCCCGTGCCAAAATCAGGGTAACCCCCCAGAAGAGTGCCAGCTCAGCCCTGCAGCCTCCAGCCTCCTGCTGTAGCTTCCATGCAAAGCAGTCTCCGAACTCCCTCCCAGAATTGGAACAACCAAAGAGAGAGAGTTCCACCTTAGACTGCAGCAGCTAGAGCAGTCACTATAGTTGATGAAGTGGAGAAAGAAAAAGGACAAATCTATGCAGCAATAGAGCATCAGCGGAATAACCGTCAATTTTCAGTTCTCCAGACTCCAGCAGAGTACCAGGGTAAGCAATTCAAGCTTTTGATTGATTCAGGCAGTACTCATTCCTTTATTTCATCAGGATGTCTACTTAAATTAGTCCTAAATCAAAAATCAGGGAAACCTATGCAAGTGGAATTGGCCAGTGGAAAGATTCTTTTCACACACCTTGAGACAGACTTTATTCAGTTTAGACTAGATGGGAACGTAGCAGAGTGCCAGTTTATTATCTCTTAAAACAATGGGTAAAATTTTGTCTTGCTTCTGTTAATTCTTTATCTGTTGATTGTTCCCTTCTAATTCTCTTCATTTATAACTCTCTATTTCATCTTGGAGCACTCTTAGATAGCCTTTATTGATGCTAGCTCTTGGGTACGGCACATACGCTCTTGTATAATAAGCTCATCTTTTTCTCTTAAAGCCTCTTCTAAAAGTATTATCTCTTCTTGATGATGCTCATCTATTATCTTTACTAAATCCTTATTATGTCAAGCTTTTAATAAAGCCTCTCCTTTTTCTACCTCCAATTTTGAAATCTTAACAAGTGCTTCTCTTGATGCTATCTCTGCTCTCTCTCGCTCTAATTGATACCAAAGTTTCCTAACCATTTATGCATTCAGGTTCCCATATCCTCTTCTGCTAACATTTCTTTTCCATCATTCACAACACAATCTTCCTTTAATAAAGTACTCACAATCTTCCTAACCATTTATGCATTCAGGTTCCCATATCCTCTTCTGCTAACATTTCTTTTCCATCATTCACAACACAATCTTCCTTTAATAAAGTACTCTTACTCCCCATAGATTCAACTCTTTGCTTAAATCTTGCTTTCATTAGTGCATCTTCAGCTACTAACTATCATACAACTCCCTAAATACATTTACATTATATCTCTCAACTTTCCCACTTTCTATTTTATCCACAACATCCTCTATTCCTTCGATGACCTCAACTCTTTGATTCATGTATGATGTTTTAGGGTTTTCACTACAGTATGTCTTCACTATACACTTATCTCTCTCTAGGGTTTGAACTTCTAGGCGATTCACAATCCTCTCCACAACTATTGAATGGATTTCAAACATCTCTGGTACTTACTAACAATTCATTCTCTTCTCTCTAGCTCACTCCCTATAAATAATTTTCACATCTTCCACTTCACCCTCATTACTCTCCATTGCACTTTCTAACCAAAGATAATCACTTAACACCATATTAGAGAATTTGGAAAAATCCCAATTCCCATTTTGCAAGATTATAAAAAAGGGACTATGGTGAACCTTTTTAAGCTTTTGTCAAAACCCCCTCATGTGGCATATGATTGGAAAGAGCTTAAAGAGTAGGTTATAAATGCACAGTCTCTGACAAATTTTGTCTTTATATGCTTAAGACACACCAAAAAGTAGATTGAAAAGAAAATCCCCAAAGACTTGGGATTTTTCCAAATTCTCCAATATGGCAATAGTTGTCCATCTCTTGTACTCACTAACACTTCATTCTCTTCTCTCTAATTCACTCCCCATAAACAATTTTCACATCTTCCACTTCACCCTCATTATTCTCCATTGCACTTTCTAACCAAAGATAATCAATTATCCACTCTTCAGATGTAGATAGTAGTGATATCACTATCTGAATGATTCCCTGAGAAGTAATGCACTTTGTACTCCCCTAAACTTTTTTGTTTCGCATATTTCCTTCGATGAATTTCATTGACTTCCATCTTGTCTCTCCCAGAGGAGATACAATGCGTCATAATGCTCTAATCATAGCCATGAATAGGGATGTTTGTCTTCTAACCTTTTGTCCTCACTTGGGCTCGTTACATCTTCATTGAGAGATCCACTCCATATTATGTAGTATCTTGCTTAATCATTTCCTTATGCCATTCCTTAAACAATACTCTTATCTTAACTCAATCATCTCGAGGATCAATTGTAACATCGCCTTATGCCAACTTTAGTCACAATGAGCTTGTAAAAGCCATGGTCATCCTAATAGGATTGGATAAGAAGTATTATGAGACATCAAGTGTACCACTAAGAAACTAATTATAAATTCAAGTCATGCAATTATGGTTGTTATAAATCTCAACACCCCTAAGGGCTTGACTTTACATTGGTTAGCCAATCGCAAAACTAAATTAGTCGGCTCCTCAAGTTGGCTCTAAGTTCTTTATTCCTAACTCTTCCATTGTCTGTTATGTCATTTGATTGACATTTGCTCCACCATCTAACTGTGCTCTAGGAACCAACTTAGTTTCAATATTCACATCTATCATAGGAGCTTCTGGATATAAGAAAAGATCAACTATGCACACATATTTTACTTCCCATGGCTTAGGTTTAAATCCATCACTGGACACTCTAATTCTACATGTTCTTCTTCTTATTAATTTTTAGTAGATTTGTCTCCTACAGCTACAGGAAACCTCTAGTAATTGTCTTAAGTTTAAGGACAAAGGAATATTCTCTAATTTAGTCCATAAATCAAACACTCCATTCTCTATGGATCTACTAGCTTCTTTCTCTATCTTCCTTGTTTGCATTAGTCATTTAGTAAATAGCTTTAGGCATCACTTTCTTCGCTAACTAAGGTAGATCCATTTCATGATGCAAATCATAGGTTCCTTTGCAAAGATCACTTTATGAGGTAGAAATTTTGACTTGATAGTTTTCTCAAAATCCTCACTGTCTACCGCTATAAGATTGGCCGATGAACTACACCCTTCACTAAACTTGCTTTCCCTTATCATTGGCCCACCAAAGGCTTGCTTTTCGATGGACAATCCTATTCATAATGGCCTCCCCCACTATAATTTCTACATAATGCAGTGTAATCTTGATGCTTCATTTCATTGGGGCAATAAGCTGCTATATGCCCTTCTTACTGATAACAATAGCATATAACTAGCCTTGTGGCCTAAAATGATTACCACTCATTGGGTTATTGTGAAAACCACCAAAATTTCTCTTAAAAAGAGATCCTGTTTGCATGTTTCCACTAGTATTAGGATATGAGGTTCTAGCTAACAGAGATTTCCCTTATGTAGTTAATCCTCGCTGTATAAAAGATTGAGAAGGTGGACCTTTTCATGAGTCACGCTTGACCTATCCCCCATGAAATTGTAATCAGTTTGCAAGCCTTACAGTTGTTGTTGTTGTTGTTAATTGTTACGCTTGATAAAGCATTGGTTCGTTGTATGATTATTCCTCAAATAGTAAGCATAGAACAAGTTTTGAGGTTGGTTAAGGACAATCTGAGAAGTTCTTGGACACTATGTAGCCAAATGACCATAACCATGACATTTTCCACACCAAAATATTTGATCTAGGTGGGTTATGTGTGCTAGTCGCATTTTGTGGTGCTACAACATATATCTCTTTTCCTTGTGTGGGCATACTATATGAAGAATCTCTTCTTTAAATTTTCCTGATGAGTTTGGTACTATCTCAATAACTTTAGCTTCACTTAAAGAGGAGTTACCCATTTGGAACATGTAAGCTAGTTTGCAAACACATAAGAATTGTAGGGAACATAGCCAAATGGGTTAGGACTCATCAACGGCTTATCCTTGCACACTTGTTTCATGCATATTAGGCATCCCATATGTTTACGGTGGCTCTGTTAGCATGGTTTGTGCAACATAAGATGGTTACGAGAGCTAAGGATCTTGCAACAATTCTCGTCATCTTTGTTGGCTTAATTGTACCTCTTTCCAATATCCATCCTCTTGTTAGCATCTGCCTACTAGAGTCATTGGGCATCTAAGACTTACAAGCATTTAAGCTTCTACATTTCTAAGTCCATCGATAAACTATCATTTTTGCATCTCTTCATTTGGGGAATTAGCTCCCATCTTCCCCACTTCTTTCAATATAATTATCTATGCTCTCATTTATACCTTGAGACAAGTAGTCTAGTTGATGTACTAATAAGCGATCTTGGAAACCTTGCCTTCTCAATTTAATAGTGAGAAAAGCTTATGATAGATCATTATAATTTGCCTTTGATGCGGCATCCGGGTTCCCATATAAACTAGCAGCCTCATCCTTTAGTGCAGCTCGGAAAATATGTAACTTTTAAGGTCATCATCTATAGTTTCGTTGGCCACACATGTGACCCTGAATCGTTGTTTATGGCCATCCGGCTCTTCATCCCCAAAGTCCCCCAAATTGGGCAAATCATCGCTCTAGGTAGTGGGACGACCATTATTTCAGCAAAAAGAAAGTCTAATCCTAAGTTTGCCTCCTCAAAGAAGTCTAAGGCTTTTACCTTTGGTATATGAAATAATCGACCGAAATCCTCGTAATTGTCTAGGTTGCTATTCTCTTCTTGAATAAGTGGAGATGGTGTGTACTATCTTCCTTAATTTTACTTCCTTCCTTTTACTACTTTTTGCTTCTTCTTTTATTCGACTTACGTCACCCGAGATGATAACCCTCATTTTGTCACTTGAAACGAGGCTTTCCTAATAGAAGGGATCATTCTCACTTATACTCGAAGGTGTACTTCTTGTGATACAACCTTCGTTTACATTTATGTCGGCTAATGTTATTTCTCTACATCCTTCCTCTAGTAACCCATTCAACCTCTCCAAATGCTCATCGGTTCTCTTATTACGTCTCTCCCAATGTTCCTCTCTTTCTCTGTTCCTTACTTTTGACTGCTTTCACCACTCATCCATTCTACTCTTACAATTGTCTCCCTAACTCCTCCACTCTATCTTCTCTTCTACATAACTAATCACTTCATAGATTGTTGGTAAAGATGCACCAGATTCTATCACATATACCTCTCGTAAAGGTTGAACTAAACTAGTGAAATATCTAAAGAACCATCTAAAGTATGCCAATCTCCCAATTACAATTCCCAATTCTACTTTATTGATGGGCCTATCCATTAAAGATACTCTTCTCAAAGATGAGAAGCATGTTCGTTCCACATGTTTTCTAGGTCTTCCAGTTCTTTCTTAACTTTTGGACAAAATCCTACTTTCATACCATTGCATAAAATGAAGTATTTCCTAAGATCCTTATAACACACCTTGTGCAGTATATGGCTATTTGTGGCTTGGGCTGAATATTAGTCATGGCACAAGGGTGCCTGTGACATTCCTGGACTTAGGATCAAATTTGGATATGTTAGAATCAAGGATATGAACATAGGCATCACAACACTAAAAAATGATCCCCTACCAACTGTCTCTTTAATACCTCTTTTAATAGATTCCTAACCACCAACTATTAGGTTGTTACACTATGTAAGGGTTATTTATGTACTAATTATCAATCATGAATACATTAAATTGTCAAATTTTTGTACTAAACATTGCCTTCCATTTACTCTCTCTTTTATGTAGTCCTAACTATACCATTACCTTTCAAATTATTAATTCAACTCTCTAATTACATAATCCTAAAAATTACCTCATATAGAATTAATTTTCATACACACACACATATAATAAAATTCTACTATTTCCTCCTAGGATAGAACTTAGATAGGTGGGGAGGATAGTGCCACTTCTGGTATCGAGCTTCTGAGGACTTCCACACGCTCCCCACTATTAAAGCTAAAGGTAACTTCTCTTTCAAGAGAAGCATAGTAGAAAGATTGAGGGCTCTCTCTCCACTTCTTACTCACTCACGGATAACCACTCCTATCTTGCTATAAATTTTATCCTAGATAGACATCAATAAAGTTTTATCACTTATGTTTCCCTAATAATAACAACTATGCAATCATTTAAGTACTCGAAATAATTCCATGCTACTCAAACAATAATACAACCTACGTATATGCAGTGGTGGATAATCTTTATTTTACAAAGTACCTATATGAAAAACACATCATTTGTTAGTATACACTCAATGTCCGCCTCTCAACATCTATCTCACTTTGATAGATAATGCACATTTGTTAGGCCCCCATTATGAGGAGTAGCCATGGTGCATATGTCTTAGTGGAGGTAACCCCAGCGCAAACACCGACAGGGTCATTATTGTGACCATTGAATGATGGTTAGGAGATGGTCAGGGGTACAAGCATTAGCTCGGGCCCGGGGCACCGCCCTGGCTAGGGGGTCCCAGGAGGGCTAGGAGCGGTTCGGGGGTGGGAGCCCCCGAGGCGATGGTATGAGGAATATTCTCTCGAATACCAGGTCCATCATTAGTGGGTTGGTGGGCCACGTTCTTGATATGCGGGTGGTGACCATGTCTATGCAGTGTAACCGCCCTCGTTATGTATACACGTCTACCACACCACCTACAGTACTATATATGGACATGGCTGCCATGAGCTAAGGCATCCAATGCTTGTGAGTATCCACCCCCTTCTGTGTATACATGTCTACCACATCACCTACAGTACTATATATGGACATGGTTGCCCCCATGAGCTAAGGCATCCAATGCTTGTGAGTATCCACCCCCTTCTATAATTCATACATCCTCCATCCAGATTCTATCTAGATCACCATCTAAGCTCTACTTGAGAGTGCACGGGTGGACAGCACCATCACTTGTATCTCTTTGGTATAATCAAAATTTTAAATCCTCTCCATTGTGTATCTATTGCATTGTCTATCGTGCTTTGTCTTGCTATCTCTTTCTACTGTGCCATATTCTAATATCATTCAAAATTTAAATTCCGCTCACACTCGTCATAACAGAATTAACCTTTATCTTTTTCAACCACACACAGATCCCCACAAAATATTCAATTATTACCTCTTAAGCATTTCATAATTATGATCATTTTCCAAAGCAGCTATCCTTAAATCAAAACTATTCAATCCAAAGCTTCTAAGGATGAAAGAACATATAAAAATAAGCATTTCCTCTGTTTAAAGTACCCCCATATTCTTTATTCATTTTCACTTATTAACCCTCCAACAAATCAATAATTAATCCATTTTACACTACAAATATATTTTAGATTCATTTCTTGTAAACACCCTTTTACACAAACATTCTTCACTAAAAATAAAACCATCATCAGTTTCATTATGAATCAATTTCAAACCATCATCAAATTCTAAAATTAAGCCTAGAAATTAATAAAATTTTACTAATATGTTCTATAAAACCATTTTTTGAACTTTCTAATTATTATATTGATTAATAACCTCAAAGTAACAAACTCCCAACTTTCCATAATTATATAAAATATTATCACCATATTAATTAATAACCTCAAAGAAACTTACTCCTAATTTTTTATAATTATATAAACTATTCTACTTGTTTATTTATTTATTTTTTATATTTTTTATTTACTAAAACTCCACTTTTTCACATTAATCCATCATACCAAACATCCAGCATGATTCTCAAAAAATTTAAGATATAAAAAAACATTGAAACACATATCTAATCCACTTCTTATCACTAATTTCATTAATTATGTATGTTTCTTTGAAATATTATTATAAAATAGTGTATTTAAAAAATTAATATTTAATTAGAAAACCTATTCCAATAATTATCAAAAGTTTAGAATAAGGTTTTGTAATCATGTTGTTTCTTTGTTTTGAATAACATTTCAAAAAAGATCATTAAAAATTAGGGTTCCTTCATTAACCCACACTCTGTCCTTTTTGCTCTGTCCTTTTTGCTAAAGTAGATCTAATCATATTTAATTAGTGATATAATTCATAAACTCAATCTATTATGATGTAATACACCTTTGATAATCACTATTTTATTAATCATACATTAAAACTCTTAATACTCACTAATTATGGTCATTTTAAGCATAAACAAAGAGAAATACCTCCACAAATATCTTGATTCTTATGCACGATTGAGCAAATGATGATGCCAAGCCTCTTGTAAGATGGAAAGAATCCTCTTCTCAACAACTTGTAACCATTACTCAAATCCCTCTCTTTAATCACTCTTTAATCCATTATTAAGAACTAATATGAGAGAAATGATGAGAATAGAAGAAGAAATCCATACTAGGGAGGATAGATGATGCATTGGGCTTCAAGAAAAACACCTCAATTATTGCTACATAACACCTAAGATCACACCACCTAGCTTTTGGTATAACCACATCCCCATTCACATGAAATGCTAAGGTTTTTCACACTCACTTATGCCCACATACAAAGGCTATATAGAAAATCCAAAAATCACATCCAAAACTGGATGTCAGTGTGTCGACATCAAGGCATATAACCCCTCCTCGATCAAATAGAAAGGAATGTAGTGTAAATCCAATGATGAAGCTAATACATCCTCTAGAGTCGAAAGCAAAGCCAAGGAATCATGTGACCCTCAGGGTCAAATGGAAAAGATAACAGAGTCTCGTCAATGATGAAGCTAATCATGCATTCACCTAGATCGAAGGAAAATTTGGACCATCAAAACTCCAAAAGAATGGCCCTTCAACCACCTAAATCAAATGGTAAATATGAAATACGAACGTCGATGATAAGGCTAGCCCCAAATCCTCATGGGTTGAAAGAAATACCAACAACTAGCCCATCCTCATAATCGTAATGTGAGTCTAGCACTAAAGACATCCACGTGATGAACTTGAAACTCGTGGCCAAAATATCCTAGCACAAAAGAATCATCATGCAGGCCAAGACTAGGATGTGCCGTAGGTGTATTGAATGCTAAGCCACATAATAAAAAATCAAACATTGCAAATGGTAAGTGATGCACCCAAAAGTAAATGTAGTGGCTCTGCAAAACATAGGATTGTAATCTCGAGGGATTCACTATATGTAAAACCTCTGTATCATGTGAGTTCAAGGCCTACTTTAAAAACCCCTTATCTGTGAATTTTTCATGAATAAAACACATCCTTTTTCTATTTAACATGTGAATACCCCCTTTAAATGGTACCCTTCTGTATGTTTAAAAAAGTGTTAAAAAAGGCTTTTTAAAATCCCTTCTGTTGAACCCACGTGCTACGCTTACATATATATGAGTGACCCCCTTGAGATTGTAAAAAATGAGAGAGTGCATCATCCTTGAAAGAGGATGGACCATGGCCATTGAATACATAGTCACTTTGCTGGTGGGAGAAGAACCACAACAGTAGCTATCCCATAGAATGGTTACCATAGCCACCCTTGAATCCGTTCAACATCCAAACCCTCATTCCTCAAGTACACACCATCACCTCACGCAAAAAGACCCTAACACTCAAAAGTACTCTCACATCAATGCATCCTCTCAACCTATACTAATGGATATCTAAAACCTCATCGATAAAGATGAAGACCACCCCACCTTAACAGATCTTCAAGGAGCTCACTAAGGAATGGGTACCTAAGTGTACCCTACCAAGCCAAGGAAGGTAACAATGCCAAAGCAAAGACCTAGCAATGTTAAAGCAAAGACCTAGCAACGTCAACCACCATTTGGACTGAAGCCTACCTATGAGTAAAAATCCGCCAAGTAGGAGCCTCAAGCAAAGGTGATGTACTCTCAACCCGATCCCCTACTAAATCCTAGTCAAAGTATTAGAAGCTCAAGGAGGATTATGAGGGAAACCCTTCTATTTTAGGTCCCAAAATCTTCCTGGTTTGCACCACAACCTCCTAAGCTAAAAAGAGACAAGTGGTGGTCCCACTAACTTAACCCTCAACAAGTAGAACTTTGATGGATCCCCACAAAGCTATTGGAAACTCAAGGCTTCTATGAAGGAAACCCCTACACTTATGTGCCAAGGTCAAAGAAACTTCTGCAACCCATGCCTCATGTCTCTACAAGGTCAAAGAAAATTGTGCAGCCCATGCCTCATGTCTCTACAAGAACCCCATCAAATGTCAAATCTAGGATGGAGTGGAGACCCAAAGGTATGCCAACAAAGACACCCCTAAGTTGTGTAAGAGTGGAGGGTAGTGGGTGCTACCACCTTGACTCATATGCCAACACCACCAATAAAGTAACCGAAAGAGGTTGTACATTTTACCAAGTCCATATATGAAGTGGGTGCACTCCCATCAATCTAAATAAATGAAGATCCATCTTGGTGAAGAGATCCCTAAACACACTTCATTGGCTCCATTAAGTGACCCCAAGGTTCAAAGGGATCACCACATTCCTACAACACCCTTGTGTGCTACAAGTGTACCAACAAAGCCAGCGATGGATGAGCAAGTGGTTCTCCGCCCCTTTCACTCATTTATCCTACATGGTAAGCTGTAATCTTTAAATCCCCATTATTCATATGCAATGTAATAACCCCAGCCGATTACATAGACACATATATCGAGAATGATTAAAAAGAAAAAAAACTAAAACTACATCACGTGCACATATAATTCATTTTTACATACACACAAAATGTGCACACGCCGCCATGCATGTGTGCAACATCTATTTGTACACAAAATGTGCACACGTACCATGCATGTGTGCACACAAAAGATACATCCATCGCATGCACACACACACACATTCGCATGTACACTCTTACAATTGCAACATGTAACACATGTGCATCCCCTCTTCACATATGCTCGCAAATGCACAGCCCCCCCCTCCACACACATACATATTGTACACATCCTTTTTGAAAACATTTACACCCCCCCAAATCCCCCCTCTTTCCGTTTTTATCTTTATTTTTACCAACCCCCCCTCCACACACATACACATTGCACACACCCTTTTTGAGAAAAATCATAAAACCACCCCTCCCCTTGAAAACAAGAATCCTACTTTCTTTTTTTCTTTTATTTAATTAAACCCCATCCCTAAGTCCTTTATTTATTTATTTTATTTAAATATTTTAAAAATGTGGAAACCAAAAATTGAAAAAGAAAATCGTGTGACTGTCATGTAGGATCGTGTGGCCACATGGCCATGTACTCAGGCCCCATGTGGGGGGGCAACCAAGGCCATAGCCAAGGGCCATTAAGCATTAGTCTCTCAGTCGTGCCTCATAATATCTTTTTGGGAAGGTTCCATGTGGCAGCCTTCCCACACTTTCCTCCTCCATCCTCCTTAAGCCACGTGGTAGGGTACTCCAAAATCCCTTTTATAGCTTCTGCATGTGAAAAAACTGGCCGCTTTACATCATTTGTTGCATCGATTCTAGAGTAGCATTAAATGTGAAAGGTTCCTATATTGCTTTTTCACTCCCTTTCCATAGCTTCTGCAGGTGGAAAACCCTTGGTTAGAAACTGGTCACTTTACATCACGTCACTACTGGAAAACCCTTGGTTAGAAACTGGTCACTTTACATCACGTCACTACTGGAAAACCCTTGGTTAGAAACTGGTCGCTTTACATCACGTCACTACGTAACCTCATTATCTATTCTGGAATAGAATCATACTTTGTAGTGAATTTTTCTACCCTCTCCACAAGCTTCATTACTCCTTGACATGATGAGCTGAACAATCAATCAAACCCTAGAAAGATGAGCTTAACGGTCCTTCAAAGCTCAAACCATAAAGCAATGAACTCCACGCTTTGTCAAACCCTAATCAACCCCTAAATCATCCATTCTTCTTGCAAAAGCAAAGCTCAAGATGATCGATTTCTGTTGTTTAAGCTCCCTTGCTTGATCGGGCAGCCATAGTTGGTTTATCTTTCACTTACTACCCCAATATAGGGCAAATTCACAGTCATTTTGATGTAGTCATAGTCTGTTTGTCGTTCCCTTACTACCCCAAGAAAGGGTAAATTTTGATGCAATCATGGCAATTATGCACAAGACATCATGCGAAAAACAAGCGATCCTCACCAAAGAAATATTTAAATATTTATATTAAAATTTTATTTTTTAAAATAAAATATAATTTTATTTATTTATTTTACAATAAATACATAATTATAAATATCTATATTTATATATTAAATATATATATTTATATAATATATAATAAATATATATTTATGTGTAGTATATAAATAAACAACTTTTTATATGAATGTATATACCTTCTATTTACATATCATACATATTTCTTTTTATAGTAAATACCTATTTATTACAAAATAAGTATTTTATTATTTTAAAATAGATAATGTAAATATATTAAGTATATAATAAATATCTCTATACATATATATAGTAGATTTATAATAAGTATATATATATATATATAGGATATTTATAATAGAAAGAGCATAGTTTATTTAAATTATAATAAATCATATATATATATATATATATGTATATATATTATAATAAATATAAAAAGAATGTGTATATATGTGTGTGTGTGTGTGTGTGTGTGTGTGTGTGTGTGTGGGTGTATTTATGTGTATACACACACACACACACATAAATATACATATTTAACATAGAATAAATTTATATGTTTATAATGTAAATAAATAAATATTTATATTAATCTAAATTTGAAAAATATATTTTTATTTGTTATATAGTAAATATATATTTATGTATAGTATGTAAATAAAAAACTTTTTATATCAATATGTATAACATCTATTTATCTACATAATAAACATCCATTTACTTATTATACATACTTTATATAATAAATATCTATTTATTATATAATAATATTTAATTATTTATAATAAATAATTTATATATCTTAAGTATATAATAAATATATATGTATTATATAATAAATCTGTATATGAATATATATTTTTATTATAGAAAGAGCATGTATTAAAATTATAATAAATCATATATATATATAAAGGTATTTATGTATATTTGTATGTTTAGGTATTTATGTATATAGTAGATTTATAATAAGTATATATAAATATATATGTATTATATAATAAATATGTATATGAATATATATATTTATTATAGAAAGAGCATGTGTTTAAATTATAATAAATCGAATATATATATAAAGGTATTTATGGTGTGTGTGTGTGTGTGTGTGTGTGTATACATGTATACATGTACATATATGTACACACATATGCTATGTGCATGTAAATTGCATGTTTATGTGTGTGTTCTCCATGTGTGTGTGTGTGTGTGTGTGTGTGTGTGTGCACGAGCGTACATACAAATGTGTATGTGTATGTGTGTATTCTTTGTGTGTACACATTAATATATATGCTATCTGCATACATATTGCATGTATATGTGTGTGTTCTATTTATGTGTGTGTGTTGTATGTCTGTGTCCATGTGTTTTATGATGTGTCATAGACACTAACTGACTTGCCGAAAAGCGGGTCTAAGAGTGAGTCAGACCTACCGTTAGACGAGTTGGGCCCACTCGGAAAGAGTTTCACAAAGCTGCCACGTGGTATGAATTTGGGGGTTCGGGAAGGAGAGGAGAAGTTTTGTGGAGGTATAGGTAGAATTTTAATTTGGAGGTCTCAAAAGCCGTGTGAAGCATGGGTCTTCCCACTAGTTCATATAAGACTATGGCCCCAAGAGCATCATGCTTCCTCCATACACATGTCACGAAGGCGTGCCCTTTCTAGGAAATAGAGCAAGAAGTCCTCGCCCTCGACATGTCTCCATGCCATCGGATTTGCCGGCACAAATATATATATAAATTTCATGTAAGAGTGCACCCGCCCTTAAACCAAGAAGTCCTTGCCCTAGACTTCTCTCCACACTAGCCATCTCATCACCACTCTCAACACGTGGTGTGTTTGTGTGTGTGTGTGCGCGAGTGTCTGCAGTGCATATTTATTCTTGACATTCAATGGTTCAAAGTGGTCTACAATGGTCCAAATACAACAGTCAAAAGATATAAAAGTGGATTCTTTGCTATCGACTCAACAAAGTTGTGGAAAGATAGTCATGATACATGTACTATTTGACTTTGCACTTCATTTAGTTATGATTACACAACGCATTTAAATTTAGCTTGCAAAATGTCCAAAAATTTGAACGTAAATTCATAAGATGTTTAATTTTTATTATTTTATTAACTACAACATGTTCAAAATTTGCTTGCAAAATATCTAAAATTTTGAATGCAATATCTCCTTCAATAATCAACAACATGTGAAATAAGGTATGTTTTATTATTTATTTCAATAAAAACTCAAGCAATATGAAAAGGAAGAGAAGAAAGGAGGAGGAGGACTAATGTTTTCTTATTGCTCTCTCCTCTTTTCTTGAAAGGAAAATTAGGTATACTAATGGGGGTCTCTGATAAAAAGTAATATAAGAGAAAATAAAAAACCATTATTTATATCCATATATGAGCTATTTGAAAAGGCACCTAAGGCCCTCATAAACACCAACTCAATAGGCTATGACCATATCAGTTAAATACATCCAAAAACATATTAAACTAGTAATTTCAACACATCAAAACTATAAGATAAGTTCACTATCCCCAAGTAATCATTGACTCTAATGTAATTGCAATCATTGAGGAGTCATAACTCCATTTCTCCTCTCCCTTAAATGGAACTCTTCTAGTGAATCTGGGGAGTCCTACCGCTATCAGCTTCCCCCTTTGGGTTGTACCAAATAACTACTCTCCTTCCAACTAGAGAGAAGGGGTGATCCTATCAAAATAGAGAAAAAAGCAAGAGAATTTGAGCAAAGTATCAGCTTCCCCCCTCCGGATTTATTTCAAAAAAAGTATCACTCCTTCCAACTAGAGAGAAGGGATGATCCTATCAAAATAGAGCAAAGAGCAAAAGAATACGAGCAAGACTCGGTATCTACATATCTACAATATAACTTTATTTATAGTTATCTATCAAAGTGTCAAAGTTAGAGGATGACCATCTACTGATTTGAGCTAAAATCTTGACATTATAAATACATTTTTGTCTAATAGAAATTGAATGTTACCAAACACCAAATCATTTCTAGTACATCAATAAGCAAGTAAATCTATGAACCCTAAAGATAAGGTTACATTCCCCTCATATAAGTATATAAAGTACACCAACACGCAAGTAAATCTATCAACACCAAACACCAAATCATTTCTAGTACACCAATAGGCAAGTAAATCTATGAACCTCAAAGATAAGGTTACATTCCCCTCAGATAAGTATATATAGTACACCAACATGCAAGTAAATCTATCAACCCCAAGGATAAGGTTGCATTCCCCTCAACTAGGCTATAAACATTTCCAAGTATCCAGTGTAACCAAGAGATCATTTACCCCAACATCCAAAAGAATCAATGTTTGAAAAGCAGTGTCCATACACTGAGAACATGTGGATGCCCAACATCTTCTACCTTAGTAGATTTTCATCTCAAGTATCCCAGAGGTGAAACTCCTCTTCAAAAAGCTTTGATTCTAGAGATAGAGCTCCCATCATGTTATGACCCATGTTATTTGAATGATAATCATGGTCATTTAATATTTGATTTATATATTTTTTATGATGCCTATTTCTCATGAACACGTTAGGATTGATTGATGTGATGTCAATTGATTGTTACTAGTGACGTGGTTTATGTTTATGAGTTTAGGTAATGAGGTGTGCAAGGGTACCGATTTAGGTGTTGCACAGTGCGAGGGTACCGATTTAGGTGTCGCACGGATGGTGGATTGAGTCATGGCGTGTGGACCGATTTCACAATATTTTGTAGCTGTACTATGGCATTTGATATTATTTTGACGTCAGTGTGATGTGTGTGTGTGCACGCGATAATTTAGTATACAGTGTGCGTACGAGCATTAGTTGATTTATTTTGTAATGTGCATATGTGCACAAGTTAGATTATTGTATTAGAAGAATTGTGCAAACCTTAGAAGGTTTGAGGACAAAGGTTAATTGAGGACAAAGGCTAATTAAATGGCAAAGTCCAAATATAGATGTGTACTTTATTTTTGACTGAAAGCCTACTTTGGAATGTAACACAAATACCCACGCGAGAAGAAGCCACTCACGTTGGGGGGGGGAAGATTGCACCCAGTCTTGTGTTGCCTTGTGTTGATGGTGATGTATTTCTTTCTCTTGCCTTATGTTTGTTATGTGCTTTAATTTTCAATTTAATTCAAGTAGTTGTTTTCATATTTGATAAATTTTATGAGTTTTTTTTAATTATTCTCTTCAAGAAAATTAAAGGTCCGGTTGCAGTGGTATCAGAGCTTTGGTGTAATTTAATTTTCTTTAAGTCTGTCAAAAGAGGTGAAAGAGACAAAAACAGAGGTGATTTTGGTAAATTTTTTGAATTTTAATTGAAGAAGAACACGTTTAGGGAAGAGGTGAAAGAGACAAAAACAGAGATGATTTTAGTAATTTTTTTTGAATTTTAATTGAAGAAGAACACGTTTAGGGATTTTTGTTAATGTATGGATGAAATAAAGCTTGTTTTTGACCATTGGGTAATGAATCTCCATCAATCTATTGCCCAAAGGGTAAAACTAGGTGGAAAACCATTAGTGGGTTTCCCAAAACCATAAAACCACCTTCCTCTTCACTAATCCTCTTCCTAATCTGTCTTTACGGATTGAAAGAGTGGTCAAAAATGCCAAGCCAGTGTCCATGGCTGAAGCAGTAAGAATGGCAAAAGATTTTGCCAAAGCCTTTGTAGTAAAGGTCCCGCCAAAGCCTACACCCTCTAACTTTAAAAGATTCCAAGCCCAGGGAAGTACTTCAAACTTTACACCCCCAAAGAGGCAGCAAGGCCTGAATCAGAATTAGGATGCAGGAAGATTCCGAAGTGAAGGAAGACCCTTCCCCCAGAATACTTTCTCAGGAGCCCCACCCCTTCCAAGAAATCAGAGGGATGAGCTCAGAAGTGAAATCAGAGGGATGAGCTCAGAAGTGAAAACCGATGTTTTGGATGCCAAGGTTTTGGTCACCAACTGAAAGACTGCCTGACTCCTGCCATGTCAAGGGGACAGGGAAGTCAAGGACCCCGAGTTCAGAGACCAACCCCTTCATACCAGTCTAATCAGGGTCCGTCTCACCCAAGCCAGGGTAACCCTAGAAGAACTCCAGCTCAGCCATCTGCGTTTGTCCAGAGTAACCTCAAAACTCCTTCGCAGAACTGGGGCAACCAAAGAGAAAGAGTTTCACCTCAGACTACAGCAGCCAGAGCAGTCACAATTTCAGATGTAGTAGAAGAGGAAAGAGGGCAGATCTATGCTGCAATTGAAAATCAAGGGCCTAACATCATCCATACTCCAGCAGAGTATTAGGGTAAGCCTTTTAAGCTTTTGATTGATTCTGGCAGTTCTCATTCATTCATTTTCCCTGGATGCTTGCGTAAGCTAGTCTTAGAACAGAAATCAGGGAAACCTATGCAAGTTGAATTGGCCAGTGGGAAGACTCTTTTCACTCACCATGAGACAGATCTTATCCAGTTCAATCTAGATGGTAATGTAACTGACTGTCAGTTCAAAGTCTTACCTCTAGGAGTTTTTGATGGGATCCTTGGAATGGATTGGCTCCACAAAAATCAAGCTAACATACACTGTCACAATGGAACCATTTCTTTCCATGACCTTCACGGGAACAAAGTTCAAGGAATTGGAGTTTCTGGATCCCCAGACCTTCAGTTAGTAAAAGCTTCCAGGTTACTGAAAGGACTTAGGAAGAAGCAAAAAATTTATGTTGTCAAAATGAACCCAGTAGACTCAAAGCTTAAGGCTAAAGAAACAGAATGGTTAAGTGAATTTGATGATCTATTCCTTGCAGAACTAACTGAAATACCTCCAATTCGGGAAGTAGATCATGTGATTGAATTAAACCCCCGAGCTTAGCCAGTAGCCCTGCGCATGTACAAAATGCCAGTTCTTGAAGTCATCGAACTCAAGGAACAGCTTAGACAGCTGTTAGAACAAGGGTTTGTAAGACCCAGTGTTTCACCTTGGGGTGCGCCAGTTCTCTTTCAGAAAAAGAAAGATGGAACGCTTAGACTCTGTGTAGACTACATAGGTCTAAATCAGCGAACAGTTAAGAATAAGTATCCTATTCCAAGAATTGATGAGCTTCTGGACAAGCTAAATGGAGCCCAGATCTTCACAAAGATAGATCTCAAATTCGGGTATTACCAGATCAGGATCAATGATCAAGATATACCAAAAACAGCCATCAATACTCGCTATGGGCATTATGAATTTACTGTTATGCTGTTTGGATTAACTAATGCCCCAGCTACATTTAATCGCCTAATGCAAGACATCCTCAGAGAATACTTGGATGATTTTGTTCTAGTTTTCTTTGATGACATTCTGATTTACTCAAGGAATGCAGCTAACCATGAGACTCATGTCAGAAAAGTTCTTGAGATTCTAAGGAAGCATCAACTCTTTGCCAAAAAGGGCAAATGCACTTTCTCTGCCGACCACGTTGAATACTAGGGCTTTTTGCTACCCTACTTATGCAGGAAAGCAAAACTCCACAGGATTTGAACAGAGTTCAAGGGTACAGCCTGGATGATGGCATTATGTATTATAATCGCAGGCTATGCATTCCCAATGATGAGGGAACCAAGGGTCAAATTTTGAATGAAGCCCATGACAGCCTTATAGCAGGACATCCAGGTTTCATCAAAACCTACATGTCTGTAAAGAAAAGCTTCTTTTGGCCTGGTCTGAAAAAGGATGTACTGAATCATGTACGTCAATGTCTGACATGCCAGAAAGTCAAAGCTGAAAGAGTAAAAATGCCTGGGAAGTTACATCCATTGGACAGATGAAGTGGGAATGTATCACTATGGTCTTTTTTACTGGATTACCTTCAGTGCAATCATGTTACAACTCCATTTTCGTGGTAGTTGAGAGACTAACCAAAGTTTCCCATCTGATTCCAGTAAAAGAAACCTACACTGCAGTGGATGTGGCCAGAGTGTTCCTCAAAGAAATCTTCAGATTGCATGGCCTACCCAGGAGAATAGTAAGTGATCGAGATCCCAAATTTACTTCAAGGTTCTGGACTGCATTTTTCGAAGCAATGGGAACTTTCTTGGATCTCATCACAGCTTATCACCCTGAGACCGATGGTCAAACTGAAAGGGTAAACCAAGTAATCGAAGATATACTTTGGTCATGCTGTTGGCAGGGAACCCAAGAAATGGCTAAGCTATCTGCACCTAGTCGAGTTTGCCTACAATGCTTCTTATCACCGAAGTATCGGGATGAGCCCTTTTAAAGCTCTGTATGGACAAGATTGCTTAACTCCATTAACTTGGTCCAACCCATTGATTAGGGTCAAGATGTCTAGACAGATGCTTGACGATATGGAGCAGCAGATGCAAGCAATTCCTAAAGATATAAAAACTGCCCAGAATAGACAGAAACAATATGCAGATAAGAAGAGGACAGACAAAGAATTCAAAGAAGCAGATATGGTCTTCATTCGAGTACGGCCCAAAAGAAGTTCTTTATCTCTTGGGAAGTACAAGAAGTTATCCCCCAGATATTGTGGACCATATTTGATTACAAAGAAAGTAGGTGACTTAGCCTACGAGCTTCTTCTGCCTCCTCATCTCAAAGTTTATAATGTATTTCATGTAAGCCTTCTAAAGAAATATGTGCCAAGCCCAAATCATGTGCTTGATGATGAAATCCTAACCTCTTCAACCCAAAGGCAGATGGAACTCTAACCTGAAGAAATTCTTGATGTTCGAGAAAAGATTCTCAGGAACAGAATTCTCAGAATAGTAAAATGGAAGTTCTATCCTTTTGAAGATGCCACCTGGGAGAATGAAGTCAATCTGTTGTGGGATTACTCCCAATTTGCGAGATGAGGGCATCTCACGTTTTTCAAGTGGGAGAGAATGTAAGATTCCTCCCCAGCCTCTCAAGATGTCCAGCATGTTCCCCTGTAATCAAATCCCTCTTAAAAAATATAAAAGATCTTGTTTCTACTAGTTTTGGCCTAGAGAGAGAAAATCTTCTAGAGAGTGATAATTCAGTTTTTAAATATTTTGGATAGAAAAATATCTCATCTTATTAAAATAAGTTCCCCTGAAACAGAAGTTCAAAAAGATTTTCAGAAGGTGCATTAGAAATTAAGTATAATCTGTTCAAGAGGCATTATCCTAGGGGTGAAGATTTTTTCGAAATTTTAAATTAAGGTTCCTATGGACCAATAAGATTCATCCAAATGTAGGGAGAAGATAAATGAAGAAATAAAAGAAAAATCCCCCAAAAATGAGTAAATACTCACATAAGATGAAGAGTTGACTAAGGACAAGGTTAATAGTAAAAAAAGGGAGATATTTAAAAGTAATGATGCATTTTTGACACCTCTGCATGGGGGAATTCCCCTCATGAAGGAGGCGCCTATTTCACATGCTTGAATGAGTTTTAAACTCCCAAATAATGAGATATTTTTATCTCTCCTCTCTCCTATTTCAACTAGATCCAAAAAGTGAGCAAAACTGACCAAAATGGTCAAAAATTGACCAAACTGATCTGAAAAATTCTAGAATCAGTTGGCTTGGTTAGAAGCTCACTTTTTCCTATAAATAGAAGCCCTCCCCTTTGTTGAAACTCAATAGTGTTTTGCACTGTTACCCTGCCTCTCCCAAGTGCCAAAAACAATAAATTTTACTCATAATTCATTAGTTTTTGACCTTCCCTCTTCCAAAAGATTGGTGGCCACTCTTGTTTCAAACAAGAGTTGAACCCTCAAACCATCAAGCCAAAGGAAAGCTCTCAAATTCATTAGTAAGTTGGAGATTCTTCTCTTTTCCATTCATTTTATGGTTTTTTATGGTTTTTTATGGTTTTTATGATTTTTGTCTTCTCTAAATTGTAAATAATGTTATGCCTCATTACAAAAAGGCATTCCCCTCTCTTCTCTAGTAAATCCAACCATTCTTTATCCTAGGTGAATGATTAATGAATAAAATCAAGTTTTTCATAATGTTTCTCTTAAATAAGTAGAAAAATGTTACTTTAGAATGATTTAAATACTCTTGATGCATTTCTAATTAATTTTAGAGACTTAAAATTGAAAAATGGTCAGCCATACAAAGGAGGTTATGGCAAAATTTTTTAAAAATTTGAAAATAAGTATTATCTTTCATTATTCTAAAAGAGTAATCCTTATGATTTCTATATTCTAAAGTGTCATTTTCATGCATAGAAGATGCATTTTGATTATTTGTATAAAAGAAATTTAGTTTTATTATAAAAGTATTACTTTCATTATTATTGATTTTTATGCATAAAAGTATGCATAAAAGATTATTTTTTTATTATAAAAGTGTTACTTTTATCATATTTGATTTTCATGCATAGAAGTATGCATAAAAGATTATTATTTTTATTATAAAAGTGTTACTTTTATCATATTTTATTTTCATGCATAGAAGTATGCATAAAAGATTATTTTTTATTATAAAAGTGTTACTTTTATCATGTTTGATTTTCATGCATAGAAGTATGCATAAAAGATTATTTTTTTAACTATAAAAGTGTTACTTTTATCATATTTGATTTTCATGCATAGAAGTATGCATAAAAGATTATTTTTTATTATAAAAGTGTTACTTTTATCATATTTGATTTTCATGCATAGAAGTATGCATAAAAGATTATTATTTTTAATTATAAAAGTGTTACTTTTATCATAATTGATTTTCATGCATGAAAGTATGCATAAAAGATTATTATTTTTTATTATAAAAGTGTTACTTTCATCATAAATGGTTTTTATGCATAAATGGGTGCATTAAAGATAAATTTTTATATTAAAAGTGTGATTTTTATCATAAAAGATTTTTATGCATAAACATATACATAGAAGATATTTTTTTATATTAAAAGTGTGATTTTCATCATAAAAGATTTTCATGCATAAACATATGCATAGAAGTTATTTTTTTATATTAAAAGTATGATTTTCATCAAAGATTTTTATACATAAACATATGCATAGAAGATTTTTTTAAATATTAAAAGTGTGATTTTCATCATAAAAGATTTTTATGCATAGAAGATTTTTTATATATTAAAAGTGTGATTTTCATCATAAATGATTTGTATGCATAAATATATGCATAAAAGAAATTCTTTCATGTTAAAAGTGTGATTCCCATCATAAATGATTTTTTAATGATGATAAAAGTGTGACTTTCATCAGAATTGGATTTTATGCATAATTAGATGCATATAGAATCTTTATAATTAAATAAGGGTTCTCTTTAATCTTCTGTTAATTTTCGTAAAAATTAAAAAAATGAATAGGTAGATAATATATGAGAGAAAATTCTACTATTTCATATTCACTAAGATGGTAATGAGAAAATTCAATTAAAATATCGAAGTCAGAGATCGAGATAAATGATTATTTTATTCCTCTTAAGAAATCCATGTTTTAGAAATCTGTAAGCAAATATTCGTCGAATGAAATTTAGAAAAAGAGAAATTGAAATAGTACCTTTGAGAAAGATAGTTTAAGAAGAACCTTTCCAGACCCAAACTCTGATTCAGACTATTGACCAAGACCTAATTCCTTCATCAATGACGATGTGCTCAGTTCAGGGAAAAAATGCACTCAAAACACCCACCACCGAATCTGAAACTAAGTTAAGACTTTTGATTTTGATCTGAGGATCAAGTTGACAGAATTCGAGGAATTCTGTTTGGAATTTAGACCTGGATCTAGAAGTATTGAGATATGGATTTAAGATTATTCATGGTTTTCAAACAAAATCAAAACTGAAAACTTGCATAGAAACCTCCTTCAAATGAGGTTTTGAAAGACTGCTTTAATTTCATAAGAGATTCATCGAATTCCTCATGTGATTACTCAACTGCATAATTTGTGTAATCTGTCTCTAATGACTCTGTTGTAAAGAGTATGTCTTCCTCTTGAAAGGGAAAGCGGTACTCCTCTAGGTTTTGTATTTTGGTTGCTTTTTTAGGATTTGCATTATTAGGTTCAATCACAACTGGTGATCCTGTAAGACACTCAACCATGCTAAGCATTCTCTCCTGAGCTTGTATTTTACGTTCCACATATGTCATGTGATCATGATTTTTAATTTGGAGTGGTTGGGTGGGTTCTAGTTTCTTGATTGGTCTATAAGGTGCACTGAGTAAAGAATCAGAACTTGGTTCATCCTCACTTAGTGACGTACTAGAACTTGTTTCATCTTCTGACTTTCTTTGAATTGTTGGGTTTTCATTACGTTTGCCATGCGACGAGATCGAATTTTCTTTTGGGCTTTTGTATCGTGTGTCACATATATAGATTTTGTGGTTTGAGTGGTGGCCTTTGAGGTTGATGCGTCTGGATCATGTGTAGCTTTTGGCTCTTTTGGGTTTATGTCCCCTTTTGGGTTTATGTTCTCCATAGGCTCCTTTTCCATGTCCTTTAATTCAACCTTGGTTTGGATAGTTTGTCGTCTTTTGTTTTTCTTGGGTTTAGAAGGTTTTGTTTTCTCTTTTGGTTCCTACTTTAAGGCATGTTCTTCTACCCATTTCGAGGTATTGTCTTTTTTTGCGTTCTTTTTTATCGTTTCTTGTGCCTTGGCTTGTAAGCGTGTATGCACATTCAAGAGGGTACCGTGGATACCTGTTTTGTACACTTAAGATATTAAGAGTTGTATTTTATGAGACAAGTTGCATTAAAGCAACTCGTCTTGGGAAATCTTGGAACGTGTAATCAATTTCACATCATTCACACATGGGTTGCACAGTGTGTGTGACTATGGGCATGAAAGTATTCCAAACTATGTAGTGTGCCACTTTGTGAGGTCCATGACAATAGAAACACTGAAGTGTTCGATTAACTTCTTGAGCAGTTTCTACCCTTTGGACTGTTTGTGTTTGGTGTACGGGAGATGGAGGTTTTGAGTCAATTATTGATGAATTGGGACACTCTGTAGTATCATGATCAAAGGATTTACAATATATGCAGTACAAAAAAATAGGTGCCTTGTATGTAGTACAAAAAAATAGGTGCCTTGTATGCACAATGGGGATTGGGATGGTCGTAGTAGTGATTGCACTTAACACAAGGCATTTTGCTCCTCACTTGTAGGCATTAAGGATGGTTGGTTTTGAAGGAGCTTATCTTCTCTTAGAGATGTCGATTGAAGGCTTTTAAGCAAGGTTGCATAGAATTCAGGGAATGACAATTTCGAGATCGATCGTTCTTTAGCCATTGCTTCACTTGGTTTAGATGAGGAACATCTTGTAGCATGATCATCTTCCAACATATTGTCATCTAAACATACTGCTTCTTTACAACATTGATCGAATGTTTTCGGGTTGGATACAATGATCAAGTTGTGTAAGCTGTTATTCTTTAAGCCCATATCCCATGACTCACATCGTGAGTCTGAGAGTTTTATCTGAAGAATAAAATCTCTAATGGTTTCATTTGGTTTATGCTCAACTGAATAGAGTTCTTTCACTGCACTCCATAGATTACCTTGTCTTGAAAAACCATGGATAAAGGCTGTTTTCAAGGTTCTGAAGTTGGTCTTGATCATCGATCATTGACTAGCTTTTTCCTCTAAGCATAAGTTCAACGCATGTACCTTGGTGCGGTAGTTTAGGTTTCCAAAGGCCTCGCATCGATGTTTAAACAATTGTATGAATTGAACAGGATCTGTTGTTCCGTCGTATTTGCCCATGATTGTGGAAATTTGTATAGCCGTATTTTTGAATGAGTTAGTGAGGTCATATGTGAGTGCTCTTGTTGCAAGGGACTCACTGAGTCCTTGGGCAACCCCCCTTCCTAGACTAGTTAATATATCTAAGGTGTGGGCATCCAAGGGTTGCAAAGGGTTGGTACCTATAAGATTGGTGGGAAGGTTAGGTAATGGACCAAAGCCTGGTGGGATTGAAGTGATAGGGGGTGTAAAACCCGATGACACGCTTGTTGTTGGCATGGCAAATGGTATTGGGAGGTGCATTTGCAGCATAGATCTCAATGGCTCGAAGATGTCAGCCATTGGGTTCAGTTCGTGTGTGTGAGCCATGGCAATCCCTCTATTGTTGCCATGTCTGATTGCCTAATTGCGCACACGTGTGTATTTTTTTTTTAACTTTTTATATTTTCTCACAGCCCGTTTTACAGCCTCAAGAGGCCTGGCATACTCTTCATTGCGTCAAACGAGTGTCTGTTCGCCCTAATTAGCTGATGCTAAACGACCTTAGGGATATTTTTTTGAAAAAAGTGCATGCTAGTAACTTCCGAGATGGACAAGGAGGTCCTAAAACCTGATTTCCATCACTGTCTCAAGATGAAAAAAAATTATGAAATTTTTTTCCCTGTTTCGTAGCACGTTTTTTTTTAGGGTGTTCCAAAAGAAATTTGTATGAGAGAGTTGTAGTATTTCTGGAGTACTACAACTTTGTCTCCCTAAGTCATTCGTGATTTTGTCGTTTAGACTCAAAAAGTAGCCCGAATATGTTTCGAAGTCATTTTCGTGCTATTTTTTAATGATTTTTCATGCTTTTTGGGCTATTTTTTGTCTCAATTTTTGGGTCGAATTTTGAGGTTGCTAGTCAGAGGCCAAAATGATCAATTTTGACTTCGAACGGCCAAGACCAAAGTTGAAGAGCTCGATGTTGGCTTTTCGATGAGTCCTAGAGCGCCTTCATCGGATTCATGATTTAGGAGATATGAACCTCCCAACAAGGGTGTTTTCCAAAGTCTTACAGACCCCCTTTCACGTCGTGAACTAGTAGGGTGCAGTTCACGACGTGAAGTGGACTTCACGAATTTTATCATTTTTTTGGACTTTCACGTTGTGAGATGCCTAGTGTTTCACGTCGTGGAAAAATTAAATTTGATTTTTTAAACTGTTTCGCGTCATGAGATGCCTAGTGTTTCACGTCGTAAACCGGACTTCACGAGAAAAAATTAAACTTGATTTCTTTTTTGCGTGAACCTTTAGGCCGTGAAACCTTAAGGCATGAAAGTGTAGAAAATAACCACTTTTTTGAATTTTTCTTTTGGAGTCTAGTGGGAAATACGAATTTCCTTGTTGGGGGGGATATGTTTTGAATTTAAAATTAAGGAAATATTCACATTTTCCCTAAAAGATAAATGGGAATCAAAAAAGTCAACCTTTTTATGACACTCCTTATACCCTTCATAAATGACCCCCAAAATGGACAATTTGACAACTCATGAGCATCTACTCATTGAATGCTCATTAGCCTTAATGATTTATGTTTTAAAAAAAAGTGATTAAGAATTAATCAAAGATTAATTCTTTCACTAATCTTTTCCTCTTTTACACTAATCAAGGACTCTAATTAACCACTAATCCCTAATTAATTCACACAATTGAGCATATCATTGGATAGAGCAAGGGAATGCTAAGCTATGTGCATCAACAATTGTGTAAATTAATCTAAAGTAGGAGATTAATTAGAGTCTTAATTTTGGTCTCTTCTAAGGTAAAATTAAGCAAAAGAGACTCAATTTTCTCTAATTGAGAAATAAATTGATGTAATTAGGTGTTTTTTTAAAAGCATATAGATACTCTCAAAACTCTCAAAAAGACTAATTTTGACTACTCACATGATCAATTTAGACCCCAAATAATACATTTTCTAAATTTTTGGTCTCTTGAAGTGGATTAATCACTCTTAATGACAAAAACTAGTCCATTAAGAGAAATTAGTCGAATTTAAAGGTTTTGAGAAATTTTTTGAAGGATGAAGCTATTCCAATGCTTGTAAACACTCGAATGCAAACAATTTCAACAAAAACACACAAATTAAGCTAAAATTAATGATTTTAATTCTATGCTTAACATTAAACAGAGCTAACATTCACTTAAAATTGCATTCTAATGCATTGTTTTATGCAATAGATGTAAACTAAGCCTAATACAAACTATGTGCAAGCCCTAAGAACATTAAAAACCACATTAACAATAACAACCAAAACAACAAATTAAGCAAAAAGCATTCTTTACAAAAACAAAAAAGAGAGCTATTCTACACCAAATCATACACAAATCACCATCAAATCCACATCTTTTTCATGGGAAACCATTAATCAAGACAATGGGCAATAGGTAATGCGTAGATTAGAGGAAAAACAATGGAAAAGGCCAAGGGATGGCTCCCTGGTGCAGCGGCGCTAAAAATGTTAAAATGTTATGGCTCACCCTAACCCCCCTTGAAACACATTCAACAAGAGATTACTTGGTGAACCGCAACTATCACAGGATATTTCCAATGGCCGAGCTTGTAACCCTTGAGGTCTCCAAGCTCTACAACTCCTTGAGAACCAATTCCACCGTGCCTCCGCCGCGAGCATTATCACACCGCCACGTTGCACTACAGATACTCGTCCTTCCTCTCACCTCACTTCACTCACACACACTCACTAGCATGCATTAGGGAAAGAGATTAGCAAGAGCAAGACTCAATTGCACAATGAGAGAGTATGTTGTATTATGAAAGATATTCACTTATATATATAGCCATAAGTGTTCACACTCACTTAAACTGTGGTCGGGCGGGCACTTTAGACTCATAAGAGGCCTAATGCTATTACAATGACTACTCTCATAATATATCCATGAAGTACATCACTTAGGACTTCATCCTAACTTGCTATCACTCGTTCTTGAGCAAGAATCACCATAAATACTCTGTCCGTCACACCATTACGAGCGCCCGTCCAACTTGTAGCTTTGGATACCATTGCTTTGTATCTTGAATATATGACCCTTTGGTGTATCTACCATGACTCCTTGATGTAAGATAATGGTGGTAGCTATTTTTAACCCTAGAAATGGGTCAACACCATGCATGGGAAGGCTACTTGATCCAACCCCCAACTCTACTACTGACTTATTGATTTGAGACAATTTTCTTGTACCTTTTATTCTTCACATTTAACTCACCAGATCTTCTCTTCAATTCTTCCAATGAGGGACCTCCACCAATATGTTGTCCACTCAAGAATGTGATGTACTTTGAGGGTTGTAGAAGAGCTGTTGACATATCACCCCACACATGCCTCATACAATCCTGTTTTCTTTTTCTAGCTTAATGCTGCCAGCCAACTCCTATGCATTGACTTAGACATATTGGTTGTTAGAATATCATAACGATCATCCATTCCCTAACCAAGCAGATAAGAAATAATTTACAAATGTATCTCTTGTAACACCAATCTAGTGTTTCGTCCATTACTATAAAAATTAATTAACCCCATCAAATGCAAACACGTAAATTATTACCCAAAACTCAAAGACTAACAATAACATATGTTTGCCCACATTCTTGTTAAGTAAAGTCTCAAATATACAACTAAACAAGCTGATTCCAAACCCACGTGCATTATTGAAGCCCCAAATAGACTATGAGATACAAAAATCAAAGGTGCAATTGAGTATAAGGGCAATACATTGGTCATGATAAATGACAAGTTCTTCCCAAAAGACTATGAGTTTCAAAACAACAATCATGATCTTGGTTGTGCCCCAAAAGAATGGCAAGTTCTTCCCAAAAGACTATGGTTCCAAAACAACAACCGTGATCTAGGTTGTGCCACAAAAGAACCCATAATTATATACCAAATGCCTAGCATTCATGATCTAGGTTGTGCCCCAAAAGAAGCCATAATTATATACTAAACTCCTAGAATTTTTTGCCTAGCATTTACTCCATCTTGAGGAACTTTGGGAGGGGAATTTTCTAGGATGGAAAGACTTTGCCAGGCCAAGTACTATAGTGCTGCTAAAGGACTCATCACAAGAAGCAAGTTCTCCACCTTGAGAACCTATGGAATGGGACTGTGCTAGGATGGAGAGACTATAATCACGGGCCCATTATATCATGTATAATACTTAAACTTGATAGCCTTGGTCATTGAGAAAGTAGAAGCCTTGAAGATCAACACATCTAGAAGAGAGGATATTTTGGTCAAGGGCTAGTTCTTGCTTGAAGTGATCAAACACAAAATTTCAAACTTATACATTAAGATGATAGGGTAGAACAAACTTAAATGTCAAGATGATAGGATAAAGCAAACTATATGAGTACCTCAACATTTATTTGCAAAACCTCAAATGGGACATTAACACTTGGTTAGCTAGATGTAAGAGCAATTGGGAGCTTAGAATTCCATTAAGAATGAAAACTTTCTTGTGGAATGTGTTGACTAGAGCTCTATCTCTAGAAGGAATTCTTATGAAGAGGAATTTCAATTTTGGAAATGAAAACCTTCTTGTGGAAGGTACTGACTACTAGATCTTTATCTCTAGAATCAATGCTTATGAAGAGGAATTTCAACTTTGGGATGCTTGAGGTGTAGATCTAAGGTAGAAGATGCTTAGAGGTCTTGATGTGCAACCGGACCTTTAATTTTCTTGAAGAGAATAATAAAAAAAACTCATAAAATTTATCAAATATGAAAACAACTACTTGAATTAAATTGAAAATTAAAGCACATAACAAACATAAGGCAAGAGAAAGAAATACATCACCATCAATACAAGGCAACACAAGACTGGGTGCAATCTTCCCCCCCCAACGTGAGTGGCTTCTTCTCGCGTGGGTATTTGTGTTATATTCCAAAGTAGGATTTTAGCCAAAAATAAAGTACACATCCATATTTGGACTTTGCCATTTAATTAGGCTTTGTCCTCAATTAACCTCTGTCCTCAAACCTTCTAAGGTTTGCACAATTCTTCTAATACAATAATCTAACTTGTGCACATATGCACATTACAAAATAAATCAACTAATGCTCGTACGCACACTGTATAATAAATTGTCGCGTGCACACACACATCACACTGATGTCAAAATAATATCAAATGCCATAGTACAGTTACAAAATATTGTGAAATCGGTCCACACGCCATGACTCAATCCACCATCCGTGCGACACCTAAATCGATACCCTCGCACTGTGCAACACCTAAATCATAAGTTGTTCTTCATCTAGAGGTGGCGAATATTTGAGTAGAAGAGCAAAGGCCTGGTGATATTCCTCGATGGTCTTGCTCTCCTGCTTTAGCTCTAAGAATTCATTCATTTTGGTTTCCAAAATCCAGGAGGACAAAATCTCTTTCTCAAATAGGTTTTTAGGTCGTTCCAAGACTGGGTATTTCTGTCCAGACGGTTGGTGTCACAGTGGTTCCTCCATGCTACCCTGGCTGTTTCCACTATTTTCAGCCAGGCAAGAGCCATTTTGCTCCGCTCATTGTAGCCTGTGACGTCAAAATACTCTTCCATGGCTTCCACCCATTTCTCCACAGCCTCGCCCATGTTCTCCCCTTCTCCTTTGAAGGGTCCTGGCTGAGTCCTATGAAGAGCCTTGCGAACATCAGGGTCAAGCTCGTCATCTTCAAAGAGAGGGTCTGGCTGACGGCCACGGTTTCCTCGTCTCATGATTTTGCCAAAAATTTATATATTATTGAATTTTTATTTTGATGTCATCCACGAGATCCTAAGACTTAAGAGGTTCGGAAAAACAATTTCTTAAACAAGACAATGATCTTATTGGAGATCTATGACATATGTCCGATAACAAATTTTTCTTTATCAGATCGTCCCGTAACTTACAACAGGGATTTTTTTCTCCTGAAAACATTTCTATATTTATATAAAAGTTGCAATATTATGTACATAGAGCAGAATCACCACCTCAGTCAACATCGCATAAAGAAGCGAAACTGCGAAGAAGACATACCATGGTATACACGATTCATTACACAAAGAGGTGCTCTAATTCTATTTCTCGGGATAAAGCAGCTAAGAAGTCTAAAAAATTGGCATGAAGTTCTGAAGTTCCTAGGGGAATGATCACAGAGTAGAACGTGTTGAACAAGCCCTAGTCTTATCAGAATCATGGCCAAGGAAATATTTTGCCTGAGCCTCTGACGCTGACTGGTACTGATGTTAATACACCGTCCTCCACAGAACCACATATACCGACGTCGCTCAAGAGGATCAGGAAAGTAAAGGCTCTCAAAATGGCGAGCGAGTCTCACTCTGCTCATTCGGGTCGTAGTAGAGTTGATGAGGTAATCAAATGCAAAAGCTATCATATCCTGACTCTGAGAGGTAAAGGAATTCCAGATAGGTTTGGGGTGTCCATCTATAAATTTACAATTCAATTTATAAGTTTTCAATTTTTGAAGTTCATTCACATAGTATTAACAAGTGAAAAACAATTCTTTCCCAGATTTCTATTAAAAAAAATTTAGGCAATTTCTGCTCTGATACCAACTGTGTGATCCCTCTACCCCCTCCGTGCACCGGACTCCCGGTAGCTGACAGCGGAAGCAGCCCCCTCATGCGTGGGGCAGGGTTTCTCACTCGGGGCCTCGCCCATGAATGTCCAGGCATGAGACTAGGCTGGTGGTCACTCCGAAAACCGAAACCGAAAAAATTTCCCATGCCCGGAAAGCGGGGACGATTCCACCTTTTTTATTTTTCTTAACGAATTTTTCTAACGAGGTCAATTCTAAACTATCCTTCACCTGAATAAATCAGATAGAAGGAAACTATCACTGATATAATTTGATCATCTGAGGGATTTCAACACTTTTTTCCGAATCAAGATCAGGCACAGCCGTTGATCCACTCAATTGAGAAATTTATCAGGGAATTAACTAGCTACTCGAATCCTAGCATAGTTCTAAGATTTTTCAGTTTGATTATTAAAACTCCACTGATTCCAGCCTACCCCATCCGGCCCATGGGTTAGCCACCACCCTGCCCCACTGGAATCGGTAGATCCAAACAAGTACTCACCCACCCATAATTGAAATGCCTTTCTTAACTTTAGCTTTAGAAAATAGATACGCACACAGTCCTCTTTAAAACTTTAATATAAAAAAAAATCCATTGATAACCAATTTACTGGTTACACATGTCATACTTCAAAATTTCCATTGAGTCTTTGTTTCTCACAAAACAGTATCACTCTGGACTCTCTGTTGAGACCAGCGAGTCAACAACGAGATCCACTGATAGATTACAATAACATTAGTCTGTCATACAATATCTTCCTCGATATACGCATGGGTGTCCTCGACACCGGGAGCCCGTGCATCGCCTGGTCAGAACCCTCCAGGATTCTCCTTAGGTGTCCTGGCATGTTAAATTATCACCTGAAAACCTGCCTTTAAATTCCAACAACTCACAAACAAAAGACGATATATGGCATATCTATATCATGCTCACATGATTCTAAGAATTTCCATGACTTGCATTCCAAATCCATTTGGGTAGAAAACAAAATCAAATTTCCAGAATCCTTACTGCATTTTTGATGCTTTGATTCCATGTATTTTTGTTGCTTTGATACCACAACTCTTCATATCCAAGATCTTCTTAATTTACAAAACCTTTAAAGGTTTATAAACTTTACGATTTTCCAAATCGTAGGTAGGTTAGTGAAATAAAATAATAATAAAAAAACCATCACTTATCTGAAAGTAACAGGGCGAATTTCACTTGATTTTTGCTAATTTCCATATGGTCGATTTGCTGCAGACTGCGCAAGGTTGAGTACATGTATTAAATGAAAATCGTATCACTAGGTAGTACTCAATTAGCTCTTCATTTCTAACTCCAACAAGCCATGAACAGTAGCCGGAAGTTTTAAATTAAAATCTCTGGTCGAAGGCACCTCTGGTCTTTTCTTTCTGCAGACGGTGATCTCTGATATGCGCCCTCCCCTCGCTTCTCTGGTTTTTCATCACTTTCCCGTAAGGAAATCAGCGCACCCCCACTTTTGCAGCTATTCTCACGTATTTCCCAATTCGAAAATACTCATGCGCCACCTTTTTATTGTTTTCTCGAATATTTCTTCTTTTGCTGCCACGCAAGCTGCCCTCATAAACTTCATATTCCTTCTATACCCATATTGTATCTACTTCTCTTATGCAAATATATCGACCAAGGCAACTAAGACCTTCACATGCTTAACTTGTGGGACCTTGAATATCATGTATGTGCTTCAAGACACTACATCGCCCATTGTTTTGCAACTTTGGGAGCTTCTTCATGATGATCATGGGCTTCATCTATAGTACCTTTCTTGAAAATTATGCATGAGTTCCATGTCACATTGATTTGGAAATGATGATGAAAAAGATCTTCATCCACATTGAGGGAAGTCCATATCATGCACATGGGTAGCCATTTACATCATTCACATAGCCCCTTTACGAGCCACCCATACCATCATTTACATAGCCACACAGACCATATATATAACTGAATGTTTCCAACTTACCCATGAGGTCTGAGTAACAGTAGAACCATCACCACCACACTCACAAGAGTCATTTTGAAATAGCTCTCACTAGCATAGCTGCCACTAGGTTCACCATCCATGGGCATGAAGATATTATTAAAGGGATCATTCTGCCTATGAGGATACACAAGAACTTTGAATGTGTGCAGTATCTTTTTAAAGTTCTTCTTGTTTTGCTCATTCCATGATATCTCCAAAGAGTATTCTTCAAAACCAATCCTCATATCATACATGCTCTCACATTTTCATACATGTTGAGAAGGGTGTTCCCTACTGCAAGGCTTACCATAAGCATAAGGCTCCATATTTCACACCACACTCATATACAAAAGCTTCGAGACCTGACTCAGCCTCAGCTCGTCTTATTGAACCTCATTTACAATATGAACATATGTACATGGCATCATATAATGACTCGTCATAGCACTTAATCCCATGCATCTAGATTTGCATTTGATAGTCTCATATGCATGGTTTCACACCATAGACATGCCATGGCACGACATCCACCCCCTCTAAACCTGCACATCCTCTGGTATGTGCCAAATCATCATCAAGATCCACATATATCTGGATGTCGTCCTCATCTTCAACATTATTAGGAAAATCATCCTCTTCCTCTTCAGCCATATCCATGTTATCACTATCAAGCCTCTCATCCTGAGTTCCCTGTGAATCAAAAGGGTCACTGTCAAGCCTTCTTTTAAACATCTTGATCCTTTTGCCTGCTACAAAATTTTTTATCTCTGTTCCATCAAGCTCACAAAGGGTATACGTGGCATTTCCATGCACATGCTTGACAATGTAAGGGCCAAACCATCTTTTTGCAAATTTTCTTTAAACAGTGAATTGGTTGTCAAGGCTACTATCATACATTAGGACCCAATCACCTTCTTCAATAGGTTTTGGCCGGAGTCTGTGTCTTCTATCAAATCTTTCTTTATTTTTCAACCTTGCATCTTTCAAGCGAGCTTTAGCAAGCTCTACATCTTCAGGCCTCCTCTCTAACTGCCTTATTCGCAATGCAAGGAGGTCTTCCCTGCTCAATCCTTCCACCCAGGGCAATACATTCCAAGTTGGAACTACTTCTTCAACTGGCATTACTGGCTTCTGACCATACATTAATTCTGCAGGCATATATCCTGTCACTGAGCTATGAGTTGTACGGTCAGCCCACAAAGCATATGGTAGCAGCCTTGGCCACTCTCGCATTCTTTCTCTGCATGCCTTAGCCAAAGCTTTAATGATTGGAGGATGTCCTCGCTCACTTTTACCATTGCCCTCAGGATTGTAAGCACATGTTAGGGACAGTTTAATGCCAATTCTAGAGAAGAATTCCCTTGCTTCTTCAACATCTAGCTCACCCCTATCAGCTGTTATTTTCCCAACACAACCATACCGACAAATCACATCTTCCAAGAGAAATTTGCATACTGTTTCTGTACTCTTTGTTCTAAGAGCACGCCCTTCTACCTGATTTGTCAAATCTTCTCTTGCAAGTGCTATGTACCGCATCTGCCAAATTCCCAAAGGCATTGTAACTAGATCCACTACCCATTTGTAGTGCATGGCAGATGGGTAGGTTGGTTGCAAGCCTTCACGATGTCGCACATTTGAGTACATTTGACATACCATGCATGTTTCCACATATTGGGAAATATCCTTGTACATTCCTTTCCACCAATATTTTTCCTTTATTTTGGTAAAGGTGGCCCACACACTTCGATGTCCAACCCAGAGACTCTCATGGAATTCTTTCACAACCTTCCCTTGAGTCTCTTTATCACATATGACTCTCTGTGGCATAGCATTCCTCTGCTTAGGATGCTTCCAGAGGTACCCATCCTTTAGAAAATAACCATATGCTTTTCTGCAGATCCTCTTAAATTCTGAGTCAGACCAATTTTCCTGTCTTGTCAGAGTACTCAAGTATTGACCAATAAGCAACCAATCTCCTTCATACATTTCCTCAGTAAAAGACTCAAGTGCATTTGATAGGCAAATATGGTCCCCCTTTGCATATGCAGTAGTGTAGAACTTTGTACCCACATCATCAATGTCACTAATCATCTCTTTTTCATCTTCATACCTGGATCTTGATAGCATATCTGCAACTGGATTATCTTTTCCCGCAATATGCTCAAACTTAGGATTTAGTGACTTGATATAGGCAATCCACCTAAGCATAGCAATATCTGGAGTGGTACAGCTTGCTATCATCCCAAGAAGTGGCAAGCAATCAGTTTCCACAAGTACAGATGCCCCAATAAGATATTCTTTTTCACATTTTAGAGCAGTGACTATTCCCCATAACTCTCTCTTGATCTGTGGATATTTTCGTTGTCGAATGCTTAATACCTTTGCTCCAAATCTGATTACATACCTGTGATCATCCTCATCATCTTGCCCTACAGCCCATCCTATCCCAGTAGGACTAGTGTCAACTGTAACAATCACAGGCCTGCCACACTCATAATCTGCCTTCCTTAGAGTAGGTGATGATTGAAGCAGATATTTCAGCTTCCGCATAGCTTTAGTATGTGCTACATTCCACAAAAATTTTTGATTTTTCCTCAAGAGTTGATAACGAGGATCTGCTACATGCGCATAATGTGGGATCCAAATAACATAAAAGACACATGCACCAAGAAATCTCCTCAGCTCTGTAACATTAATGCATATCTCTTTCATTCTTTGTATTGCATCTATCTTGGCTGGACAAGGTCGGCGTCCACTAGTACTACAAAGATGTCCCACTATTAGCACTTCACCAACTCCAAACACTGATTTTAGTCCAGACAAAGTAAGATTCACTTCTTCAAGCCTGGATAGAATCATATCACAATCCTTTATATGATTTGCCACAAACTTGCGGCACCCCTTTGAATCCAAATCCCCATCTTTGTCTTTCTCATCACAGCCTTTTATTGGTACGTCATCCAAAAAAGGCATAGTAATTTGTGGTATAAAGTCTCGCAAGACTTTATTCATTTCATTCATCATATGTGCCACTGAGTTGGTGGCTCACTGTGGTAAGGTACACATCCTTACTAATCCCAAAGGAGTTCTCATTGTGGTCAAGTCCCTGCTTTGTATATCCAGCTGGAACTGATCATATCCCGAATACAGATCACCCATAGAGTATATAGCTTTCCCTGCAAATGCTTCTGCAAACTCATCCACAATCGGACCTGCTCCCACATTCCTGATTGTTTACAGGTTGCATGTCTTGAATAAAGCGCAATGTCCCATTTTTCTTTGGCACAGTAAACCATCTGTTGGAATATGGAGCGCATGATGGCTCCAAAATTCCCATCCTGATCTTTTTTTTTTAGTAATTCCATCAGCTTTGGCAAGAGAGCCTTTGGTACTGGAATTGGCCGCAGGTTCCAGGGCACATGTGGAACAGTAAAGATCACCATTGGTGCTATTATGCTTGGATCAACATAGCCTATCTCATGTGACTGAAAAGCAAAGGCCTTCCCATGTTTTACAAGCATCTCCTCAAAGCATTCCCTTTCAACTGGCAACAAAAAATCCTTTTCACCAATCTTCAGCTCTTTTAGGGTTTCCTGTGTAAACTTATGCCCAATTTTCTTTGGATCTCTGAGATTTGGTTGCATAGAGGCTTCATCTATCTTCTCCTTGCTTCCTGGTGGCAAAGGCAAGGCAACTGGTTTCACCTTCTTTGCAACTGTTTTATACTTTGTATCAACATGAGCATCCATCTCTCGCAATTCATGTTTCTACATTCCACCCCCTCAAATTCCTGGATTATATCATACATCTCCACAGATGACACCTCTATCATCTCATTTCCACCCTGTAAGCATGCTCTTCTCATATCAAAAAGCACATCCATAGTATCTACAAATGACACCTCATCAAGCACCCCTGAAATAAACTCATTCTTCTCCAAAAGACCACACTGCTCAAGACTTTTTTGTTCATTTTGTACATGTCTACGCATGCCACGCTTCAAATCCTTGCTTTTTACAAAGACCAGTGACCCATAGCTAGAGAATCCCTGAAAATTTGCTGAAAAGTTATTTACATTGATTGAGTCCTGCGAGAACTCATTTTCCCTTGTACCATTGGAATCCCGCTTTACAATGGCACCTGGCCAAAATCCCTCATCTCCTTGTAATTCATGAATTCTCTATTTATCTTTGGGAGTGACTGTGCTCGAAGAGACTCACGATTCCTTTCATGGTTAATGCAAACTGTCAAGAATTGAACAGCTTTCTTGCCATCTTTACTCCTTATTCTTGCATATGCCGAGCCATCATCCAAAACCTTTGTTTCCATCCTCACAGCTGTAATGTAGGGTTGCCCAAGGATGAGGGGATACGATGACATCTCCTGAACAAAGAAGTTCTGATCATCTTTCACATCCCCTATAGTTACCCTTACATTTGGACATGCTGCATAGAGCTCTCCAGATGAGTTATTAGCTGCTTTAATCATCCACCCACGATCTACATCCATTGGCCACTTACATTTGTTGTAGAGATTTTTAGCCATAAGATTTATTTCAAACCCATGATCAATTAGAGCGACATACGGCTCTTCCAAGTCACCTATCTTGATAAGAGTTTCAGTGGTTGCTCTTGCCCAATGGCTCCTGGAGTAATGACTCTTTGTAAGAACTTCTTTTTCATCATCCTCTTCCACAAAGCGCACTTGTCGTGCCCCATCAGCAGAGTGATTACATTCCACCACATTTTCTCTCTCTTCCTTTTGCTGTACCTGTACTCCATGAGTCTTGGAAGTGCTTGCCTCCCCTTGTGATGGAATAGATTCAATTATGGACTGCCTTTTCCTTCGTATAATATCAATTATCTCATCATGGAATTCTTTCTTTGCAATCCCCAAGACTTCCCCTAGTGTAAATTCCACCCTGCTGTTTAGAATCCTCTCTTCAAGCACCTTTTTGAGATCTGTTGTTGCGGCTTCAATATCAGATTGAAGCTTATAGAGTGGACTTTTCCCTTTACCCTTCTCCTTCTCATGCTTCATTTTTGCTGGCACTTCTTCCATTGATACTTTGCTATGCGGTGGAAGCATATGTGATGGCCCAGGATCCTTCTTCTCACTACCACGAGTAACCCTTTTTGATGGCCCTCCTTCCTCATTTTCCCTTTTACGCGTCTCCTCTACCTGTGCCTCATTATTTTGGCATTTAGCAATGTAGGCATGAACAGATAAAGAATCCACAGGCTCCTCCCAGCCAGTCTCAAGACGTATACAGTCACCTGCCTCATGCAAAGCTTGCTTAGACACCTTCTTTGACGCAATTAATTCCATTGTTGATGGCCAAAAATCTTCATTCTCATAATCTTCATCATTCTCAGATCCCTGCTTTGATTGACCAGCCTTTAACCCATAGGTTGCTGCCTCAACCATAGAGATGGCATGACTAGCAGCCATATCCTCAACCAGCTTTTTCATCCCTCCTTTCCCAAAGTTTGTGCTTAATGGAAGACCAGTCTCTGTAAGGTGGATTTTCCCATCTTTGAAAAACACAAGTTGATTTCTGAGGGCTTCTTTATAGCTAGCACAATCTTTCTTTGCATGTTCTGGGTCATCACACCATATACATCTGTATGTAAACCCTTCTTTGCTTTGAGGCCTTTGCATAGAAGCCTGCCCTAATGGTAGCCCCTTTTCTTCAATCCTGGACATCTTCAATTTTAGGTCTCGCATACCCTTAATAAGCTCATCCATCGGCCCTTCTACCTTTGGGATTGCAGCAGCTGGCTTTGGTAGATTCTCAGGGATAACAGCAGTTATAGGAGTTCCCGAGCTCATCACCATTTTATCCCTCCTTCGTTGCCGCTTTGCTAGCATGGTGACCACATCCTCAACATCATTCCAATCACTCTTTAGTCCCTGCTCTGTATCCTTATCCTCAAGGAGAATTTCCAGTTTTTCTTGGAGATCTTTTCCAGCTGCTTGTAAGAAGAGCTCTGTTTTTTCTCTGTCCAAAGTTGTGCGCTCTATCCTTGACAGCTGGGCATAGCGCTTCTCAAACTCTCTTAGCAGCTCTGTTGGTAGAAATTCCCATTTTAGGTTTTGTGACCCATTCCAAGAAAGTTCGTTTGGTCACTCGCTCAGAATCCTCCATGAAATATTCGTCCTTTAAAGCAAGCTTGAACTCCTCCCAATTTCTGCCACCATGTGCTGTCTGCAATCCTCTTATACGCTCTCTTATTTCAGGAACACATACCAGCTCAAAGCTTCGAACCATATCCTCCTCAGTCACCCTGTTTAGCTCCATTTCCTTTATGTAATTGCGCAGGTACTTTGTGATATCCTTTCCATCAAATTGATCCACCTTTTTCACAATTGATTGGAGTGCTTTGGTCGTGGAAATTTGTCCCCTCTCAGCAGCTTGCTGCTGTTGCATATACATAGTAAACATCTGAAACATCTGCATAACTCCGGGGTCAAAATGAACCCCTTGACCCTGAGAATTCTCAGCCATATCTTCCCTGTGTATTTCACCACACTCTCACCCCAGCAGTTTCACGTCGGGTTCACCAAAGAGCTGTCGTGACATGGACGATGTCGCTGGGAAAGTACGAGACTTCTAGCTGTGAGAGTTGCTTCTGATTTCCACAAGGAAACTCAAACACATAACTCTTCAAGGATCACAAGGCATTTCCATTTTTGATATCATAAACATGTACAAATTCACCTCAATACATCCATGAATTCAGCCTGATGATTGCACATAAATTGTGTATCAAGTGACTATCCCTTTCCAAGCATAGATTTACTGGCTCCTTTTTCCAAATCCCTCAAACCAATCACATGTTGGCATAACATAATCCTTAAATATTTCCCACATACATGTGACCATTTACATTCCATACATCAAGTGACATCAATTCCATCATTCCAAGATGTTTCTTTATCACCTGAAAACCTGCCTTTAAATTCCAACAACTCACAAACAAAAGACGATATATGGCATATCTATATCATGCTCACATGATTCTAAGAATTTCCATGACTTGCATTCCAAATCCATTTGGGTAGAAAACAAAATCAAATTTCCAGAATCCTTACTGCATTTTTGATGCTTTGATTCCATGTATTTTTGTTGCTTTGATACCACAACTCTTCATATCCAAGATCTTCTTAATTTACAAAACCTTTAAAGGTTTATAAACTTTACGATTTTCCAAATCGTAGGTAGGTTAGTGAAATAAAATAATAAAAAAAACCATCACTTATCTGAAAGTAACAGGGTGAATTTCACTTGATTTTTGCTAATTTCCATATGGTCGATTTGCTGCAGACCGCGCAAGGTTGAGTACATGTATTAAATGAAAATCGTATCACTAGGTAGTACTCAATTAGCTCTTCATTTCTAACTCCAACAAGCCATGAACAGTAGCCGGTAGTTTTAAATTAAAATCTCTGGTCGAAGGCGCCTCTGGTCTTTTCTTTCTGCAGACGGTGATCTCTGATATGCGCCCTCCCCTCGCTTCTCTGGTTTTTCATCACTTTCCCGTAAGGAAATCGGCGCACCCCCACTTTTGCAGCTATTCTCACGTATTTCCCAATTCGAAAATACTCATGCGCCACCTTTTTATTGTTTTCTCGAATATTTCTTCTTTTGCTGCCACGCAAGCTGCCCTCATAAACTTCATATTCCTTCTATACCCATATTGTATCTACTTCGAATATTTCTTCTTTTTGCTGCCACGCAAGCTGCCCTCATAAACTTCATATTCCTTCTATACCCATATTGTATCTACTTCTCTTATGCAAATATATCGACCAAGGCAACTAAGACCTTCACATGCTTAACTTGTGGGACCTTGAATATCATGTATGTGCTTCAAGACACTACATCGCCCATTGTTTTGCAACTTTGGGAGCTTCTTCATGATGATCATGGGCTTCATCTATAGTACCTTTCTTGAAAATTATGCATGAGTTCCATGTCACATTGATTTGGAAATGATGATGAAAAAGATCTTCATCCACATTGAGGGAAGTCCATATCATGCACATGGGTAGCCATTTACATCATTCACATAGCCCCTTTACGAGCCACCCATACCATCATTTACATAGCCACACAGACCATATATATAACTGAATGTTTCCAACTTACCCATGAGGTCTGAGTAACAGCAGAACCATCACCACCACACTCACAAGAGTCATTTTGAAATAGCTCTCACTAGCATAGCTGCCACTAGGTTCACCATCCATGGGCATGAAGATATTATTAAAGGGATCATTCTGCCTATGAGGATACACAAGAACTTTGAATGTGTGCAGTATCTTTTTAAAGTTCTTCTTGTTTTGCTCATTCCATGATATCTCCAAAGAGTATTCTTCAAAACCAATCCTCATATCATACATGCTCTCACATTTCCATACATGTTGAGAAGGGTGTTCCCTACTGCAAGGCTTACCATAAGCATAAGGCTCCATATTTCACACCACACTCATATACAAAAGCTTCGAGACCTGACTCAGCCTCAGCTCGTCTTATTGAACCTCATTTACAATATGAATATATGTACATGGCATCATATAATGACTCGTCATAGCACTTAATTCCATGCATCTAGATTTGCATTTGATAGTCTCATATGCATGGTTTCACACCATAGACATGCCATGGCATGACAACGTAACCAACCTTCTTTTCTCCATATTATTCTACAAACAAAATGCATACTTAAGAGAGCACTTAACTCGCCTTCTTTTGTCTACCAATGGTGGTTGGATCTTTGCAAGAAATGTTTACAGAGCATCATCCATGAAATTTCTATCCAAGGACTCCCTTATAAGCATGTCTTTAAAGATAAAATCTTTTATTATCCTCCGTTGTACATGAGTTGGTCCCCCTAAAGAGCTATCATCATGGACTTTTTGTTTAACCTTCATCTCTATCTGCTCTGTCTATTCAATCCAATGTGTTGAGACCATGGGATGATTATGATTCCCCACATGAATAATGTAATAACTGTACATTGTTTCCTATATCTTTGGAATGTAATAAATGCAACAATTTGCTCTTGAGTTTATAATGAAGACATTGAAGAAAAATTTCATTTGTAGACCTTCCTTCCCATTGACTTTCATTTTTCTCTCTTGTCCTAATGAAATACGGCACAGTTTATTTGTAAAAACTATATGCCCCATGAAATGAAGACCTTCTAACCACTCCTAGGAGGGTCGTATGTGTTGTCACATGCTGTTGCCAGTAATGTTGAGCACGTGATGTTTCCATTCCATGCATCATTTTTCCTTCATTTTGAGGAGGAAACTCAAACAAAATGTTCCCATCAAAAGCTGGAGGTAGTACACTCACATGAAAGAATGTAGCCACACTATTAAAAGTCTCTTTAAGCTTACTTTTGTAAGGGAGATCTCTAAAACATTTCTCCATGATTTTTGATGTTTTGAAGTTAAATGTTTTTTTTGGAGAGGCTACAGAATTGCTTTATCTCTGAATATCTGAGTCAAGGTCCATCTTGAAATGTGCAATGTAAAATTGCAATGGGTTTTGATGTGTGAGTTTATGTTTGTATGGGAACACACCTTATAGGTGAGATGAGATATTATGTAGGATGTGATTTATGAGAGTCACACAAGAAGATGTGGGACAGATATTTCCACATGGCATGATGATGTGTAAAGGAGACTGGGTCAATGGCTATCTATATATTAGAAGCCTTTCATTTGTATGGTTTATACAACATATACATTAGAGTATTGTTGAGTGTCCTACTCTCTCTCTCTCTCTCTCTCTCTCTCTCTAGTCATAGAGTTCTTGGTGTGGTTAACCCACCATAGTTTATGCTTAATCTATGTTGTACAACACCATGAGCAAACCCATATTAGTATTTTTAACATGGTATTAGAGCTAGGATGAGCTCTTGATTTTGGTGGATATCTATGTATAGTAGTTTTTTATGATAGTTCATTTGATTAAGCATATTGTATGATTTTACATCTTTTATTATGAAAAATTAATCACACTCATTATCATTAGTATTGAATTTGGAGAGAGATTATGTTGTTGGTGTTTGGAGAGATCATGAAGCTGCCTATTACAAAGTTGAAAATGAAGATTTCAGCAATATGAAAAGCTTTTGAGTCTACAACATCATCAACAAGGAAGCTGCCAAGGAGACTATGGTGTCTCAAGATAGTTGGTTTTTCAGATAAGCATGCAAGAAAGGAGGTCATTTGTGGAGCTCATGGTTAGCATTTTTATGATTGGTTAACCTCATGAAGAGGGTTTAGTCAAAGAAAAAAAACAAGCAAGAGCAGCCATTCAATCTACAAATGCAGTAATGAAGTGTCCAATGTTTACAACAAATAGAGGTGGAAATAGTCTCCAATGTGCAGTCCAATGCTTAAACAAATAGAGAGAGGCGGCAATAGTAGCAATAACTAGCAGAGAGAGAGAGAGAGCAAGAAATGCATAGCAATCTCATTAAAACATAAGCTACAAAGGCCACAAATGAAGATCGTTTGGCTTTGGTTGTAGCTCTCCTGAGATGGCGAAGGAAATGGCGCCTCCTCATGCAACACACAAGGCAACGGATGGAGCAATAAACAAGTGCACTATGGTGAACAAAACTCACTATGGTGAGTTTCAAGGGGCTCAGCATGACGTCTTCACAATTAGACTTTCTCTCTATAAACTCAGATAATTATTAATCTCTTCTACACCAAAAAATTTAATTACCCAGGTTTCTAAATCTACTCCTAGCAATGCTTTATCCAAATAAAAACCTAATTCATAAGTACATCTACATGAGTAGGTGATCTAGGGTTTTTCTCTCTCTACAATGTTTGTTTCATACCTATGCTATCTCTCTTAATTCTAATACAGGGTTAATTATATTAACTTAATCCCTTGGATTAATCTAATTGAGTATAGATTTGTATCTTCAAAGGTTAATGATTTTTAAATAATTCTAAGGTTCACATGTTGAATGGTAGTAAATTAATTTTTTGGCTTTTAGGATAAATTGTAGGACCTTACTTTATTCCAAAAAATCAAATAAATACCCAAACTTAGTCTCCTTAAATTTATTGTATGCTTCCATGGGTATATTGGTTAAATTAGGCTATTAAATTCGTACTAGAATGTCAATTTTTGAATTATTTGTTTATTTGAAATCAAGTTATCTAATTCAATTTAATTGCAAGAATTTATAAGCAAGGTATCTAATTCAATTTAATTGTAAGAATTTACAAAGAAATGTCAATTTTTGAATATGAAAGCTAACCGTCTCTCTTTGGCCTAGCTTTGGGATTGGAGAAGGGCCAATTTGTGAAGAAGAGAAGCTACACACACCCCTAGGGGTCCATGAGTTTTTGTTTGTGCTCCCAAGGTGTTGCACTGGTCCCATGGCTCTTACACAAGTACACATGAAGTATCCAAGGTGCAGTACTATGTTTGAACTAGGTAAAAGCGATGTGCATGTATTGAAAATACTACAAATACACTCTTCGTCCCTAAACATAAATTTCATGGATTTGTCAAGGGCGAGGGGGCCTTTATACTTGAAATGATGATTGACCACTCCACAAGCTCCCCTAGTTAACTCAAGCTTGGTAGCCCATAGTATGTATGCAACTTAATCTTAATGCAATGTCTCATTTTTTTCATGCATCCAACCACTCCACATGTATTTAACTCTTACATCAAGTTAACTTTATGCAGGACTGGAGTTTTCTATTAGTTCTTCATGCTTATCTCTTCATTTATTTTACACCCCAAAAATTAGACCTAAGTTCTTTGCACTTTACCATCCAACCTTAGACTTTAAATTTTATTAATTTAACATTAGCCCAATTAAAATGTACACTCTCTTCTAATTTCAAATTTTGTCAAGGCTAATGCTCACACACCTTAACACATTATATTTGCATATGGATTATTATAATATTTATTTATTTTTTCTTGGAATAACTTATTTATTTCTAAAAATTTGTAATACTATTTTTTTCTCTTTTTAACTCTAATGTGTGTAGGGAGTACACATGGGAAATCCTCAAAAATAAATTTGTGCATATACCATCTTGGCCAATTATCTTTAATTATCTTGGCCAATTATCTTTAATTTTTATTTTATTATCTTAGACTCACAAGTCTCTCCCATGAAATGTACACCTTCAAAAAAAAATCTCATTATCTCACTATAATGTGCACCTTAGAAAAAAGAATACATGAGTTAAAATTATGGCATAAGAAGAGAGATCTTACAAAATCTTTATGTCCCAATGTGATTATAGATGGTCTAAAGGTTATCTTTTGGTATCTTTTGGAGACAAACAAAGTGTGAGCACAAATTACTTATGGCTAGGGTTAGGAGGAGGGCCATGCATGAATGATCCCTTCAAACTCTACTTTTATTTGAAACCTGTAAGAAAGAATAGCCATGGAAAATCCGAGTCTTCCCCATACCATCGTACCCAAACATGCTCCGATGGGGACCAAACTTTGCAAGCATGTGGGGGGGGCCAGGGACCCCCCACATGCTTGCAAAGTTTGGTCAGAAGAGCATGTTTGGGTTAATAATTAGTGCCAGGTGTGGATTTTTCAAGTTTCTTGGTGCTTAAGAGGTCATGGAAAATCCGGGTCTTCCCCATACCATCGTACCCAAACATGCTCCGATGGGGACCAAACTTTGCACGCATGTGGGGGGGAAAGTTTGGTCCCCATCGGAGCATGTTTGGATACAATGGTATGGGGAAGACCCGGATTTTCCATGGCCTCTTAAGCATTAAGAGACTTGAAAAATCCACACCGGGCACTAATTACTAACCCAAATATGCTCTAATCATGACCAAACTTTGCAAATATGTGGGGTGGCCCAAGCCCACATGCTTACAAAGTTTGGTCCCCATCGGAGCATGTTTGGGTACGATGGTATGGGGAAGACCTCGATTTTCCATAACCTCTTAAGCACCCAAAGACTTGAAAAATCCACACCGGGCGTTTAATTACTAACCCAAACATGCTCCAATCATGACCAAACTTTGCAAGCATGTCGGGGTGGGCTCCCCCACATTCTTGCAAAGTTTTGTCTTCATCGGAGCATGTTTGGGTATGATGGTATGATCAAGGTCATTCTGGAACTGCCACCACCCACCAACTACAAGGGAGTCCAACGCTTTATGGGCCACGTTGGTTATTATCGAAGATTTATTCTATTCTTCACCGAGATAGCTCGACCATTGTATAAGCTTCTCATCGAGTTTATTTGGACCGAAGAATGTGACCATGCCTATGAGCTATTAAAGAAGGCCTTGGTGAGTGCTCCAATCTTGAGAATGCCTAACTGGGATTTACTCTTCCATGTGCATATTGATGCATCAAACTTTGCTATTGGGTGTGTGTTGACTCAACCTGGAGAACACAAGCTAGACTACCCCATTAGCTTTGCCAGTCGGTTGAACGATGCTGAGATGAACTACACCACTACGGAGCGAGAAGGGTTGGCAATGATATATGCAGTAAGGAAATTTCGTTATTACCTCCTTGCCACCAAGTTTGTTTTCTATGTGGATCATCAAGCATTGTTGTATCTGGTAAACAAACCATGCTCCACAGAAAGAATCACCCGATGGCTATTGATTCTTCTTGAGTTTGATTTCACTGTTGTGGTGAGACCTGGCAAAAAACATGTTATGCCTGATCATTTGTCTCGCATACCTAATGGTGAGGCTCCTACGGGGGTTGATGATGACTTACCTGACACTTCCCTATTCATGGTGGAGACAATGCCTGAATGGAGTGAGAAGATTGTTAACTTTTTGGTTAATGGCTTCCCACCCAAGGAGCTTCGTAAAGATCTAGCTCGAAAGCTAATCAAAGAATGCGAACCCTATTGCCTGATAGCCGGGACTCTTTATAAAAGAGGAAAGGATGACGTTCTTAGGCGTTGTGCCCGAGAGGATGAGTATCTATACATTTTGCAAGAGGCACATATGGGCGTAGCCGGTGGTCACTTCTCAGGAGACTTAACTGCGCGAAAGATCTTACAATCAGGGTATTGGTGGCCCACATGTTCCAAGATGCATCACTCTTTGTGAAGGGTTGCGATGAATGCCAACGATACAAGAAACCCCAACGGAAAGATCAGATGCCCCTACATCCAATCAAAGTAAACCAACCATTTGAAAAGTGGGGTTTAGACTTTGTAGGTCCAATTAGCCCAGCGGCCCGAAACACACAATCTCGCTATATTATTGTGGCCACTGACTATATGACCAAATGGGCCGAAGCGAAAGCGACACGTAAGGCAGATGCAAGGACAACAGCCAAGTTCCTCTTTGAAAATATAATCACACGATTTGGTTGTCCTTTTGAACTTGTGAGCGACAATGGTACGCATTTTATAAATGAAGTGATTAAGGAGCTCACAACAAATTTCATGATCTCCCATCATAAATCTACTCCTTACTTTCCGCAAAGCGAATGGTCAAGCCGAGAGTACCAACAAGACCTTAATCTCTGTTTTGACAAAGACAGTTGAAGCTCATCGCACGGATTGGGATCTAAAGCTCACGACAGCTTTATGGGCCTATCGTACTGCGTACAAAGTGGCTATTAATTGCACACCATTCAAAATGGTATATGGCCAAGAAGCAGTCATGCCGTGGGAATTTGTCATTCCTAGTCTTCGTGTTGCTACTCAAGAGGGTTGGGATGGTAATCCCTTAGCAGAGCGTCTGTATATCCTTGAGCGGCTAAACGAAGAAAGACAATTGGCTGTATACAATGCCCTTGTGGAGAAGGATAGAAGGAAAAAATGGTTTGATCGCCACCTGAAGGACAAGGACATCAAGGTTGGGGATAAAGTCCTAATGTATGGAGTGCGTAACGAAAAGAAGAAGCTCAAATATGCTGGTAAGGGACCGTATAGAGTATGTGAAATTACCCCGCAAGGTACCATTAGAGTGGAGACTCTCGACGGAGTTAAAACCATTGGATTCCTTAATGGGAGTAAATTCAAAAGATACTATGACCCCCTGAGCCAAGAGGAGTTACATGCAATCCATCAAAAGAAGGCAGCTAAAGAACAAGCTGAGCTTAAAAAGATACAAGCGAGAGTCGAAGCCAAAGAACGTCAACAGCGTGCTAGGCGACAACGAGAAGCCAACTTGGGAATTACGCAAGTATTTTTCGAGGAAGCAGAGGAGGATGCACTGGAATCTGACCCGCCTCTAAGATACCCAATTGAGTTATAGAGTCCTTACGGGGAGGTGCTGTATAATGCATTATTGGATACAGGAGCTCAACACAATTTGCTATCATATGGCGTGTGGTGCCAACTTGGAAAACCACCTTTATCCAAGAGTTCTATCCAAGTTCAAGGAATCAACAAGAAGAAAACCCCTGTCTCAGGAATTCTGCACACTCCGGTTGCTTATGACAAGGGAACCATAATTCAAAGCTTTTTGGTTATGCCTGCGGGTACCATGGAAGGGACTATAAACTTAGGGCGCAAATGGATGATGGCCACCAAGTGCAATATCGATTGGGCAACTAGACGAGTCACAACGCGAGAACCAACACTAGGTCTGACCGCTCAAAATCCCGCACCTAAGTCATCCACTCAAATATTAGATAATGAAAAATCACAAATCCCAGTGGCAAAACCATCTTTGATTGTTTGCTATCCCTCTAACGCTTCAACGCCAAGAGTGGAAACAGGTAGGGTGGTCTCTAAAGCTCCGCTTACTATGCCAAAGAGCACATACAAATGGGTCCCAAAAGCTTCGTTAAGAACTTCTTCCCCTGCTCAATCTCGTTCAAATAAGAAGCCTCGTAGAAGGAAAGCAGCTACCCACCCGAGAAAGGGCAATGTAACATCGCGATGGATCCCTAAAAAATTATTAGTAGCCCAAGGGTTCTACGAGGGGAATGACCAGATTTGGGTTCCTAAACATAAGCTGAATCCCTCTACATCACCTGTGAAACCTTGCAAACCAATTGTTGCCACCCCAACGACAATTCAAGATCGTGGTAAGGGAAAGGTAACAGAGTGCTCTGCACCACTTTCTCCAGAGTAAGTTTGGATTCCCAAACGATATCGATCATTACCACCTAGCTCAGGAAGGGGGGAGCCACATGAAGCTTCTAGCTCCTCATGCCAGGCACACGCTAATATAGAAGTTTCTACATGCTCTACACCTACTCTTGTCAACACCCAACAAAAAACCGATGAGTCTACGTCTCCCCTTGTAATAGTATCGTCGGAAACCATTTCCTCCATTCGTCAATGGGAGCGTACACTACCATCTCTACAATTGGATGTGGCCACAAGAGTCATAAAAAGCTATCTGTCCACATCACAACCTATGACCCGCTGGACAAATTGGTTCCAAGAGGCTGCAACATCATTGCAAATAATATGATCTACCCAAGGAAAGGGGGAGCATGTACTCACGCTCGACATTCTAATGCTTCCTCCTTAACCTTCTCCCCTGACCATGTCATTGCCAAATTCAAGGGGATGTATATATATAGCTTCATACAAAGAAAAAAAAAAGAAAAGAAAAATAAAAAATAGTAAAAAGAGCAAGAGCACAAAAAGAGGAGAAATATCCGTATACAATCAAGAACTAGATTGACCTGTCATAAACCTACTGATGCTATATCTTGGAGACCCCAAGCATATGTCAATATCCACCAAACGTATTAATATTACCCATGATATTAACATAATTTGGCATGACGCAAAGATAATCCAAGCGTCCCCGAATTATCTAAGAGGGTAGAATAATATTTTAAGAGGGCTTAAAATATATTCCCATAACACTGACATCCTCTAAATAGCCAAATTTCAAGAACTCTCTTTAGTCCTCTAGCTCATTGAATATTCCCTTTTCAACGTTTACTTTCTATGAGTTAATGCACATTTGTCTTTCATGAGTTATGGGCCTTACATCCTCTAAATAGCCAAATTTCAAAAACTCTCTCTAGTCCTCTCGTTCATTGAACATTCCCTTTTCGCTATTGGTCTGATCATTCGATTACCTACATTCTTATTCCTGCACAATAAGAAGGCAGGCCATCGTGATTCCTCACCTTGTTTTTTTCTTTTGTTTTATTGTTGTTTTTATTTTTTTTCCTTATTGTGTGCGCTTTTTTTTTTGGGTCTTTTTTGTTTCTTGGGCTGTTTGTGGCTTTTGTTTTTTTGGTTTGGTTTTGTTTTGTTTTTCTTTTTTTGTTTTGTTTTTTTGTTTTTTTTGTTTGGTTTTCATTTTGTTTTGTTTTTGTTTCTTTTTTCTTTTTTTTTTGTTTTTATTTTGTTTAAATGCCGCCAAGAGTAGTGTTCACAGAAAACCCGCAAACCCTTGCAACGCACCTGCAAAATTCATGATCTCACTTATAAATTTTATATTTGGAATTTTAAAGATTGATAAAATTTTAAGCATTTTAGTTATATTTTAGTGGAAAAACCTATAAATATCGAAGAAAAAGTTGTAAATTTTAAAATTGCAAGTTTTAAGATCTAAGAAGAAAAATATTCTCCATGAACACTGGCCAAGAAACTTTTTTTTTTGTTTTTTTTGTTTGGTTTTCTTTTGTTTTTTGTTTTTTTTTGGGGGTTCTTGCACTCTTTTTTTTACATGTCGGGTAAGTGGCTTCTTGTTTTTTTTTTTGGTAGCCAAGTGAAGGTAGTTTTTTTTTTTTTGGTTTTTTTTATGCTTCTTTAAATTTGCGGCGGCTGACCTTTTCTTTGCTTTTGTTTGGTTTTTTTTTCTCTTTTTGTTTTTGTTTTTGTTTTGTTTTCTCTCTCTTTCTTTACATTTTGGTTACGATATAAGTTTACAACAGCTGGAGTAAACGTGGGGCATAGTAAACGTGGAGCAGTGGTTGGCAACATAGCAAGAAGGGTAGGGCATTTTTTTAATTTATTTTTTAAATAGCAAGAAGGGTAGGGCATGCAATTGAACTAGTTTTTTAATTTATTTTTTAAATATCGTATAGAAAAGCAAGTTGGGGACTTTTTTTAAATGTTATAGACAAAGGGAAATTGGGGAGCTTTTTTTTTTCTCCTCTTAATTAACAAGATTAGAGGCTAATCCCTTTTTTGGTGCTAATCATAAAAACCAATATTTTTAAGCAAAAGCCTCTTAATGCATAGCCCAAATGAGATGCTAAAACTTGCACAACTATGTCCAATTATGGTAATTGGCATGCTCCGAACATAATGGCAGTGTCCATTTCATCAAAATCTATCATTTAGGGCCTCAAATGAGTGATATTTCTTCACTTTTTATGCCAAAAACCAGAATTTTGAATTATAAAATCCTCTTTAATCCACCCCTCAAAATCAAGCAATAATTTAATGGAGTTGTGCATACATGTATGCAATTAGGGTAATTGGCATGCTCCAAACGCAATGGCGGGGTTTATTTCATCAACACTACAACACATCAAGACATAGCAGTGTTTATTTGGTCGGGATGTCGAGGATTCCACTCGCTGTCCCGCAGAGCGATATAGTGATGCCTAGCATTCCCTCTGACCATATTGCATTATATAGTTTGTACTAACATTAAACAAAAGCATCACATTTAGTATAGTGCATTAAACAAGGTATATACATGAGACAGAGATGAAGAATGTACTTACTTGAGGGTCACATCCTCTTGCATACTCATGCTCTTCTCTCATTTTGTGATGCCATCGATATTGCCATACGAAGCCATTTTATATTGATCACATTTGGTAGAGGTTCCAAGTTGGGCGGGAATGGCAAGCATCTATTTTCTCTTCTGAAAGCCTTTCTCTCATCTTTTCATCTATTGATTGCATCCTTGTATCTCCCAATCCACTTCTCCATGATAGGACTATTTAGAATGTAGAATGTATTCACCTTGTGGCGTAATGCTTCATCTAGTCTTCGTTCCCTTCCTTTTTCCTGAGGCACATTAGTGATTAGTTGGTCATCCTCCTCATTTACCATGCTTGCTTCTAACCTTGCTCTTTCTCTCACAAAGTCCTTTAAGTTTTTCATGAACCTTTCAAGGAAAAACATCCATTGAACATGAACAACACCACACAATGCCACTTCATCAACCAAATGCACCACAAGATGCAATTGGCTAGTGAGAATTGTTCTAAGAAAGTTGTCCTCGATCATCATACAAACTGCCTCAATAGCATTGAGATGAGCCATCTCAATGGATGTAGGATCTATCTCCTTTAAGGATATGTACATAACAATCATGTGTACTATTTACCAATACATAACATCATGAGCCATCTCAATGGATGTAGGATCTATCTCCTTTAAGGATATGTACCTGCATACATAACAATCATGTGTACTATTTACCAATACATAACTTGTGAGCGCATGAGAATACCAAATATGCAATATAACTTAGCTAGTGAATTGAAGAGAAGATTCATACCTCACCAAGCTTCCCATCTTGTAAATAGCCTCTCTCACCTTCTTGTCTCCACAACCAACTATAGCAATTGGAAGAATACTATGCATAGAAAAAAATGGAAGTTAGTATATGGGCCTACAAATTATGTACCATAAAGAGAAAATGAATAAGTGAATATTTATATACCTGTAATATCTTGTGCCAATCATGTGTCTTGAGGCCATATAATTGTGTCTCTCCTTTCTTTTTGGTCTTTGTGAAGGCACCCTTCACCTCAATGAATACATTTCTCCCGTTGGCGTACGAAAAGAGGCAATCACACTTTTTATCTTATTGTGCTCCTTCTTGGTTAATACCCATGGTGCCTTTGGTAGGACCATGTTGCCACTCTCACTTTCAATTGGCCATGCACTTTGAAAGCATTTAATGTTTTGTAAGTCATCCCTTGCACCCTTTCTATCTCTTTTACCAATTAAATGGTCCCAAATATTTGTTAAAATTTCTTGAAGATATGCATGGGATCTAAGAGATGATTGATCTTCATGTCACACCAATATGGAAGTGGAAAGAAGATTGAGTGTCTAGACATCCCATCGGGTGGTGGATTATGAGTGTCTAGACATCCCATCGAGTGGTGGATTATGAGTGTTTCTCCATGCCTCAAACCAATCTCTACCTCTCATCTCACAAGTGGTGAGACCTTATGTGGCACATACTTGGGATGTGAAGGAGGGAGAAATTGATGATGTTTGGCATACACCACCTTCTTAAGTATAGAGGGTCTTTCCGAAACAAGTGATGGTCCACAAATTGGACATGCATGATGTCCAGAGGTTGCCAAACCTATTTTCAAATTGAGACGATTAAGAGGTAGAGATATAAACTTATAGTTTATATCTATTTTAAATTGAGATGATTAAGAGGTAGAGATATAAGCTTATAGTTTAAAGGTTGAAGCTTAAAGTTATCCGGTTCAAGTAGGTACTTGAGCACTCCGAGAGCCCAGGATAGTCATGCATCGTCCAAAGCAAAACTCCTTTCACCTCCGCCTCACGCCTCTTTATTGGCCTCGAAACGTCATGTACTTTGATACCTCGCCATAGTGTCTCAAGCTCCTCAATCAAAAGCTCAAGGTACACATTCATGTTCGCCACCTTCTTATACTTGCCTGGTACAAGGAAAGCAAGCATGATATGATCTTTCTTGATGATCTTTCCTGATTTCTACCCATGGAGGGAGGTTGTAATTCACCAATACAATAGGCCAAGTAGACCATGATGTGGACTTGAAGCCAAATGGGTTAACACCATCCATGCCTAAGCCAAGACGTAAGTGACGAGCCTCATCTTTAAACTCTGGCCATTAATTCTCCACATGTTGCCATTCTGGTGAATCAGCTACTACCATCCTCATGATGCCATCGGTTGGGCGATGAGTAGCATGCCATGTCATGAGTTCTACAATCTCCTTACATTTAAACATGTGTTGGATGTGAGGAATGATATGGAAGTGTCTCAAAACCTTCTGGGAAACTTAATCTCCTTGTTTGCAAATCATTCCTATAGCGGCTCTACCCACATTGTAAACATTGGGACATGTGTGTATTTTTGTGTAATCCATACCTAGCATAGAGAGCATTTTACAACACCCATCTCGTGAGTTCAGTAATAGATTTTGACGGGGAAGAATCTTCTTGAGAAGCCTACAACATAATATAAGAAATCATACGTCAAAATATTAGCAATATGAAATATTTTCTATTTGAGAGAATAGAATGAGGCGGTCTTACCGAAGAACTTGCATCACTCCATCCCATAAGTTGTTTGCAAGTTTAATAGCTCCAAGTTTGCTTGTAGTGTGGAGTACGAACATCCCTCGTGTAAAGGGGTGCTTGCCTCTCTAATGTAAGGTTTCCTCCTCTTTTGACATTGGAGCTTTCTCACTATCATCTATGACCTCATGTCCAAAGAAGTCATTCACCATGTCATCCATGATGAGATTCTCTTCCTCCTCATGTGGCAATGGTGGAGGCACCTCATTCATTGGTTGGGGAAGATGAGTCTCAGCCATGCTTTCCATATGAGGCCTTGCCACATTCCACACTCTACCTGATGTTACCAAATGGTGTGGCATGTTACTTAGCACTCTTCTATGGTTCTTCTCCATGTTATCATCCGCACTTGGTCATGCCAATGCCTCATGACAACCATACATCTCGACATGCTCAATCGTTGTATATATTGGCCCTTGCATCGATCACACACACAATGAATTTTTTCTCTCAACCATGCCTCGTTATCAACTTCCGGCCCTTGATGATCATTGTTAGATATCTTCAATCTGACCAAAACTGATTTAGGGTTCATACAAAACACACAACACCATTTAGAATTGTCGACAGAAAATTTCCTAGGACTTTGCTACTACACAACGACGATAGCAACATTATTTCGCTACTCAGTAGTACGAAAAGTCCACTACCGACGGGAGTCAAGTTATCTACCTACTTCCAGTAGCCTGCACATGCAGAAGCTACACCTGCAACCTGTCTATTCCTCTCACCACACCTCTTCTTTCAGGCTATTCCATCAATCATCCCTTCCTCTCACCACACCTCTTCTTTCAGGCTATTCCATCAATCATCCCTTCCTCTCCAAGGTAAGTGCTTCTTTCTTGCTTTCTCCTAAGCTTTCATGGAAAGCTTCAATGTTTTCCCTTATTCTAAGCTTTCATGGAAAGCTTCCACATAGCTCTATGTGAGCTTTTCTTCCCCTTCCCCTCTCTTTCCTTCCCCTTTTTCCCTTCCCCTCTCTTTCCTCTCCCTTGCCCTAACACCCTAGCCCTATGCATAGAGCTCTAATAGAGAGCTCTTCATCAAAGCTATCTATTAAGTATTCTATGCATAGAGCTAAGGTTTAGGCTTAACATAAACTAATTTATTTCAATCACTTATGCATTAGGAGTAGGGTTTAGGGGGTACTCATCTCTTTTTCCTCTTGTTCTCCTTGCTTGCTAATGTATTAATGAGAACTAACTTTTTATTTATTATGTTTCTTTTTTGTAGGTTTATTCAAGTGAACAAGGATTTAGGCCAATCCTCTTATACGACTTCTCATTAAAGAGCTAAGCCCTCTTTTTTCATTTTTTGTTATGCTTCTTCTCGTTGTGTTTTTGCACCCTTGGGTGTCGGGGATTAGGGTTAGGTTAATAGGCTATGCATAAGTCTTATGCAATAGTCTATGCATAAGTCTTATGCAATAGGCTATGCATAAGCCTTATGCAATAGGTTTATGCATAGGTTTATGCATAGGCTTATGCAATAGGTTACGCATAGGCCTCATGCAATGGGCTATGCATAAGCTGTTATGCAATAGGCTTATGCATAAGCCTTATGCAATAGCCTATGCATAAGCCCTTATGCAATAGGTTTATGCATAACCTAAAAGCAGTAAGCCCTCTTTTTTCATTTTTTGTTTATGCTTCTTCTCTTTGTGTTTTTGTACCCTTGGGTTGTGCTAGGGATTAGCGTTAGCTCAATAGGCTTGCATCATAAGCCCTTATGTAATAGGTTTATGCATAAGGATTATGCATAAGCCCTTATGTAATAGGTTTATGCATAAGCCTTATGCAATAGGTTTATGCATAGGCTTAAGCAATAGGTTTATGCATAAGCCTTATGCAATAGGCTATGCATAGGCCTTATGCAATAGGCTATGCATAAGGCCTATTGCATAATATGTTAGCATAATATGTTAAAGTAAAATAACTTTTTGATTTATTATGATAATTTTTTGTAGGTTTATTCAAGCAAACAACCACAAAGGGTTTAGGCCATGGGGTGGCTCATACGGATTCTCAAAGAAGAGCTAAGCCCTTTTTTTCCATTCTTTGTTTATGCGTCTTCTCTTCAAGTTTTTGCACCCTTTGGTGTTGGGGATTAGGGTTAGATCAATAGGCTTATGCATAGCCCTTATGTATAGGCTTATGCATAAGCCCTTATGCAATAGGCTTATGCATAGCCCTTATGCATAGCCCCAATGCATAGCCTATTCATGCCCTATGCATAGCCTATGCATAGCCTATTATGCATAAGCCCTTACGCATAGCCCTTATGCATAGGCTATTGCAATAGGCTTATGCATAGGCTTATGTATAGGCTATTGCAATAGGCTTATGTATAGCCCTTATGTATATGCTTATGCAATACTCTTATGCAAAAGCCCTTATGTATAGCCTATGCATACCCCTTATGCATAGACTATGCATAGCCCTTATGCAATAGCCTATTATGCATAGACCTTATGCAATAGTCCTTATGTAATAGCCTATTATGCATAGCTCTTATGCAATAGTCCTTTTGTATTCACCTTCACTTTTTCATATGTTATGTTTTATAGGTCTTGAATTGTTGTCCTCTTCTTCCTGACATTGTTGAGGTAAGCTCTATTATTCATTCAACCTCATGTTTATTGCAATCTTGAGCTTGGTTTAGGGTTCAGGCTTATGCATAGAGATATGGAGCATTATGTTAGGCCATCTAGAATGCTGTTTATGTCAAGTTAGGAGTGGTTATCCACGAGTAGGTGGTTATAGTGGAGGGAGAGCCCTTGATCTTCTCACTATCATTCTCTTGTAAAGAGAAATTTTCTTTGGCTTTAATAGTGGGGAGTGTGTGGAAAGTCCTCAGAAGCTATCATCCAAAAGGGACACTATCCACCCTACTTGTCTAAGCAGTATTGTAGGAGGTTTCAACAATGGTCTAATATTACATGTTACCTTTTTTTGTCTAAGCTTGTGTTGTTGTTGTATGCATAGAGATATGGGGCATTATTGTAGGCTATCTAGAATGCTGTTTATGTCAAGTTAGGAGTGGTTATCCGTGAGTAGGTGGTTGTAGTGGAGGGGAAGCCCTTGATCTTCTCATTATCCTTCTCTTGTTGTAAAAGAGAAGTTGTCTTTGGATTTAATAGTGGGGAGCATGTGGATAGTCCTTAGAAGCTATCATTCAAAAGGGGCACTGTCCACCCTACTTATCTAAGCAGTATTGTAGGAAGTCTCAACAATGTTCTAATATCACATGTTGCATTTTTTGTCTAAGCTTTAAGCATGGCTTTTGTTAGATCAATCATGTTTTGTTTCCTCTTATGCATGTATGTATAGGAAATGTTGATCGACCCATCATAAGACCCAGATGTGGCAAATCTACTATCTATTACCAATGATATGGGCAACAAGCTTGGTCTCAGTTTACTCAGACACAAATATGGTCCCATCAAACCTTTTTGCATACGCAAAGTTAACCTTTTACATATTCTATAAGACTTATTTAAATCTTATATAAAGGCAAGCTTACAACTGGGCCAGTTAACACCATGGGGGAAATCTACCCCACTTGACTAGTCGGGGCAGACCATGCCTTTGATAGGCACAACGCCGAGTGACGCAGGGCCGATTGGTGCAAGCCCATCACGATATGATTGTGATGAGCCTACACAACCTTCTTCGACTAGGCCCACCCTCGCTCCCTCATGTCTGTCTTCACCACGACGACGACGTAGTAGGGAGTTTGGGGAGGCTAGTAGATGTACTAGCGGGGCGGGGGGGGCAAGCTGCTTTTTCTTTGGAAAAAGCAACACTAGGTCTCCCGATGTGTCTCCCCAACAGGGGGGATCTTCATCTACACATCATGAGCCAACTCCCAGGAGACCCATTCCACCATTCGATCCATGCACCCTGCCATACAACGTGGATGTCGATGGTGCCCTCGTGAGATGGATGCACGAGGGAAGCAAGTCATGAACCGCATGCATGTACTTGCAAGCTTGGAGTTCATGAACTCCTTTAAAAGGTGGAAAGCACAAGATGAGCTTTCAAAGCAATACGTCATTGATGCGCTTAAGTTAGAGTTCCCTATTCCACATGCGGGTCTTTGCTTTTGCAAGGAGTGGATTTATGATGATGAAGAGATGAATCAAGCTTTTGCTCTCTAATAGGAGAGAAAATATCAAGAGAGCAGCAAAGAATAATTTGGAGAAGCCTAGCGTTTGCATGCCTAAGGAGTGGAGGCACGCACGCAACTTCGTGAGATATCACCCATGTGCTTTTCAACAACAAGAGGCAGCGAGTGCTTCCCAACGATAGAAGCGAAGGGCTTCACACTTCGGCTCAGGAGGAAAGTCTTCCTTCATTGCTCGTTTTTGTAAGTACCTATTTTAGTAATCATTTCTTCTCCTCTTTCATTTTGATTTGTACTATATTATTTTCTTTAACTAATTGTATATTTTCTTAATTGTCTTTTGTAGAGGGAGGTTGTTGGGTGTGACCCAACAAAGGAGGAGTACGACTATGGATACAGAGCCCCCCCTTCTACAATTGTGGGTGTGGATGCGCACGTGAGGTGTACACTTGGATGAGTCCATTTTGGAGACTCAAGCCAGATAAGGTAAGTGAGCCTAAACCCTTCTCTTATCTACATCTAATTGTATTTTACTTCCCTTCATTACCTTGCGCTTGATGGCATATATGTAGGATGAAGGCGAAGAGGAAGAGGAGGATCCTGATAATGAGGATGAAGTGGTGGAAGGAAGTGAAGAGGATGACGAAGACGATGATGATGATGAGCCCCCCGTCCATAATTGTGGGCGTGGATGCATATGCGAGGCATACACTTGGATGAGTCCATTTTGGAGAATTAAGCAGATGAGGTAAGTGAGCCTAAACCCTTCTCTTATCTACATCTAATTGTATTTTATTACCCTTGCTTACCTTGTGCTTGATGGCATGTATGTAGGATGAAGGGGAAGAGGAAGAGGAGGATCTTGATTATGAGCATGAAGCGGTGGACGGAAGTGAAGAGGACGACGAAGGTGATGATGATGATCACTCAGAATCCGATGAAGATTCTAGTTAGCCACCTCTTCATTGATATATTTTTTGTATATATGGCCAAAGGCATGACACTTTGTGAAATAAAATAAATTTTGGGCTCAATTGGATTCTTCACAATCTATGTGTTTCTTATGTTTATGTTTGTGTCATAAAACTATGACTCTATTTTAATAAAAAAAAAGAGTTGGGGCAGACTGGAGAGTCCTATGCAAACTCCCCAGTTTGCCCCCGCTCTTTTTTTATTGTGCAGTACTTTCGTTGTTGCTGATGAGCAGTGCAAACAGCAGCAGCGAGATGCCATTGTCTAACAACGAACGCGTGCAACGAAAATAGTAACATTTTTACCAACGAGAATAGCCCGACATCTGTCTACCCTTCTAGTTATAAAAATGATGTTATTTTCACTGCTACACCCTCATTCTGTTGTATTGCAAAATCCCATGATTTTGTGCTCAATTTAGCAATTTATTTTTCAAATTTCTTGAAAAAGAGTGCAAAGTTAAATAAAAATTAACAAAATTGACCAAACAAACTTGAAATTGCAAGGATTAAGAGTAACAAGAAGTGATTAGAAACATGAGAAACATGAAATGGATGCAAAAGACAACAAAACACATGATTTTGGGAGATTTTTTGTTAATCGAATCATTTCTTAAAATTCTCGTTAATAACCCAAATCAAGCATGCAAGCAATGTAAGGATGCTTGGCGCAAGAGATTGGTGTCCTGGGGCAACAGAACCATTTATGGTATGAGAGCCATGCCTAGAATCCATTAGGTTTATGAACCCATTATCTAATTAATTAGATCTTAGGATTAGAAGATAATTAGAAATTAATCAAAAATTTTAGTTATTTTCAACTAGCCTCTGTACCCCGGCTGGTGGAGGAGCTCTAGCTCTTTGCACACTCAACCATTGCCCAAACCCTTCTAGCCCAAGTTAGCTAACCCATTACTACTCCAGCCAGTCGAAACAGAAGCGCAAACCGCCGGCGGAGCTAGGAGAAATCACGTTTTTCTTCAACGCATTTTTTTCTGAGAACATTTGACATTGCAGCTGCTCCAAACCAAATTGGTCTAATTCCTCATAGCTCCAGGGGTTTTCAAGCATTCTCTACAAGCTGGTGAAGACAGAATTCAATTTGATCAAGTCTACAGTGAGATCCAAGCTCTTCATCAAATCTACAGCAGGTGACTTTGGTAAAACAGAGATTAAGCTTTCAATATTTGATCAAATCTTGTGTTTCTTGGCTTAATCCTCTACTAGACTCATTGCTATTGATGGATTTGAAAGCATTTGAGCTCATTTGAAGTCTAAGGCACCAGATCTGGACTCCTCGCATATACTCTCTTTTTTGCAAACAAAACAGTGGATTAATTTGCTAATCAATGATTAATCAGTGCTAATCACTATATTTTGGTACAATTGAGGGTCCAAATTAGCCATTAGGTATCTGATACAGATCTCTATAACTTCAGATTGCAATTCAGAGTTGGTTTGATACTCCAACCATTCTGTACAATTTATTACCCTTGATTTAATGTAATTTCTGGTAAAATTGTGCTGATAAAATTGTGATAATCATCATTTTGCATTAACCCTTGGTTAATGCCTACAAATCACACTCAAATTCAAGATTTTTCACAGCCAGAGCTGCATTTGGGAATGTGCATAAGAATGAATGCTATACGCATTATGTATTGGGTACATTACATCAGTGTAAATATGGGATCAGACACTGCCCTTGTCCAGAATAAGGCAAGAGGTAAGACCTCCCACATAAATTTGGGTTTGCATTGCATAATGACACAAGATAAACATCAAAAGCCCAAAAGAACTGTCAACAAAACATTTAAATATGTTGCTCACATGGAGCAAAAAGACCTGACGGACAAGTTCATGGCCCTAGCCATAAAAAAAGAAGAATATCTCTTTCCAAGAAGAGGATCCACACCGAGAAGAAGATCTAGAGGAAGCATTGAAGGAAGACATGGACACGAGAAGAGAAGCTGCCACACAAGAAGGCTGAAAGAAGAGACGGACGCGTGGAGAGATGCTACCACGACAAGAAGACTGAAGAAAAGAGAAGATGTGAGGCTCCAAAGAGTGAGGAGCCATGTGAAAATCTTTGAGAAAGAGAGAGAGAAAAACCCCACAACCCAATGTAACCTGCCCCAACAAAGTAAAACCACCTCTGAGAGCCACCGATGATGTAGGCCACGTGGTAGATGTATGTGTGAGCACTTTAGTCAAGGTCGCGGGCAACTATAGTAAGCCTTGGACACATAGAGAGAGAGAGAGTGTCAAGGACTATGAGTTTAGGGACTTGAGGCACTGGTCGCAGGCTATCAAGTAAGAGAGAAACTTGGTATAGGGTCCAGGTGTGCTAAGGTAACTTGAGGGGAGGTGTGTTAGACACTAGTCCACGGACTATCAAGTAAGGAGGGAAACTTGGCATAGGGTCTAGGTGTTCTAGGAGTATTCACTTGAGGGGAGGTGTTGAAATATACAAGTGAATAGGCTGTGTGCGGGAACAAGCCCTTGGTTAGAGGCTGTAAAAGAGAATGTGTAAATGTGAAAGAACCCGTGAAAATGTGAGAAGAATCTACTGGGAGAGAATAAAGGGTAGCATGAGAAGATTTAGAAAGTGTGAAGATATTCTGGGAAAAGTAAAGAGGTGGAGAGAATCAAGCAAAAGAGGTGGAGATATTCTGGGAGAGGTGGAGTGAATCAAGGAGAAATCAGTGGGAGTTGATGCTTGGATGTAAACTCTATAAATTGAGGCATTGGCCTAATGAGAATTTGCTGGTTTTTGATTATCCATGCCTACATTAAGCTATTTGCTAATTACTCACTAGTTACGTCTTAATTATTATCCATGCCTACATTAAGATATTTGCTAATTACTCACTAATTACGTTTTAATTATTTGCTAATTACTCACTAATTATTTACTAATTACTCACTAATTATATCTTAATTATTATCTAATCACTTTGTTAATGATGTTGATTCTAGTATTTGATCCACCATAGCTCATCACATTAGTCTAATTTCAACATTTGTCTTACTCTAACCCCCAACATTATAGGAAAATGATCTGACACAGTGTATTGAAATATTATTTGAGAAAGACTATCTGCATTAGTCCAGGGGCCCTCTTCTGATAAAAGTAAATTCTATCCAGCCTCCTTGCTTGAAAGGAGCTATCCCTATGCTTATTTGTCCAAGTATAAAGTCTCTTACTTGCACCTGACATGCAATCCAATACCTTCCATTTATGCATCCATGTCTTCCATGCACCAGCTTCAGAGGAACTCATGATTCCTGTGAGAGTAGAGGCATCCTTACTTTTTTCTATGCAGTTCCAACTTAGTTCCAATCACCAATGAAGACAGTTGGTTCTTCCCAATCCATGCTAGCTAACTTACCCTATAGCATACATCTCTCTTGCTCTCTATTAGGAGCATATACATTACAAATCCTCAAGCAACTTTGCTTTATGCATACTTTAACTGCTATACCTGAACCTCTGATTGGAGAATTGCACAGAACCTTGTATCCACCATGACGGTTAAACCTCTCATGTCCTAGCTTTACCTCTTGAACAACGTCAATGTCTAACCTTTCCTTTTTGGCCTAGTGCCTGATAAGGTGATGTCTCTCAATGTTGCATAACCCCCTAATATTCCAAGAGGCTATTCTCAAACTTCTAGAGAACTCAGTCATTAGAATGATCATCAATATCAAACACATCTCCCTCTCCCTTCTCTTGCAAAATAACAAAGTTTGCTTTCCTTCTTGCTTCCTTTTTGAGATTGGGTTTAAAATTACCTCTGTTTGCATTCTCTCTAAGTACGCTTACACATGTTTCCTTTCTCTGCTGATGTTTTCCTTTTGACTGTACCTCCTTCCAAATCTCTCCTCTTGCTTTAGAACTTGTGCTGCCCTTTGGCATTGCTTCTCTTCTTGAATGTGCCCACTGTTTTCCTTATGCTCCTCAACTATCGTGCTCTTTCTGAGGGCCCTCTACCTCGGGAGAATCATTGAGGACTTGAGGTATAACCTCATCCAATTCTCTACTACTTCCCATTGCATCTTCTCTCCCCTTGTGTCATTAGGGCAATCCCTGGCATAATGCCCCAATTTCTTGCGTTTAAAGCAAGCATCAGGGAAAGGGCTAAAATCCACATTAATGTAAACATTTTGACCTTATACAAACCAACCTCCATAAACTCTGGAGTAGGTATCATCCTATCCCAAAGGATACATGCTTTTCTTTCTCCTCTACCTTCATGTATATGAACTTTGGGCACGTAGAGCACTCTCCCCAGCATATGAGCCAAATCCTCAACTTGTTCCCACATGAAATAGGGTAAATTAGGGAAGGAGACCCAAATGGGACATTGGTACATGAGAACTTCATCAGGGTTAAAAGAAGGATGCCAAGGGAGGATGTATACAACATTCCCTTTATAGCCAACCCACAGATTGAACCAACATCTCTCTCTGTGCATCATTTTCCACCATAACCTGATAAAATCCTTTACCTGCCCAATGATATCCGACCAGCCTAACCTTGTTAGCATACATCTCTATGAACCATCTATAGAATTCCTCATCTGAAGGGGGTTTCTCCTTGAAGTATAGATAAGCACCACAAGAGAGAGGTCCATGCAGTTCCACCATAGCTTTAGGCATGGATATTTCTTTGGCAGTCTTGAACACCTTTGCAGACTCAACAGCTTTACCATTGTTCTTACCCATTTCCTTAACAATATCTGCTTGCAAGCTTAATTGCCTCTAGGACAGCCTCTTGCATAACAGAGTCTGTGTAAGATGTTTTAGGTCCTATGTCCATATGTTATGCACAATCGACAAAAGATCTCTTTTTCCTAGGCCTCAGGCCATCCTTGTCAGGAAACTCACCCTCCAGTCTCATTGTACCGTACCAATAACATGCACAGTCTTCCTCTCTCTTTTAAACCTCGCTCTTCGAGGGCTGCTCTACTGCTTGTTTTGGCAACTTTGACAAGTGCCTAGTCTAGGCTCTCTCTCTCTCTCTCTCTCTCTCTCTCTCTCTCTTTTCGAAAAATAAAGTTTATCTCAATGTTTCTAATAGTGCTATGGTGTTCTCTAAGTTTCATTTGAAACATCCCTTGGGCTATAATTTATCCAGTACTTTTGAGATAGGAAAATGTATGAGTCATGCTATTTGCAAGAATATAGTGGGGGGTTTTGCGCTTTTTTTTTGTGTGGTGGTCAACCTATATCAATCATGGTCGTTGGTTTCTTCTCCCATTTTTAACACATTTGTTTGAATATTTATATTTTCCTTGAATATTGCAAGTGCTTTGTTCATGTTATTCTTGATAGATTGTCTCGTGATAATATTACAAGTGCTTTGTTCATGTTGTTATTGATTGACTATCTATACCATAAAAAAGGTGCAGAACTATCTTTATGCTCTGTATATGCCATAAAACAACTAAGATTGTGCATTATGGTCATGTTAAAACATATCTATTTACAACTAAGATTGTGCATTATGGTCATGTTAAAACATATCTATTTATTCTACAGAAGGATCTTTGCCGTTATTAAATGCCATAAAATAATCAAAATTGTGTATTATGTTAGGTGGTCACATTAAAACATAGCTACTTATTTTGGAGAAGGAAATAAGCAGAAGGTTACGATTGTTGAAGGGAAAAACATATTTTGTAAATTGCTGAACAAAAAAAAGACCCTCCTCCCCCGAATCTAGTTAGACCTAGGCCTTGTAAGGCCTACGAGCAGTATTATGAAGGTATTATCTTTTTCCAAACCAAAAGCCAAGTGTGGAGGTATTTTTTCCATAATATTCTCCTTTCAATGTCATGGCATGATGTCATTTCCAAATTAATTTGTAACTAGTTTATCCCTCTTCAAATTGGATTACACCCTACCAAGGAAAATGAATGAAACTTTTAAAAATAGATGCTATTATTCCTCTTCAAATTGGATTACACCCTACCAGGAAAAGATTATCCCCTTTCAAATTGGTAGAGTACACCCTACCAAGCAAAAGGAATTCAACTTAGAAAAATAGATGCTTTTTTTTATAGAAAGGATAACTTTATTATGAATATCATTTAATTACAAAAAGAGGTTAGTTGTCGCTTGTGAACTACAGGGTAGGGATTGATTAGGAGCCTCTTAGCAGAGTCCAGTAGCTAAGAACTAAAAGGGTCAGTGAGTACTTTTAGTTCTGCTCTATAAACGCTTCTTCCTTCCATTCAGGGCACTGCATATGAGGGTAACGTTGAAAGACGAGTTGATTTCAGGCCAGCCACAAATCTGTTGCAAGACTGTGTGTCTGACCCAAGGCCAGATGCTTGCTAATGCCAGATTAAGAAAAGTGGCGTCCTTGAGAAAAGTATGTTTCCATGTAAACTGATGATGTGTGCCCCTACTGTCTAGCCACTTCCTTGTTCCTCTCCATAGAGCTTGAGCTATTGGGCATGCCCAAAAGATGTGAAACGGATCCTCCCTATGGGTGTTGCAGAATGGACACATCGGTGAGATTGGGGACCAGCTAGTGAGTCTATCTCTTATGGGGATCTTGAGATGTAAGAGCCTCTAGAGGAAGACATTCACCCCACAGAGACGGCGTTGTAGACCATATTGCCACCGTATGTCAGACCCAGTTTCTGATAGAGCTCGGAGATTTCCATCGCTGAGCGAGACACCCAAACTAATGCATTTGGGGCATGTAGAGATTAGCTCCTTTCAATTCAGGAAGCGGTTTCCCCTTGTTGGTGGCCCAATTGGCAAGCCAATTCTCAGCTTCTTTTAGGCATAGAGTAATTGGCCAAGGAAACGGGAGTGCATCTGCAGTAGCTTGTAGGGTAGCGAGTGTAACTTGGTTGAACACAATGCTAATCAATACACTTAAATACACGAAGATTTGTTGGACACTTGTTCAAATACAAGAAGTAAATTGCTGAATTGATAAGAGACACACAATGAGCCAGAACGGCCGACCCCTCCCTCAAATAAAGTATATTGATCTTGGGAGAATCAAGTACATAGTGTCATGGGCATTTCTGACTAGATTTCCATACCAATGCATATGAATACAGTATTGCAAACAAGTGGTTGTCGATGTAGACTTGCAATCCACACTACCCTCTCAAGTGCCCATGTTCCCTACCACCTACTCTCTATTGTTCCACCAACACATGGTAGGAACAATCTGCAAGAGAGCACGTAGGATAAGAGAGCACTACACATGGTATGTGATCTTGTAATCTAGTTCCTCCCTCCTGCTACTTGCTCCCATATTTAAGATTAAAAGCTTACCAATAGCAAGTACAGTCGATGACAGCGGAAGTCTTCACGATGGAAGTCCTTGGAGTGTTGAGATCTTTGATTTGTCACCTTTCTTCGCTATGAAAGTCTTCAAGAGGATGAAGGGATCCTTGGTAAAGCTTCCCCTATGGTTCAACTTGAGAAAGGAGGGCTGAAATTAGGGTTTTCAGCAAAAAGACTAGAAATTACAGCAATAAAGAGAGTTGTTTTGCTGAATTTTAGTCACCATTGGGAGTGTGTAGGAGAGTGATTAGCATCCGGAAACACTCTAGGAAGCTTGAAAATCACCTTAGCAAGCTTGGAAACTCTAGAGAAAGGAAGAGGAGTGAGGTGGTGAGTTGTCCAGTGTAGGTGGCAGGCAGGTGCTTTGTGGAGCAAGCTAGAGTGGACACATGGCTGGTTACTCCCTTTGTACAAAGGGGATAAGATTTGGGCAGTGGACATTGGGTTATGTCCACCTCGGGACATTAGTGTGTATGAACACCGGGCTGGTCATAATTTATAAGTGACTTTTGGTCACCCAAAACATAATGAAGTGTGTACACACTCACTTATAAATTAGTGCTAACTCCTAAGGCCAAGTTTATGACCAATACTTACCACCTGTCACATGCCACATAACCATGCCAGCAGCAAACAATTTCACATGGACGGTGGGCGGGCATCCCCTTACCCGGAACTACACATTGTCAAGCAAGCATGAAAACAGCATGCGATTTCAATTGCAAGGAAGCACATAAAGATGCTATGCAATGCAGCATTGGTATGGACAATCCCCGTTCATGAGACTATACCAAAATAGACATGCTCCAGGCAAGTACACGAGGTACCAGACCCAATGGAACACCAATCCACCAAGCATTTCCGGGTATGTACACGGAGGCACAAGTCCCAACGGAAAGCCAAGTCTATAGTATCACATGAGTGGCATCAATCCCCGGCATAAACAACTACCATGGACACCAGTCCAATGTACATACATGATAAGAAAGCACGGGTGGACCAATTGGGTGGCCAAATGGTGACAGCGAGAGTGGGAGGAGAAAGACCAAACCAATAAGCAATAATATCCCATTCCAACCATTGGGCCGTTCTGTTGTCCGAGAGATCATTCCATGTCCGCACGCCCTTTTTTGTGAATTTTACGGGTCTGGTTGACATCCCGCAGTGCTTGTGGCTTCCACACCAACCATTAGATGCTCTCGCCTAGTGCCCCGTTGCCTGCTGTCTGCGAGAGGACGTTGGCCTTTCCAATGTTATGATGTTTCACACCTAAGGCTAGATTGGTTTATGAATAGGTAAAAGGGTATTGGATAGGAAGGTTCATTTGTCCATTCAATACCCTAGGGTCACGAAAACAATCATATCACATAGTGTTGAAAGTAACATGATGCAAGTATAAAGGACTCTTGAGAGGTGAAAGACTTGTGGTTGTGAAGCTAGATGATCTTTAGGTAAACACACAAGGCCGTGAAGGCCATCGCTATAAGGGGTACATGAGCTCAGAATCCAAAACCAAGACAACAAGTTGGAATTCCTGGCAACAGAGACATTGGGAGTATTCGAAACCACTTTCATCAAAGGTTGGAATAACCCAAACATTTTAAAGGCCTAGTCATTAGCCTATTCTTATGGATGAAATCCCAAGCAATCATTAGAGGCCTATTCTTATGGATGAAATCTCAAGCAATTACTCATTAGAGGCCTATTCTTATGGATGAAATCCCAAGCAATCAAGTAGACTGTTTCAAGTTTTGCAACTCATCTTGCCAAACAAAAGCATCTGCTTGTCAAACCCAAAACCCATGGAGACTCCAAATTGACCTTTTTTAAAATCTCTAATTAGATTAACGTGCACAATGGTGTCTCTTTCTCTCCTTTTAGGATGCCATCATAACTCCTTTATTAGATACAACGATAAACAAGCACACACTTTATGGTGAAAATGTACTTAAGAAACATGCAACTGAGAGATCTACTAACTTCTCCAATTAAGGGGCTCCTTAACCATAACCCTAATAAAAAGCAAGAGTAGAATAGATACATGTGCTCATGCAACCGATCATGAACCCTAATAAAAATCAAGATTAGAATATAGAAGCATGCTCATGCAACCCATATTTAACCCTAATAAGTTGTACGGGTAGAACATATCCGCATGTTCATGTAACCCATATTTAACCACATCTACATGTTCATGCAACCCATCTTTTGATCATATCCACATCTTCAGTGAGGTCACATCTTTTGATCATATCCACATCTTCAGTGAGGTCACATATTCACAATTAAGGTCACACCTTCCCTTAGTCCATCCGTTAATTTGCATGGCCCCATCCCTCCCTACCATTATGCCCATCGTCTATAGGTCTCCCCCCAACTAGATATCATGCGCCATCATATGAATGCACCCTCTCCAAACTCTAATCTCTCAACAAAAGCATGGCTCCAAGAGGGAGAGAGAAAAAATGGGGGGGGAGAGATTATTAATGGAGATGAGAGAGAGAGAGAGAGAGAGAGAGAGAGAGAGAGAGAGAGAGAGAGAGAGAGAGAGAGAGAGAGGGAGGGAGGGATGTCGACAAAAAAGACACTAGACTTTCTTTGGATGGAGAAATAGAAAAAGACACTAAACTTTCTCTGGATGGAGAAATAGACATAGAGGGACATAATGCTATTCTTTAACTAGAGAGGGAGAGGTAGAGAGATCAACTCTTCAAGACATGGACAATCGATGCACCTACCCCACACCAGTCATGTGCCTCTACAAAATAACCCCTTGATGGAGAGAGAGAGACATGCAATGTTTGTGGGAAGAGAGAGAGAGAGCTTGGAAAGTAGCCATGCATGAGCAACATGGTGCGAAATGAAGGTGCAATATGCAAACTTACCAAAACTTGCTGAAATCTTACTATTATTAAGCTTTAAAACCTTACATGAATTCCAATTTCGTAAGGCTCCATGATATCTTCTTTAATTAATATTTCACATACAACAATTATGAGAAGACCATATTAACTGGAACCTAACATGTCCATAGCTATGAGGAGAAGACCGTATTAAATGGAGCTTAACACCCATATCAACTAGAACCTAACATGTCCACAGCTTAAGAAGCTTGATAAAACTTTCTAGAATTAAGGCCATGCTATGGTGAGACCTAGACAATCACAACACATACTACAAAGGAACTCAACTTTTAATCTAGTGCTCCCCTTAAATCTATGTAAAATATGTATGTAGCAGATTAAATTTGTGGGAGAACATTTAAACAAATTCTATGATGAAAAACATAACAAAGCATTCATGCTTAAATCTAGGAAAAATATAACAAAGCTCTAGATCTTCAAAACAAACCCTTCACATCCTAGCTTAAAGTTTCAACATCAAAAGGTACTACTTTAAATCAAACGCCCTTGATTAAAGTTCCAAAGGAGATACCTTATGAGACTAATCCTTATTTTAAACCTAAGAGCCATGATAGAAATGAGAATATCAAAATATTTTTTCTTGTTCGAGTTTATATTTTTAACTGCATTGTTCATGCAATAAATGTGTTTCAAAATGTTCCTTTTTTCCCACTTTGCAATGCTATGGTTTAGATCTTATCTCCATGATCATGCATAATATTTATGAAGTCAAATTTTAAGAATTTATGATTAAAGCTAGAGGCATATGCAAAATGGATCAAAATTTAGCCATAGCATAAAATTGTAACTGCTCGCAATATTGTGGTAGTACAAATTCTTTTAAAGATGAAACTTTTATTTTTGGAATGTGGCTTGGTTTTATCATCAATCAAGAGCTATAAGTCATTTGACTCTCTTAGATCAGCACCCATAATAATAAGCTAATATAATTGTGCATTCCAAGGATTCATGTCAAGTTTTTTAAAATCAATTTTGGAGGTTCTAAAGTGTCTCTGAATGATTTTTGATATTGTCAAAATATCTAAAAGCAATGCATGCAAAAGTTTTCAAGAAATATATCTCATTTGCAAATTTAAAGGTGTCCTATCACGTTGTAATCTTTCGTTCTAGAGCTTAACTGTACTTACATTTCAATAGCCATCACTTTAAAAGGAAGATCAAATATGTAAATAACTTCATCAAATGCTAATCAAAATACTGACCACCCAAGATGATAAGGTTGAATTTGGTTTATCTATTCTTGGCTTGGAATAATAGCTTTGCAACCACGAGAAGGTCCATAAGAACTTTCATGAGACCTTTTTTCCATGCAGATCAATCTCAAACAAAGACCGTTTTGATTTTTTACATTGAGCTACAAAAAAGTGCATTGGCCAAACTATCTTTTGTTTTTGTCATTGAGGACATTGAGACACACAAACCCTTTAGAAAAAAAATCTCAAGCATCAAAAAGGATGGGCCACCCTTTTGTAGAGAAAAGGTAAAGCATGGCGTCTAAAATGATGATGACCAAATTAACGTTTAAAGTAAGCCAAATGGTCAGGTTTGCCATACCTCTTTTTTATATAAAAATGATCACGCTATTATGTCATTATGTCATAAAATTTTATGTTGCCTTCTAGATTTAATCCTCATGATTTTATCTTCTACATACATTTTGCACATATTTGATGAGGAACAAGTTGACCGGGGTCGCAAAGCGGAGAGACAAAATGTCCGCCACCCATCGCTCTTGGTTAGGCCTCGGGACTATTTGACACCCCCTTTTTTCAAAGGGGATCAATGGCGGACATGTCGCTCAAAAATCGAGGATCGGGTGGGCCGTCGGATTTTGTGATCCATGTGTAATCCCTGTGTAATCCAAATGTGAACCCTGTTTGATCCCATCTTGTGATCCCTGTGTGAACTAGGGGTGGCGGCGGCGGTCAGGACACGCTTTTGTCGGCATTAAAGAGGGTGCGAACTTTAAAGCAAGGCATCTTTTTTGAATTAAAGCTCCTTTATCACCCCCTTTGGATCATTTATCCCCATTTGGCTCCCTTTAGTCTCCCTTTAGTGGCGAGGCCTATTTCTGAGTGGTGAGGCCTCCCTTTAGTGGTGAGGCCTATTTCTGAGTATAATGTGACCTATTAGCAATGTCATCCCGGTGTGAACCTTGTGTGATCTTGATGTTGTAGGGTGGGCTTGGGGTTCGCAGGGCCGCAACGGCTGCTATCTCCTCTCTGAACGGTTGCAAGCAAGGCTGGGTGAGGGGGTCCTCTTGTCTCTCGGTTGCTCCTATGACTCCCGGCTGTAGGAAATTAGCTTCGCAGCATGCCAAGGAGCTCTAGGTGCTCTCTCTCTCTCTCTCTCTCTCTCTCTCTCTCTCTCTCTCTCTCTCTCTCTCTCTCACTCACACACACACACACACACACACACAGGCACATTCACATGAGTATATCGCCTCTTAAGCTCTTTCCTCTCCCAATCAGAGACCTTTGGCTTGATCAAGCCTTGAGGAGGTAAAATATTTTGATATTTTCCTGAAGCAAAATATTAAGACCGAAGCACCTAAATGCATTTGAAGCATTGCTTCCACTAGTGTGGGTCGAGAGAACTTAAAATGTGTGTTTCAAAAGACGGTTATGAGAAGGTTTGATATCTTTATGGTGTGCTGTCTATTAGTCAAGATGCATGGTTTTCCTTTTTCATTATGTGAGCATTCATACAATGCTTCCTTTAGTGCTAGGCTTCATTATGGCTGAGTTTGCCCTTGATCTACGGAGTCTATATCTTGCACTTTCCTTTAAAGGTGAATTTGGGCTTATCCTGGATTCATCTTGGTATATATATTGTTTGAAGAGGTGGTTTGTGCCATGCGTGGCAGATGACAAATATGATTAAGGCATAGTGTAGATAATTTTGGATGCTTTTGATTAAGTTCCTTTGCCCTCATGTGAAGATACACATGTGAAGTTTTTGTCCGAGTTACGACTAGTTGATATTGTGCTAATTCTTCCTATCTTTCTATGGTGCATATGCCCTATCAACCCCCTTTTTTGTGCTAATTTTTCCTATTTAATGCTTCTATTAGTGATAGGTTTCATTATGGCCAAGTCTGCCTTTGATCTCCGAAGTCATACAGAAACTCAGTCTGTTGAACTTTGTATTGATGTATGCTCGTGTGTGTGGGGGAGCATATATTGGTACCTAATTCTACAACCGCTATTAGGCGCTGACGACATTAGTAGGGATGTTGTAGTATTTAGTCAATACTATGCATGATGGAGCTAATGGTTATATGGTCTTGTGGATGGCTACCATGAGTCTATACCTTGCACTTTCGTTTTAAAGGTGAATTTGGGCTTATCCTGGATTCATCTTGGTATATAAAGAAGGGAAGTAATAAAGTCACATTGATGACCTTTTGAGGCCGAAGTTGGCCTATAAGACAAATTAGATACATTATTGGCAGTACATTCCACACTTCGAGATGCTATAAATGACACTAAAAAAAAACGCAAAAAAAAGTAAAAGCGCATCAAGATGACACAAGGTTCACATTGGGATGACATTGCTACTAGTTCACATCAAGATCACACAAGGTTCACACCAAGATGACATTGCTAATAGGTCACATTATACTTAGAAATAGGCCTCACCACTAAAGGGAGACTAAAGGGAGCCAAATGGGGATAAATGATCCAAAGGGGGTGATAAAGGAGCTTTAATTCAAAAAAGATGCCTTGCTTTAAAGTCTACACCCTCTTTAATGCCGACAAAAGTGCGTCTTGACTGCCGCCGCCGCCCCTAGTTCACACAGGGATCACAAGATGGGATCAAACAGGGTTCACATTTGGATTACACAGGGATTACACATGGATCACAAAATCCGACGGCCCACCCGATCCTCGATTTTTGAGCGACAATGTCTGCCATTGATCCCCTTGGAAAAAAGGGGTGTCGAATAGTCCCGAGGCCCGGTTAGGACGAGGACCCTTTCTAGCTGACAAGGAGGACCTTTCCACCTCGGCTCTGATTCTCGGATTCTGCGATGGGTGCTACGAAGTCCTCCAGCGCAAACTTTTGACCGGAGAGGGGTGTGATGATCTTCTGCTCGAAGAGCTTCATCACCTCCGCCGCAACATGGGCTTGCTTGGCAGCAGTGGGGATGTAGTTGGGAAGCAGCCACCACCAGCTCACTTGCAGCACACCCCTCATCACGTGCTCACCGCTGTGATGTCCCAGCCCAATAGCACACTGTATACGAACACCTTGCCACCATCTCTCACAGTGGGGCCACAGTCTAGATGATGTGACACACACACACACACACGGTAATAATTAATTAATTACGTAGCTCTTGGAAGATTTGTTACATCATAGGGTATGTTTCAATTAAGGATGTAGGTGTAGAAAGACTTTAATAGCCTAATCTAACCAATATACCAATGGAAGCGTACAATAAATTAAAGGAGACTAAGTTTGGGTATTTATTTGATTTTTTGGAATAAGGTAAGGTTCTACACTTTATCCTAAAAACCAAAAAATTAACTAACTACCCTTGAGCATGTGAACCTTAGAATTGTTTAAGAATCATTAACCTTTGACCATACAAATCTATACTCAACTAGATTAATCCAAGGGATTAGGTTAAGAGAATTAACCCTATCTTAGAATTAAGAGAGAGAGAGAGAGAGAGAGAGAGAGAGAGAGAGAGCCTAGGTATGAAAAAAACATTATAGAAAGAGAAAAACCTAGTGCATGTACTCATGTAGATATACTTATGAATTAGGATTTTATTTGGATAAACAATTGCTAGGAGTAGATTGAGAAACCTCAGTAATTAATTTTTTTTGGTGTAGAATAGATTAATAATTATCTGAGTTTACATAGAGAAAGTCCTACTTATCCCATTAGTTAAGGACATGAGATACACATTATCTACCCCAAGATGTGCAAATTCATACCTTAAATTTTTGAAAAGAAATAATGGAATTAAGACTCATGTAAAACTAGTTTAGCATTAGCAAGCTTATTATAATTTCATAATTTTCTCTCTCTAGGAAATTATGAAAGAAAAAGACTCATGTGCATTAATGTGTACAATTTAAATACACTTTAGTGATAAGCTAGGTTCATTAAATAGAATTTTAAAGGTTAACACCAAATTTAAAGGAGAAATAAGGATTAGAAGTTTCCTCACTAAAGAGAGAGAATGTTCAAAAGATAATATAGAGAGAGAAGTTACTTGCATGTGCTAGTTGTGCGTATGTAAGGTATGACCAAGATTAAGTGAGAAACCTAGTCATTTTTTATAAATTTGTAAGCTAGAAAGTAGCATTCTAAGAAAAGGAAATGCCTATATTTAAAGGGACAAGACTTGAGACATAGAGAGAAAATCCTTAAGTCTACAATAGGATTATAAACAAGAAGCCATGAACCCCAATCAAAAGAAAAGTTTGAATTTGGAATCAGTTAAGATATTTTAGAGAATTCTAAGTAAAAGAAGACTCCTAACCTTATGTGCATAAGTGTCCCCTAAAGACTGACCACCATAAGACTCTTAAAGGTCTCAACATCAAGATAATGAAATTCAGATTAGAGAAGTAAGCATTTGTCCTTAGAAGAAATCCCCTCATTGTACATGTAAGACTCTTTTTAGTAATCCCAAGAATCTAAAAAGGAAAAAATCTTTAGAAGACCTCATTAGGTTATACGGGGGTGGAGGAATTTGACTTGCTCAGAGTTTCGACTGGAAGGCTATTATGTCTCGTCGAGGTTGCAATGGTTTACACTATTTTGAATATGAATATAATGCATGCTGCTTGAATCTATATCTTGAAATTAATGTTTAGAAATGTGATGTGTATACATGTGTTGTTTGTGGAAGCTTATGAAGGTACCACACATGTTCATGGATTACCACAGATTACCATGCGAATGGCATCCGTGGGGTGCATGGGTGTGCTCCTAGCATGATTGGTGTGATGGACAAGGAAGCGACTCCAGAGTGAAGTGCATGGTGGTTAAGTATGTGTACTAGTACTGGTAGGGATCCATAGACCTGTCCTGGTAGGGTGGAAGGCTAGATCCATGGGATTAGATGGAGCTAGGCTTAGTATTGGATGGAGCTAGGCTAAGTATATGGATCTCATAGGAAAAAGGATCAAACACTAGAAAAAGTGGGTGGCGAGTGCTTTGCAAAATGCAACCAAATTATATTCTTAGAACGAGAAATGTGGGATGAGTAGTCTAGACCATTAATAGTCGTGAATGAAGATAGAGAAATTGCCTTCATAATCGAGGAGTCAGAACATCTTGTTGAGCCTCAAAGAGCTACTCGCGACGTGACATACTCATGAGAACTATGAAGGGAAAACACCTAGAGGAAGCATTCACTTTTCTTTATGTAAGGATTGTTCTAGTTAGACTTAGGAGAGCTGACAAAATAGCCAAGTGTCATGATACTATGATATGAGGCTACTTTACCCTTAGTGCACTTTTTTAGTGACAAAATATTGTATAAATAGAGGGTAGGGGTCTCATAACTAGAGCAAAGCTAGGTTTAGATTTGAGCATATGATATTAGATGTGATGATATTAGATGTGATTTAATCATGTGATACACAACCTTGAACCAGAACTTATAGTATTGTACATTGTGTCTTTCTTTTAGATGGAGAAATAGGTGATGAGGTCAAGCATCCACTATAGAGGATGATATGATAGCCTTTGCCTTCAAGAATCTCCTTTCTTTAACTCATTATGTGTAGACCGAGTCGCCTTAGCAAGAAACTTTGAGAACCACTACTTGTCAATGATTGTATATTAGAGACATAGGTGGTACTCGTGATATTAGATCATATCACCTTCTTGCAGCTAGGATGAGAGGTTGGTAGGACATTTCTCTTGCGATGATACTCATTCGATTGGACATTGTTAGAGGGATAGTGCTCTACGGACCTCTGGCACAATCTCAGAGTCTAATGTTTGACATATAGAACTCTTAGAAACTATTTTCCTTGTCACGGGATTTCAACTGTCAGCCAAGCCCTCTGATCGTGTTTACTATGACATGTGTATCTATATGTATTGCTATTTCATGATAGCAAGACGATGGCTTGATGTCCTACTTCATTGTACTTAAATTAAAATTTTGGAATAAACGAATATTGCCTTATCTTTTGTTCAAATATTTTCTTTTTGAGTAATGATATGCAAATTAAAAATGCAATCATGAAATGACAAGCCATCCAGGTTGGATTTGAGCATATGTCCAGTGATGAGATAATGGCAGCTATCTCAATTGTAAAGAGTACTACTTCGATCAACCTTAATGGCAGAAACCTACTATCTCAATTATATAGAGAGTACTACTTCGATCAACCTTATTAGTCCCTATTCATGTGGCGATATCATTGGGACAAGGATGAAGAGAGATTTATCGTGGAGATAGATATAGACTATCTTTCGTATCACACCTTAAACTTGAGCTTAACCATGATTATGAAAAGTTTAAAATTTGTAGAGGAATATAGTATTCGTGGGCAGAAGCCTTTGTTTCCCTTGATGTATATGAATTCAGCCAAGTAGAAGCCATGATTAAGGATATTTTAAACTTTGTAAAGGAATATATGTAAGATTCCTCCTCAGCAGCCTGAATAATAAATAAGCCTTTACTTCAATCCCCTGTAATCATTCCCTATTTTTGAATAGAAGAAAATATTATTTTTTCTTGTTTTTACCTAGTGAGATGAAAACTTCTAGAGAGTGGTAATTCAATATTGAGATATTTTTGGATATATTCAATATTGAGATATTTTTGGATATATTCAATATTGAGATATTTTTGGATATATAAACTCTACAAATATCAAAAATATATTTCCTTAAAATAGAAAATCAAAATAAATTTTTCAAGGTGCATTAGGAATCAATTAAAAATGATTTAAAAGACCTAAGCCTAAGGGTCAAGATTTTTTTAATTTTTTGGATTATGGTCCAATTAAGGTTCCTATGGACCAATAAGATTAATCCAAGTGTTGGGATGAGATAAATCCAATAAATAAAAGAAAGTACCCAAAAATGAGTAAATACCTACATAAGATGAAGAGTTGACTGAGTACAAGATTTATTAGTTAAAAATTATGAAATATTACTAAAAAAATGAGATATTTTGGAGTAATCATACCATTTTGACACCTTGATAAGGAAAGGGAGAGCCTTCAAGGAGGCACCTATTTCACACATGTGAAGGAGTTTTAAACTCAAAAATATTAAGATATTTCTATCTCTCCTCTCTCTTGGATCAAACCAAATAAAAAAGGGAGCCAAACTGGTCCAAATCTTGTCCAAATTCAACCAAACTGAAGCTGAAAAAGTCTAGAACTTAGTTGGACTTAGTTAGTGGCCTCCCTCACCTATAAATAGACCCTCATTCTTTTGTATTCTCATCTGTGAACTAGTCCATGCCAGTATTACTCTAAAATAAGCATATTTTCTATTATCCTCTAAAATAACTCTACAATTTGGAGAGATTGGAGCTTCTCTCTCTCTTCAACCTTCTTTGAAGCCTTCCTCAACATACTAACCAATTGATTGGTTGGGGGCCTCTCCTAAGACTAGAGAATCAAGCAAAACAAGAGGTAAGGTGTGACTTTATGATTTTTCTTAATCTTCTAAATGTTTTTCACTTCTCAACCCCTCTCAAGCTTGAGAAGTATTCAATTGAATGGTTCTTCAATGCAAATGAAGCTCTCTAATGAATTTTAATGACTAATCACATAAAGTTTATATTTATGCTTAAATTAAAATATTTTTAAAGAATATCTCTCCCTCCCCCAAAGAATGGTCATTCCTATGACCAATTCTATATTCAAATGATGCTTCTCATGGAGCAATTTTCAATTCTAAAAGCAAACTCTATGCTCGTCGAATTAGAGGAGACCAAAGAAATGGCTTTTTATGCTTTTATGTTACTTAAATTATGATAAACTTAGGGATTAAATCCATAAATTGGATATTAGTCCAAATGATAGTTATTCTATCATATTGTATTACTGAACCTTATGCTTTTCAAAATTATTAAAAATTATCAGTAATAGCAGGCAGACCTATGGCAAAATTTTTAAAAATTAACACATAAATCATTTTTATGCATAATGTGAAAAGAGGACTTCCTACCATATTCTAGGATTAGTCATCCTAGGTTAAATGAATAATTCTCATCATATTCATGGAAAATTAATTTTTAATGTTTATTGCATAAATAATTAATTAGAGAAAAAGAGAAATTTCTAGTAATTTCATTTTTATGATAAAAGAGGAACTCCCATGATAATGGAGATCAATGTATTCCAATGGAGAAAGAGAAAAATTAGAATATCAAAATAATGGATATTTTATTTAAAATTAAAGAAGAATTTTAGTTAAATTTATTTTTTATGCATAAATAAATTTAAATAATGAAAGAAGAATTCTCACAATATTTGGAATTTAATCATTTAAATGAGAAAAGTGAAATTTCTAGTATAATGAAATTAATGGATATTTTTATTTAATTTTTAAGATAAAATTTAGTTAAATGCATGAATAAATTTAAATGATGAAAGAGGAATCCCCACCATATTTAGAATTCAATCATTTAAATGAAAAAAGTGGAATTCTTGTCATATTAGGCTTAATGGATATTTTTATGTAATTTTTAAGAGAAATTTTAGTTAAAATTATTTTATGCATGAATAGATTTAAATGATGAAAGAGGAATTCCCATGATATTTGAAATTCAATCATTTAAATGAAAAAAGAAGAATTCTTGGTATATTTGGAATATTGAATATTTTTATTTAATTTAAAGAGAAATTTTAGATAGATTTAATTTATGATAAAAGAGGAATTCCCATGACATTTGGATTGCACTCATTAAATGGGAAAAGGAGGTATTTTAAGTTTATTCAAAAAATAGATATTGGTATTTAGTTAAAAGAAGATTTTTTATGATATTTAAGAAAAGAAGGATTTGAATTAATTTTTAGTGTCAAAAGATGAATTTCCACCATAATTCTACCTAGGGAATTAAAGTTGAGAAATTAAATGGTAGAAGGAATATCTTTAGATATTTTATGTGGTTGAATCACTAAATTGGTATTTACCCAAAACTCGATATTTATCTGAGGAATCCTTGTTAGAACTAAACTGAATGAATTTGGTTAGACTACTAGAGGGACGGACAGTAAACCTACTTGTCCATCTCTTGATTTGAATCAAGCAAAAACTTCGTGACCAATTCCAGTTCCTAAATACAAAGAATAGACTACCCCGCTGAACTAAACTAGTTTTCCTTTGACCAAACTCACCAAGAATCTAGTTGGACAATCAGTCAAATTATGGGTAGATTACCCTGATGAGAGATCAAGGATCCTCATTATGAAACTGGAAATTAAGGAAAAAGGGGTTTTGTGGAACCAATCTCAAACTGGGAATTTTACTTGCATTAGAACCTCTGTTTTCATTTAAAAGATTGTTTTACGCCAGAATGCTGGAGGAAGCATTTGGCATATGTTTTACTAAGAGGAGGTTCGTTGCAACAACAGCTCTGGTGGGGAGTCGTCAAGGGACGTCGCTCGCGGCAAAGCCTGCCAAGGTCTTGACCAGCCTCGGTATGATGGGCGAGGACCGAGACGAAGCAGTCCCTGAGTGAAGTGCTAGGACACCTAAGGAGGATCCTAGAGGGTTCTGACAAGGCGATGCATGGGCTCGCGGTTGCTAGGACACCCATGCATGCGTCGAGGAAGATTCAGATGGACTAAAAGGAAAGATTTTTATGAATCAAATTTTGATACTGGATCTCGTTGGTTGGCCAGCTGGTCTTCAACGGAGAGTCCCCAGAGGACACATTTTGTAATACAATGGACTCAAAATTTTGGAGGATGATGATCAGTAATATTATGATTTCTATTGAAGGATTATTTTAAAGCCAGCCGAATCTGTTATAAATGGCAATTTCATATTGGGTGTGTACGTGGTATGCCTACCTTAATTTTTGCATGAATCATCGGCTAGGGGGCCTGGGAACTCTTTTCCTCCTCGGTACCCGGGAAAAACACAACTAAATCTTTATAAAGGAATCCCACCAATACAGTGATCGGGTGGTTGGCTCTAACCCATGGGCCGATTGGGGTTAGGCTGGATCAGAGGATTCATGTAAAACAATTAAGATGTGATTAGTTACGTTAGTTAGATTAGGTCCTGAGAAGACCTTGTTCTATGGGAGGGGATCAACGGCTGTGCCTCGTTAAAGGAGGAAAAAAGCAGTGACTCCATGGACCAAGTGCAAGTCTCTTCTTGATTTGACCATATGACTTCAGGTTCAATCAGATCAGTTTAACTAGTTAAGACTTTGACTCGTTAGAGTAATTTCCCCGTTAGGAGATTTTCCCATGGCGGAATCGTTCGTGCTTTCCGAGCGAGGGGAGTTTTTTGGGCTTGGTTTCGGAGGAACTGCCCGGGCTAGTCTCTTGTTCGGACATGCACGGGCGAGGCCCACAGTGTGGATCCACGCCCCGCGCGGGAGGTCGACGCTGCCTCCACCCCCGGAGGCAGATCTCACAGTTGGTATCAGAGCTTTGTTGAAAGATAATAAGGAGAAATGAATTCTTATTAGAAAATTGTAATAAAAACTCAGAAAGAGCATTTACATATTGTATTTTCATTCCTTAAGCTTCACTAATGAAGATTTTTAATAAAAGAATTTGATTTTATAGATGGAAGTTCCACACTTATCTGGTGTTCCCGACCTCACCTAGTCACAAGACATGACTGCGTTCGCCTTCGAGCATCTCATCTCTTCTGCTACAACTCGAACAAGCCGAGCCAGACTCGTAGGCCATTTCGAGGATCTATATTTTCCTGACCCAAAGGAGAGACGGCAGCACAAGTGGTTTGCAGGGCAGTATGTCCACGCCTCTTGCGATGACCAGCGTGCGATGCTGAGGCAGAAGCTCTCATTAACTACCATGATTCTGATGAAGCTGAAAGTGATACATGGTGTTATTTTGTACCACTCAATGCCTCAAAATTTTAGACTTTCCTGCTCTGCCAAATCTATAGACTCCTTAGTCGCTTTATTCCTAAAAGGAGAAGATAGTGGCTCCCTTGGCAGTAAGGAAACGTTTGTATCAGGGCATGGCCCAGTACCATCGTCGTATGCGTCTCCCGAGGAGAATTTGACTTTTGGAGCCGAGTTGCTCTATGTATATATTGCAACCTTTCTATAAGTAAAGAAATGTTTTGTGGAAAAATTCACTATTGTATGAGTAATTGTTTATTCACGAATTGATAAAGCAAAATCTGTTATCGGGCATATGTCATAGATCTCCAACAATAAGATCATTTATCTTATTTAAGAAATTATTTTTGAACCCCTTAAGTCTTAGGATCTCGTGGATGATATCAAAATAAAAATTTAATAATATATCATTTTTGGCATAATCATGAGATGAGCCAGACCCTCTCTCTAGAGAGGAAGAGCTTGACCCCGATGTTCGCAAGGCTCTTCACAGAACTCAACCAGGACCCTTCAAAGCAGAAGGGGAGAACCTGGGCGAGGCTGTGGAGAAATGGGTGGAAGCTATGGAAGAGTATTTTGATGTCACAGGCTACAAAATGAGCGGAGCAAAATGGCTTGCTAGGCTGAAAATTGTGAAAACAGCCAGGGTGGCATGGAGGAAGCATTGTGACACTAACCATCGGACAAGAATACCCAGTCCTGGAATGATCTTAAAGGCTATTTGAGGAAGAGATTTTGTCCCCCCGAATTCTTAGAAACCAAAATGAATGAATTTTTAGAGCTAAACCAGGGGAGAAAAACCATCGAAGAATATCACCAGGCATTTTCTCTTCTACTTAAGTATTCACCACCTCTAGACGAAGAGCAACTTATGGCCAGGTTCATTCGGAGAATGAACCAACCCTTAGACACACTGGTCAAGAATGCCAAGCCAGTGTCCATGGCAGAAGTTGTCAGAATGGTGAAGGACTTCGCCAAAGCTTTCATCGTGAAAGTCTCGCCAAAGCCAGCTCCCTCATCCTTCAAAAGATTTCAGACATGGAGAAGTTCTTCCAACTTTCTGCCTCCAAAGAGACACCAAGGTCCCAACCAGAATGTGGAGAGAGGAAGCTTTAGGAATAAAGGAAGACCTTTCCCTCCTCGAAGTACTTTTTCTTAGGAACTCCGACTCTCTCAAAAATGCAAAGGGAAGAGCTTCGAAGCGAGAACAGATGCTTTGGATGTCAAGGGTTTGGGCACCAGTTCAAGGATTGCCCATCTCCTTCTGTGGGCCAAGGAAGCCAAGGTCCCAGAATTGAGAGACAGAATCCTTTGTATCAGTCCAATTAGGGTCCCCCGTGCCAAAATCAGGGTAACCCCCCAGAAGAGTGCCAGCTCAGCCCTGTAGCCTCCACCCTCCTGCAGCCTCCATGCAAAGCAGTCTCCGAAATCCCTCCTAGAATTGGAACAACCAAAGAGAGAGAGTTCCACCTCAGACTGCAGCAGCTAGAGCAGTCACTATAGCTGATGAAGTGGAGGAAGAAAAAGGACAGATCTATGCAGCAATAGAGCATCAGTGGAATAACTGTCAATTTTCAGTCCTCCAGACTCCAGCAGAGTACCAGGGTAAGCAATTCAAGCTTTTGATTGATTCAGGCAGTACTCATTCCTTTATTTCATCAGGATGTCTACTTAAATTAGTCCTAAATCAAAAATCAAGGAAACCTATGCAAGTGGAATTGGCCAGTGAAAAGATTCTTTTCACACACCTTGAGACAGACTTTATTCAGTTTAGACTAGATGGGAACGTAGCAGAGTGCCAGTTTATTATCTCTTAAAACAATGGGTAAAATTTTATCTTGCTTTTGTTAATTCTTTATCTGTTGATTGTTCCCTTCTAATTCTCTTCATTTATAACTCTCTATTTCATCTTTATCTGTTGATTATTCCCTTCTAATTCTCTTCATTTATAACTCTCTATTTCATCTTGGAGCACTCTCAAATAGCCTTTATTGATGCTAGCTCTTGGGTACGGCACATATGCTCTTGTATAATAAGCTCATCTTTTTCTCTTAAAGCCTCTTCTAAAAGTATTATCTCTTCTTGATGATGCTCATCTATTATCTTTACTAAATCCTTATTATGTCAAGCTTTTAATAAAGCCTCTCCTTTTTCTACCTCCAATTTTGAAATCTTAACAAGTGCTTCTCTTTATGATATCTCTGCTCTCTCTCGCTCTAATTGATAACAAAGTTTCCTAACCATTTATGCATTCAGGTTCCCATATCCTCTTCTGCTAACATTTCTTTTCCATCATTCACAACACAATCTTCCTTTAATAAAGTACTCACAATCTTCCTAACCATTTATGCATTCAGGTTCCCATATCCTCTTCTGCTAACATTTCTTTTCCATCATTCACAACACAATCTTCCTTTAATAAAGTACTCTTACTCCCCATAGATTCAACTCTTTGCTTAAATCTTGCTTTCATTAGTGCTACTAACTATCATACAACTCCCTAAATACATTTACATTATAACTCTCAACTTTCCCACTTTCTATTTTATCCACAACATCCTCTATTCCTTCGACGACCTCAACTCTTTGATTCATGTATGATGTTTTAGGGTTTTCACTACAGTATGTCTTCACTATACACTTATCTCTCTCTAGGGTTTGAACTTCAGTATGTCTTCACTACACACTTATCTCTCTCTAGGGTTTGAACTTCAGTATGTCTTCACTATACACTTATCTCTCTCTAGGGTTTGAACTTCTAGGTGATTCACAATCCTCTCCCCCACAACTATTGAATGGATTTCAAACATCTCTTGTACTCACTAACAATTCATTCTCTTCTCTCTAGCTCACTCCCTATAAATAATTTTCACATCTTCCACTTCACCCTCATTACTCTCTATTGCACTTTCTAACCAAAGATAATCACTTAACACCATATTAGAGAATTTGGAAAAATCCCAATTCCCATTTTGCAAGATTATAAAAAAGGGACTATGGTGAACCTTTTTAAGCTTTTGTCAAAACCCCCTCATGTGGCATATGATTGGAAAGAGCTTAAAGAGTAGGTTATAAATGCACAGTCTCCGACAAATTTTGTCTTTATATGCTTAAGACACACCAAAAAGTAGATTGAAAAGAAAATCCCCAAAGACTTGGGATTTTTCCAAATTCTCCAATATGGTAGTAGTTGTCCATCTCTTGTACTCACTAACACTTCATTCTCTTCTCTCTAATTCACTCCCCATAAACAATTTTCACATCTTCCACTTCACCCTCATTATTCTCCATTGCACTTTCTAACCAAAGATAATCAATTATCCACTCTTCAGATGTAGATAGTAGTGATATCATTATCTGAATGATTCCCTGAGAAGTAATGCACTTTGTACTCCCCTAAACTTTTTTGTTTCACATATTTCCTTCGATGAATTTCATTGACTTCCATCTTGTCTCTCCCAGAGGAGATACAATGCGTCATAATGCTCTAATCATAGCCATGAATAGGGATGTTTGTCTTCTAACCTTTTGTCCTCACTTGGGCTCGTTACATCTTCATTGAAAGATCCACTCCATATTATGTAGTATCTTGCTTAATCATTTCCTTTATGCCATTCCGTAAACAATACTCTTATCTTAACTCAATCATCTCGAGGATCAATTGTAACATCGCCTTATGCCAACTTTAGTCACAATGAGCTTGTAAAAGCCATGGTCATCCTAATAGGATTGGATAAGAAGTATTATGACATCAAGCGTACCACTAAGAAACCAATTATGAATTCAAGTCATGCAATTATGGTTGTTATAAATCTCAACACCCTAAGGGCTTGACTTTATATTGGTTAGCCAATCGCAAAACTAAGTTAGTGGCTCCTCAAGTTGGCTCTAAGTTCTTTATTCCTAACTCTTCCATTGTCTGTTATGTCATTTGATTGACATTTGCTCCACCATCTAACTGTGCTCTAGGAACCAACTTAGTTTCAATATTCACATCTATCATAGGAGCTTCTGGATATAAGAAAAGATCAACTATGCACACATCTTTTACTTCCCGTGGCTTAGGTTTAAATCCATCACTGGACACTCTAATTCTACATGTTCTTCTTCTTATTAATTTTTAGTAGATTTGTCTCCTACATCTATGGGAAACCTCTAGTAATTGTCTTAAGTTTAAGGACAAAGGAATATTCTCTAATTTAGTCCATAAATCAAACACTCCATTCTCTATGGATCTACTAGCTTCTTTCTCTATCTTCCTTCTTTGCATTAGTCATTTAGTAAATAGCTTTAGGCATCACTTTCTTCGCTAACTAAGGTAGATCCATTTCATGACGCAAATCATAGGTTCCTTTGCAAAGATCACTTTATGAGGTAGAAATTTTGACTTGATAGTTTTCTCAGAATCGTCATTGTCTACCGCTGTAAGATTGGCTGATGAACTACACCCTTCACTAAACTTGCTTTCCCTTATCATTGGCCCACTAAAAGCTTGCTTTTCGATGGACAATCCTATTCATAATGGCCTCCCCCACTATAATTTCTACATAATGCAGTGTAATCTTGATGCTTCATTTCATTGGGGCAATAAGCTGCTATATGCCCTTCTTACTGATAACAATAGCATATAACTAGCCTTGTGGCCTAAAATGATTACCACTCATTGGGTTATTGTGAAAACCACCAAAATTTCTCTTAAAAGGAGATCCTCTTTGCATGTTTCCACTAGTATTAGGATATGAGGTTCTAGATAACAGAGATTTCCCTTATGTAGTTAATCCTCGCTGTATAAAAGATTGAGAAGGTGGACCTATTTCATGAGTCACGCTTGACCTATCCATGAAATTGTAATCAGTTTGCAAGCCTTACAGTTGTTGTTGTTGTTGTTGATTGTTACGCTTGATAAAGCATTGGTTCGTTGTATGATTATTCCTCAGATAGTAAGCACAGAACAAGTTTTGAGGTTGGTCAAGGACAATCTGAGAAGTTCTTGGACACTATGTAGCCAAATGACCATAACCATGACATTTTCCACACCAAAATATTTGATCTAGGTGGGTTATGTGTGCTAGTCACATTTTGTGGTGCTACAACATATATCTCTTTTCCTTGTGTGGACATACTATATGAAGAATCTCTTCTTTAAATTTTCCTGATGAGTTTGGTACTATCTCAATAACTTTAGCTTCACTCAAAGAGGAGTTACCCGTTTGGAACACGTAAGCTAGTTTGCAAACACATAAGAATTGTAGGGAACATAGCCAAATGGGTTAGGACTCATCAACGGTTTATCCTTGCACACTTGTTTCATGCATATTAGGCATCCCATATGTTTACGGTGGCTCTGTTAGCATGGTTTGTGCAACATAAGATGGTTACGAGAGCTAAGGATCTTGCAACAATTCCTGTCATCTTTGTTGGCTTAATTGTACCTCTTTCCAATATCCATCCTCTTGTTAGCATCTGCCTACTAGAGTCATTGGGCATCTAAGACTTACAAGCATTTAAGCTTCTACATTTCTAAGTCCATCGATAAACTGTCATTTTTGCATCTCTTCATTTGGGGAATTAGCTCCCATCTTCCCCACTTCTTTCAATATAATTATCTATGCTCTCATTTATACCTTGAGACAAGTAGTCTAGTTGATGTACTAATAAGCGATCTTGGAAACCTTGCCTTCTCAATTTAATAGTGAGAAAAGCTTATGATAGATCATTATAATTTGCCTTTAATGCGGCATTCGGGTTCCCATATAAACTAGCAGCCTCATCCTTTAGTGCAGCTCGAAAAATATGTAACTTTTAAGGTCATCATCTATAGTTTCGTTGGCCACACATGTGACCCTGAATCGTTGTTTATGGCCATCCGGGTCTTCATCCCCAAAGTCCCCCAAATTGGGCAAATCATCGCTCTAGGTGGTGGGACGACCATTATTTCAGCAAAAAGAAAGTCTAATCCTAAGTTTGCCTCCTCAAAGAAGTCTAAGGCTTTTACCTTTGGTATATGAAATAATCGACCGAAATCCTCATAATTGTCTAGGTTGCTATTCTCTTCTTGGATAAGTGGAGATGGTGTGTACTATCTTCCTTAAGTTTACTTCCTTCCTTTTACTACTTTCTGCTTCTTCTTTTATTGGACATACGTCACCCGAGATGATAACCCTCGTTTTGTCACTTGAAACGAGGCTTTCCTAATAGAAGGGATCATTCTCACTTATACTCAAAGGAGTACTTCTTGTGATACAACCTTCGTTTACATTTATGCCGGCTAATGTTATTTCTCTACATCCTTTCTCTAGTAACCCATTCAACCTCTCCAAATGCTCATCGGTTCTCTTATTATGTCTCTCCCAATGTTCCTCTCTTTCTCTGTTCCTTACTTCTGACTGCTTTCACCACTCATCCATTCTACTCTTACTATTGTCTCCCTAACTCCTCCACTCTATCTTCTCTTCTACATAACTAATCACTTCATAGATTGTTGGTAAAGATGCACTAGATTCTATCACATATACCTCTCGTAAAGGTTGAACTAAACTAGTGAAATATCTAAAGAACCATCTAAAGTATGCCAATCTCCCAATTACAATTCCCAAGTCTACTTTATTGATGGGCCTATCCATTAAAGATACTCTTCTCAAAGATGAGATCAAGCATGTTCGTTCCCAAGTCTACTTTATTGATGGGCCTATCCATTCAAGATACTCTTCTCAAAGATGAGATCAAGCATGTTCATTCCACATTTTTTCTAGGTCTTCTAGTTCTTTCTTAACTTTTGGACAAAATCCTACTTTCATACCATTGCATAAAATGAAGTATTTCCTAAGATCCTTATAACACACCTTGTGCAGTATGGCTATTTGTGGCTTGGGCTGAAGATTAGTCATGGCACGAGGGTGCCCGTGACATTCTTGGACTTAGGATCAAATTTGGATATGTTAGAATCAAGGATATGAACATAGGCATCACAACACTAAAAAATGATCCCCTACCAACAACTCTCTTTTAATACCTCTTTTAAAGATTCCTAACCACCAAGTATTAGGTTGTTACACTATGTAAGGGTTATTTATGTACTAATTATCAATCATGCATACATTAAATTGTCAAATTTTTGTACTAAGCATTGCCTTCCATTTACTCTCTCTTTTATGTAGTCCTAACTATACCATTACCTTTCAAATTATTAATTCAACTCTCTAATTACATAATCCTAAAAATTACGTCATATAGAATTGATTTTCATACACACACACACATATAATAAAATTCTACTATTTCCTCCTAGGATAGAACTTAGATAGGTGGGGAGGATAGTGCCACTTCTGGTATCCAGCTTCTGGGGACTTCCACACACTCCCCACTATTGAAGCTAAAGGTAACTTCTCTTTCAAGAGAAGCATAGTAGAAAGATTGAGGGCTCTCTCTCCACTTCTTACTCACTCACGGGTAACCACTCCTATCTTGCTATAAATTTTATCCTAGATAGACATCAATAAAGTTTTATCACTTATGTTTCCCTAATAATAACAACTATGCAATCATTCAAGTACTCGAAATAATTCTATGCTACTCAAACAATAATACAACCTACGTATGTGCAGTGGTGGATAATCTTTATTTTATAAAGTACCTATATGAAAAACACATCATTTGTTAGTATACACTCAATGTCCGCCTCTCAACATCTATCTCACTTTGATAGATAATGCACATTTGTTAGGCCCCCATTATGAGGAGTAGCCATGGTGCATATGTCTTAGTGGAGGTAACCCCAGCGCAAACGTCGACAGGGTCATTATTGTGACCATTGATGATGGTTAGGAGATGGTCAGGGGTACGAGCGTTAGCTCGGGCCCGGGGCACCGCCCTGGCTAGGGGGTCCCAGGGGGGCTAGGAGCGGTTCGGGGGTGGAAGCCCCCGAGGCGATGGTATTAGGAATATTCTCTCGAATACCAAGTCCATCATTAGTGGGTTGGTGGGCCACGTTCTTGATACGCGGGTGGTGACCATGTCTATGCAGTGTAACCGCCCTCGTTATGTCTATGCAGTGTAACTGCCCTCGTTATGTATACACGTCTACCACACCACCTACAGTACTATATATGGACATGGTTGCCATGAGCTAAGGCATCCAATGCTTGTGAGTATCCACCCCCTTCTGTGTATACATGTCTACCACATCACCTACAGTACTATATATGGACATGGTTGCCCCCATGACCTAAGGCATCCAATGCTTGTGAGTATCCACCCCCTTCTACAATTCATACATCCTCCATCCAGAGTCTATCAAGATCACCATCTAAGCTCTACTTGAGAGCGCACGGGTGGACAGCACCATCACTTGTATCTCTTTGGTATAATCAAAGTTTTAAATCCCCTCCATTGTGTATCTATTGCATTGTCTATCGTGCTTTGTCTTGCTATCTCTTTCTACTGTGCCATATTCTAATATCATTCAAAATTTATATTCCACTCACACACTCGTCATAACAGAATTAACCTTTATCTTTTTCAACCACACAGATCCCCACAAAATCTTCAATTATTACCTCTTAAGCATTTCATAATTATGATCATTTTCCAAAGCAGCTATCCTTAAATCAAAACTATTCAATCCAAAGCTCAATCCAAAGCTTCTAAGGATGAAAGAACATATAAAAATAAACATTTCCTTTGTTTAAAGTACCCCCATATTCTTTATTCATTGTCACTTATTAACCCTCCAATAAATCAATAATTAATCCATTTTACACTACAAATATATTTTAGATTCATTTCTTGTAAACACCTTTTTACACAAACATTCTTCACTAAAAATAAAACCATCATCAGTTTCATTATGAATCAATTTCAAACCATCATCAAATTCTAAAATTAAGCCTAGAAATTAATAAAATTTTACTAATATGTTCTATAAAACCATTTTTTGAACTTTCTAATTATTATATTGATTAATAACCTCAAAGTAACAAACTCCCAACTTTCCATAATTATATAAAATATTATCATCATATTAATTAATAACCTCAAAGAAACTTACTCCTAATTTTTTATAATTATATAAACTATTCTACTTGTTTATTTATTTATTTATTATATTTTTTATTTACTAAAACTCCACTTTTTCACATTAATCTATCATACCAAACATCCAGCCCATGATTCTCAAAAAATTTAAGATATACAAAAACATTGAAACACATATCTAATCCACTTCTTATCACTAATTTCATTAATTATGTATGTTTCTTTGAAATATTATTATAAAATAGTGTATTTAAAAAATTAATATTTAATTAGCAAACCTATTCCAATAATTATCAAAAGTTTAGAATAAGGTTTTGTAATCATGTTGTTTCTTTGTTTTGAATAACATTTCAAAAAAGATCATTAAAAATTAGGGTTCCTTCATTAACCCACATTCTGTCCTTTTTGCTAAAGTAGATCTAATCATATTTAATTAGTGATATAATTCATAAACTCAATCTATTATGATGTAATACACCTTTGATAATCACTATTTTATTAATCATACATTAAAACTCTTAATACTCACTAATTATGGTCATTTTAAGCATAAACAACAAGAAATACCTCCACAAATATCTTGATTCTGATGCACGATTGAGCAAATGATGATGCCAAGCCTCTTGTAAGATGGAAAGAATCCTCTTCTCAACAACTTGTAACCATTACTTAAATCCCTCTCTTTAATCACTCACTAATCCATTATTAAGAACTAATATGAGAGAAATGATGAGAATAGAAGAAGAAATCCATACTAGGGAGGATATATGATGCATTGCGCTTCAAGAAAAACACCTCAATTATTGCTACATAACACCTAAGATCACACCACCTAGCTTTTGGTATAACTACATCCCCATTCACATGAAATGCTAAGGTTTTTCACACTCACTTATGCCCACATACAAAAGCTATATACAAAATCCAAAAATCACATCCAAAACTGGATGTCAGTGTGTCGACATAAAGGCATATAACCCCTCTTCGATCAAATAGAAAGAAATGTAGTGTAAATCCAATGATGAAGCTAATACATCCTCTAGAGTCAAAAGCAAAGCCAAGGAATCATGTGACCCTCAGGGTCAAATGGAAAAGATAACAGAGTCTTGTCAATGATGAAGTTAATCATGCATTCACCTAGATCGAAGGAAAATTTGGACCATCGAAACTCCAGAAGAATGGCCCTTCAACCACCTAAATCAAATGGTAAATATGAAATACGAACGTCGATGATAAGGCTAGCCCCAAATCCTCATGGGTTAGAGGAAATACCAACAACTAGCCCATCCTCATAATCGTAATGTGAGTCTAGCACTGAAGACATCCACGTGATGAACTTGAAACTCGTGGCCAAAATATCCTAGCACAAAAGAATCATCATGCAGGCCAAGACTAGGATGTGCCGTAGGTGTATTGAATGCTAAGCCACATAATAAAAAATCAAACATTGCAAATGGTAAGTGATGCACCCAAAAGTAAATGTAGTGGCTTTGCAAAATATAGGATTGTAATCTCGGGGGATTCACTATATGTAAACCCTCTATATCATGTGAGTTCAAGGCCTACTTTAAAAACCCCTTATTTGTGAATTTTTCATGAATAAAACACATTCTTTTTCTATTTAACATGTGAATACCCCCTTTAAATGGTACCCTTCTATATGTTAAAAAAAGTGTTAAAAAAGGCTTTTTAAAATCCCTTCTGTTGAACCCATGTGCTACGCTTACATATATATGAGTGACCCCCTTGAGATTGTAATGAGAGAGTGCATCATCCTTGAAAGAGGATGGACCATGGCCATTGAATACATAGTCACTTTGCTAGTGGGAGAAGAACCACAACAGTAGCTATCCCATAGAATGGTCACCATAGCCGCCCTTGAATCCGTTCAACATCCAAAGCCTCATTCCTCAAGTACACACCATCACCTCATGCAAAAAGACCCTAACACTCAAAAGTACTCTCACATCAATGCATCCTCTCAACCTATACTAATGGATATCTAAAACCTCATCGATAAAGATGAAGACCACCCCACCTTAACAGATCTTCAAGGAGCTCACTAAGGAATGGGTACCTAAGTGTACCCTAGCAAGCCAAGGAAGGTAACAATGCCAAAGCAAAGACCTAGCAATGTTAAAGCAAAGACCTAGCAACGTCAACCACCATTTGGACTGAAGACTACGAGTAAATATCCGCCAAATAGGAGCCTCAAGCAAAGGTGATGTACTCTCAACCCAATCCCCTACTAAATCCTAGTCAAAGTATTAGAAGCTCAAGGAGGATTATGAGGGAAACCCTTCTATTTTAGGTCCCAAAATCTTCCTGGTTTGCACCACAACCTCCTAAGCTAAAAAGAGACAAGTGGTGGTCCCACTAACTTAACCCTCAACAAGTAGCACTTTGATGGATCCCCACAAAGCTATTGGAAACTCAAGGCTTCTATGAAGGAAACCCCTACACTTAGGTGCCAAGGTCAAAGAAACTTATGCAACCCATGCCTCATGTCTCTACAAGGTCAAAGAAAATTGTGCAGCCCATGCCTCATGTCTCTACAAGAACCTCATCAAATGTCAAATCTAGGATGGAGTGGAGACCCAAAGGTATGCCAACAAAGACACCCCCAAGTTGTGTAAGAGTGGAGGGTAGTGGGTGCTACCACCTTGACTCATATGCCAACACCACCAATAAAGTAACCGAAAGAGGTTGTACATTTTACCAAGTCCATATATGAAGTGGGTGCACTCCCATCAATCTAAATAAAGGAAGATCCATCTTGGTGAAGAGATCCCTAAACACACTTCATTGGCTCCATTAAGTGACCCCAAGGCTCAAAGGGATCACCACATTCCTACAACACCCTTGTGTGCTACAAGTGTACCAACAAAGCTAGCGATGGATGAGCAAGTGGTTCTCCGCCCCTTTCACTCTTTTATCCTACATGGTAAGCTGTAATCTTTAAATCCCCATTATTCATATGCAATAACCCCAGCCGATTACATAGAAACATCTATCGAGAATGATTAAAAAGAAAAAAAAACTAAAACTACATCACGTGCACATATCATTCATTTTTACATACACACAAAATGTGCACATGCCGCCATGCATGTGTGCAACATCTATTTGTACACAAAATGTGCACACGTACCATGCATGTGTGCACACAAAAGATACATCCATCGCATGCACACACACACACATTCGCATGTACACTCTTACAATTGCAACATGTAACACATGTGCATCCCCTCTTCACATATGCTCGCAAATGCACAGCCCCCTCCACACACATACATATTGTACACATCCTTTTTGAAAACATTTACACCCCCACAAATCCCCCCTCTTTTCGTTTTTATCTTTATTTTTACCCACCCCCCCTCCACACACATACACATTGCACACACCCTTTTTGAGAAAAATCATAAAACCACCCCTCCCCTTGAAAACAAGAATCCTACTTTCTTTTTTTCTTTTATTTAATTAAACCCCATCCCTAAGTCCTTTATTTATTTATTTTATTTAAATATTTTAAAAATGTGGAAACCAGAAATTGAAAAAGAAAATCATGTGACTGTCATGTAGGATCGTGTAGCCACATGGCCATGTACTCAGGCCACATGTGGGGGGGCAACCATGGCCATGTACTCAGGCCCCTACTCAGGCCCCATGTGGGGGGCAACCAAGGCCATAGCCAAGGGCCATTGAGCATTAGTCTCTCGGTCATGCCTCATAATATCTTTTTGGGAAGTTTCCATGTGGTAGCCTTCCCACACTTTCCTCCTCCATCCTCCTTAAGCCACGTGGTAGGGTACTCCAAAATCCCTTTTGCAGCTTCTGCATGCGAAAAAACTGGCCGCTTTACATCATTTCTTGCATCGATTCTAGAGTAGCATTAAATGTGAAAGGTTCCTATATTACTTTTTCACTCCCTTTCCATAGCTTCTACAGGTGGAAAACCCTTGGTTAGAAACTCGTCACTTTACATCACGTCACTACTGGAAAACCCTTGGTTAGAAACTGGTCGCTTTATATCACGTCACTACCTAACCTCATTATCTATTCTGGAATAGAATCATACTTTGTAGTGAATTTTTCTACCCTCTCCACAAGCTTCATTACTCCTTGACATGATGAGCTGAACAATCAATCAAACCCTAGAAAGATGAGCTTAACAGTCCTTCAAAGCTCAAACCATAACGCAATGAACTCCACGCTTTGTCAAACCCTAATCAACCCCTAAATCATCCATTCTTCTTGCAAAAGCAAAGCTCGAGATGATCGATTTCTGTTGTTTAAGCTCCCTTGCTTGATCGGGCAGCCATAGTTGGTTTATCTTTCACTTACTACCCCAATATAGGGCAAATTCACAGTCATTTTGATGCAGTCATAGTCGGTTTGTCGTTCCCTTACTACCCCAAGAAAGGGTACATTTTGATGCAATCATGGCAATTATGCACAAGACATCACGCAAAAAACAAGCAATCCTCACCAAAGAAATATTTAAATATTTATATTAATTTTTTAAAAAAATAAAAAATATTTTTATTTATTTATTTTATAATAAATACATAATTATAAATATCTATATTTATATTTTAAATATATATATTTATATAATATATAATAAATATATATTTATGTGTAGTATATAAATAAATAACTTTTTATATGAATGTATATACCATCTATTTACATATCATACATATTTCTTTATATAGTAAATACCTATTTATTACAAAATAAGTATTTTATTATTTTAAAATAGATAATGTAAATATATTAAGTATATAATAAATATCTCTATACATATATATAGTAGATTTATAATAAGTATATATATATATATATATATATAATAAGGATATTTAATAGAAAGAGCATAGTTTATTTAAATTATAATAAATCATATATATATATATATGTATATATATTAGAATAAATATAAAAAGAATGTGTATATATATGTGTGTGTGTGTATGTGTGGGTGTATTTATGTGTATATACACACACACAAACACACACTCATAAATATACATATTTAACATAGAATAAATATACATATTTAACACACATAAATATACATATTTAACATAGAATAAATTTATATGTTTATAATTTAAATAAATAAATATTTATATTATTCTAAATTTAAAAAATATATAAAGGTATTTATGTATATAGTAGATTTATAATAAGTATATATAAATATATATGTATTATATAATAAATATGTATATGAATATATATATTTATTATAGAAAGAGCATGTGTTTAAATTATAATAAATCGAATATATATATAAAGGTATTTATGTGTGTGTGTGTGTGTGTGTGTGTGTGTGTGTGTATACATGTATACATGTACATATATGTACACACATATGCTATGTGCATGTAAATTTCATGTGTATGCATGTGTTCTCCATGTGTATGTGTGTGTGTGTGTGTGTGTGTGTGTGCACGCACGTACATACAAATGTGTATGTGTATGTGTGTATTCTTTGTGTGTACACATTAATATATATGCTATGTGCATACATATTGCATGTATATGTGTGTGTTCTCTTTATGTGTGTGTGTTGTATGTCTGTGTCCATGTGTTTTATGATGTGTCATAGACACTAACTAACTTGCCGAAAAGCGGGTCGAAATTGAATGTTACCAAACACCAAATCATTTCTAGTACATCAATAGGCAAGTAAATCTATGAACCCTAAAGATAAGGTTACATTCCCCTCATATAAGTATATAAAGTACACCAACATGCAAGTAAATATATCAACACCAAACACCAAATCATTTCTAGTACACCAATAGGCAAGTAAATCTATGAACCTCAAAGATAAGGTTACATTCTCCTCAGATAAGTATATATAGTACACCAACATGCAAGTAAATCTATCAACCCCAAAGATAAGGTTGCATTCCCCTCAACTAGGCTATAAACATTTCCAAGTATCCAATGTAACCAAGAGATCATTTACCCCAACATCCAAAAGAATCAATGTTTGAAAAGCAGTGTCCATACACTGAGAACAAGTGGATGCCCAACATCTTGTGATAAACATGTGCACTCATTGTGGTCCAGCCACTTGTCCTGTGCACATGATCAAAGTGGACAAATTGTTTCTCTAATGGTCCACCTGGCCTCATTTGATTAACCAAGTCGATCCCACTTCTAGGACCCACAAAGGACATGTTAAATACATGAGGCTCCACATTGCTTTCCAGCTGGTTTGGAAATAAGAGGCTATGAAAGAAAGGGTATCGCCTATTTGTTTTCTCCTTAAGATCCAGTAATGCTTCGAGCCCAAGAACCGATCCCTTCACATTTTGACGGGCAATATCCATGGATCTCTGAATCCTAATCAAATACCAAAAGTCAACCATTGCAACATGTGAGTTTCAAAAAAATGTAAACAAAGTTTAGACCTAACCTTTTTCTTTGTGCAAGTGGTGTAACTCTTTCCAGAAGCTGCTCGACCCCCAAATCTCCATATCAGGAGTGATATCAGTGTCATCAAAAGAGCATGTCCATAATTATATCTTGAGATACACCTGTCTCAACCTTTTAAACTTTGCATAAAGGTCATGGGAAGCTCTATCTTGCACCAAAGTATGCACAAAAGTCTCATTTGTTTTTGACACCCCAACTGCCAACTGGATGCCTGTGTGACTACCTTGATGTATGACACATCTTGTTGTAGTAGTTCTATCTGTAGGGTAGCAATAATAAATAGAAGACTCACACATAGCCAAGCATTTCGGTAAAGTAAAGCAATGTCGACAAACTAAAGTGCTGGTTTCAGAACTTAAAAACCCAATTCTGGGCACCTGTTTAAGTTTTCCCTTCCATTGAGATTGATTGCTTCCCTTCGTCCGCTCATAATAAGGGCACTCCACATTACAACATCTTAGATTTCCCCCACAAGAACTACACCTAACAACACCATCAAAACATTCCTTTGTACATGTGTTATACTCCACCCACACATGACCATCATATCTTTGCTCCATCCCAGCCATTAGCTTACCTTGTGGTGCAATAGGGAGCTCAAAAACAATATCCCCATCATACTGTGATGGAATTTCATCAACTTTCCTAACTTCAGATGCATTCATTTAAAGCATTGAGAAGAGTGTCGTTAACAGGCAATCGTCTAATCAGAGACAAGATACTGAGAACTTTATTTTTTATGGGTGTCCCTAAACTAGATAGACAGGGTTCAAGGATTGATGGAGTTCCCAAACAAACAAGAAAAAGAGGGATTTTGTACTGATGAGAATATATGCCCACCATCATCTCTACCATGTACAACATCCTTGGAATGTAGAGATAAAGTAGACATAGTGCATTCCCTTGGCATTGTTGCAGTAAGTTTAAATGCATAAACACCATCAGCTAGCTTTATCCTAGGCACTACACTACTTTAATTCTCCATTGATAAGTTATTATTACCTAAGGAGAAGTACTCTTGAAGCTCTCTCTCTGTGAAAATAACATCTTCTGAATCAAAACGGACGGATAAAATTTTCAAAGAGCCAAAGCAAAGAATATCAATGACGTGCACCATTCTGCTTGCGAGATGCAGCTATTGACACATGTCTGAAAATATATCAAGAAGGCCAACATCATTCTCCCTTTTCGAGATATGAGTACTCATATCTGGAAAATATGAGTACTCATATTTTCCAGATATGATTGCATTTAAAACCAAATATTTGCACCACTAGTATATGTTTTTTTTAAATAACTGAAGAATGATTATGATGCATTTAATGACTATATCTCCACTAATATACGCTTGTACAATCAATTCATAGCATTTCAATGCATAATATATAAATAAAAATAAATACATATATAAATAATACATAATATATACCAATCTCTATTTATATATTATGTATTATTTATAAATGTATTTATCATCTCCAGCTCTGCCTCCGCCAAGCCTCTTCTTCTTTCGCCTCTGCCAAGCCTCCAGCTCTTGAGGGTCTTCGTTTGTCTTCGTTTGCTACAGTTTTGCTCAACAAAAGCGGCTTCCTCTTCCGCGAAGGTTTCCTGCACTGCCGTGAAGGTATCTTGCACTCTGCCAGGTGAGCTACGGCCCCTTCCCTTAGCACTCCCCTTAGCCCCTTGCCACCAAGGGCAAGAAAGCCCATACGCTGGCGTATGGGCTTTCTTGCCCTTGGTGGCAAGGGGCTAAGGAGATATGGTTGTTAGAGTATGTAGCGTGGGGGTCCTTCAGACTGCGAGTGTGAGTGCGCAGGGGCTGCGAGTGCGCCTGTTTGTTTGCGTGTCCAGTAGACAATGAGTGCAAGAGTGGGGGTCCTTCAGACTGCGAGTGCGCCTATTTGTTTGCACAGTGGCTTTTGTGGGAAGGGTGAGTGCATGTGTGGGTCTTAGCTCCTTCCCACCAAGGGCAAGAAAGCCCATATGCCAGCGTATGGGCTTTCTTGCCCTTGGTGGGAAGGAGCTAAGACCCTGTGCGCTACCATTGCATGCATCACCGAGCTCCAACAAGTCACCCAAGCCCATCATGGAGCGACCAAAAGAGCACATCATGAGCTCACTATCATCAAAGGCGTGCATCAAGATGCACCGAAGGCTGCAGAGGATGCTCTTCTCCGCACATAGTTAGACTTTCAAAAAGCATCAAGCACTCGAGGCTACCATCCCCACATTGCAAGAGCAACTCAGAGATGTTGAGGCATGTGCAGCCTAGCCTCCATCCACAACCTCGGCTCCCTCCTCCAGCACATTAGAGTAGAAGGTGGATGCCTTAATGGACACAACATCTCTCTCTTGTTGATGTAAGTGAAGAGTTTGATGTTCATACTCATTGTGGGTTGCCTCAACTATTTACTAGCAACAAAAACCACACGGATATTCAATGTCTAGTTTCAATTTTACTTGCAAATTTATGCATTGGCCAAGCACAAAATACTAAGGGCATGGTTTCCTTATTGCCACCAAGGGCAAGAAAGCCCATACGCCAACGTATGGGCTTTCTTGCCCTTGGTGGCAAGTTGCTAAGGCCACAGACAATGAGACCTTAGCCCCTTGCCACCAATCTTATGATAGGTAAATTTATTAGGGGTGAGTAGAGGAATTTAGGATGCTTGCCACAATGACCATGATCTTGATTACCTCATGGCCATTTTGTGGCCATGATCTTAGTTTTCTGAAATGTTAGGGAATAATCATGCCTCCACGAAAGAGACAACAAGCAAAAAAACATAGGGAGTTCGGGTCTCTTACAGTAAGATTTTACATTTAATTGTTGCAGCTTTGATTTCTTAATATTTTTGTGTGAACTAATGATTTAGAATTCAGCCAACGAGCAAGGAGAAAGGAGTGTGTGCATCTAGTCCTACAGCAGATGAGAGTGGCAGCGACAATGATTTCTCTCCTATCCAGGTTCTTGTTTGTATGCTTTTTCTAGGGAATATTTTATGTTGCTTATATTGAGTTTGCCAGTTTCTAAGTTCTATGTTTCAAATGTTGTTTGTTTTGTGTTTGATTAATGTCTTCCTAGGTTTCTAAAAGAAGACATAAAGAACAAGTATTGTCTCAACCCGCTAGCAGCACTATGCAGTCCATGTGTAGTGAGAAAGAAGAGCAAGGGGAAAATGAGGTGGTGGAAATTATGAAAGGTGGAGATGTATTGGCTAAATGCAGGGTTTTAGATGTTTCAAGGTGCCCACCCATTCCCCTTTGTAGGATGTTCAGTGAAGTCTCCTTGCTTGCTAGCTTTCTTCGCATGAATGAGTAAGTCCATCTCAAAACACAATGCGCATGTGATCCTTCTCATTAAATGCATCTGTATTAAATTTTTATTTTTTTGGAAGCTTGAATGAGCATGTAGTCACAGTCACAAATCTGAAGGATACATTGGTCAATGCTGCAAATATTTGTGAGTGTGACATTAAATCCTATTTGCGAGAGCAACCTGCTAATGTGGCTAAAACCTTGGAAGCCAAAAAGAAGCTTGAATCAAAGACTTCACCCCCATGGTATCCGCTGGCTAGAGAGGATTTGGCCCAGCTTGTTTACCAGGTACATATATATTTGGGCTCTTTCTTGTTATGAGAGGATTAGAAAGTATGGTATGCAATGATTTCCCCAAAATTTTGTAGGTTGAGTTTCAACAGGAAGTAAGGACCAAAGTAGTTGAAGTGACAAAAGGTCTAAGTGCGGAGGAGAGTGATTTAAAAGAAAAGGAGATCTCCACTGAGTTGTTGTGACGAAAGTACACTGATCGTATGTAAAAAGTATTGCAATGTTTGATTTGTTTAAAATTATTATTGTTGTGTTTGTCTCCTACTAATATGAAATGGTTTTGGTATATTTATTAGGTTTTGAATATTATTAATCCATCCCTTGGCAAGGAATGGAGAGAAACTTTGTTTTCTCTTCAATTTGATGGAACGGACACCATTGTGGGTATTGAAAAGTTGAATTTGATAGCAATCTCTTCCGTTAGTGGTGCGGAGAAAAAGATAACTTGGTTGAGATTGCTTGAGAGTTCAAGATCTGTTCTCGCAATACCCATGGTATGCCATCAACAAACACAGAGTTCAAAGCCTAAGAGTTTTTCACTTTTCTTGCTTTATCTCTATGCTTCATAGAAAAAATTTATCTTCGCTTTGCATGTTTTCGTGCCTTTCATTATTTCTGTCATTGTAGGTGGTTGTCTAGGGAACTGTTGCTGGACATGATAGAAAAGAATGCACTTCGTTCTTTGGAGCAAGAGATAAGAATAGCAGCTACCACAGAGCATCCAATTAATTTGCCCGATGAGCCATCTCTTCATGTTTACTTTGCATCCATACGATATGAGGGTAGAAAATATATTTTTGGCAACATTAAGAAAACTGGTGCTAAAGAAAAGTCCAAAAAAAAGAGGGTCAACCTATTAAGTCCCATCTTGATGCAGCCGCTTGTCGGTTGCTCTATCGGTTGGTTTTCTATTTTAATGCCTTTTGTTTGACATTGCAGTGTGTAGTTTGTGTTGGCTTGGATAAATTATCTTTGAATATTCCAGGTATTTTTTGCACTTGAGAGACCTCAAGCTGCTTGTTGATTTGCCCAAGGCTTGTAAAACATGGGTGAATATCACTAACAAAGAGTCCACTATGTATGGGGAGAATATGATTGCTCTCTCACCTTTTGAGATTAAGACATGCCCTTGGTGGATTGACATGCCCTCGCCCCATGTATTGCCAAGTGAGAAAGCTAAGTTTGAGGAATGGCAAAAATCAAAGGGAAAGGGTGCAAGTGGTGGCTGTCTGAGTCAAGGTAAAGTGGCTTCCACAACTATCTCCTCTCTTTCCTTAAGCTTTACTTTTCTAACAAAGAAGTGGTTTTGAAGGTGATCAAATAAGGGGAAAGGAAGCGCAAAGGGGTGAGCATGCTCAAAGAGGAAAGCAAGCTCAAAAGGGCAAGCAAGCTCACATTAATGAGACACAGAGTACATGTGACTTTTACTTATTTCACTTTGCATATTCATGTCTCATGCAACTTAGAGAAGGCTAGCTATCTATGTTGGATACTTTATATACCTTCCTTGTAAAATAAAGATTTATGTTTCTTTGTTTGTTTTGTTTTAGATCGTGAAATTTTTGTTGATGACAATTCACCACCACTCAACGTTGGTATGCATGGTAGCTTTCGTAGTGGTATACTTATTTTCATGGATATACGCAAGTCGATTGTTTTGTATGTTATGCTTGTTGTTCATTCATTATACTTGCCGTGATTATTTAGGTCCATCCTCACGTCCTAGACCACCATCCCAAAAAGAATATGTGCCACTCTTGTCCATACAAGGGGGCTTCTTTGGATTGGCTGGCCGCCCCTGTTATTCTTTTGTTGATAGTGACCCTGACATTGTTGGTTGCATTCTACAACCTTTGGTAGAGGGACCTTCTGTAGGTACTAGAGATCAGTCCAGCTCAGACAAGGAGATTTCAGAGAGAGAGCTAGTGGATATGCATATGGCTGCCCTTTTGATTAGTATGGTTACTACTATTGACTTCTGTTTTGTCATGGTTTGTCAAGGTTACTACTATTGACTTATTTAGAACATTATATGCACTCTAGGATGATATGCTTTTGTGTGTGAGTTTTTGCCATGTGCTTTGAAATGTTAATTAAATGCGGTTTATAAAATTCTTATTGTAGTGTACTACCATGTTATGCGGAGGAAGTTGCAAGGGAGATGAGCAAGGATGCCTCCTATGATACAATCAAGACAAAAACCAATAAAGGGAGAAGAAGAGTGGGATGTTGTTTTGTAGATGATGAGTGTGGAGAAGAGAGGGTGAGAAGTGTATTGAGCTTTTAGTGTTGTGCTAAGACTATGAGTATTGTATGGGTTGGTTTCTCAAATTTGATAACCTCGGGTCTTTTAATCTCTATCATATGGTTTAATTATCAAATTTGAGCATGCATGGAGTGTTTTTTTATCGCTTCAAGTCGTGGTGTTGTAAGGTTTGAGAGTTTTCAATAAACAATTAGAGTAGATAAGAGGTGTGATTTTGGTTCAATAGTGGTTGAATTCTATCACTTCCCTTCGTGTTGCTGTTTTTTACTGCTCTGCTTGGTCTTTGCATGCTTAGTTTCTGTCTCTGCTCGGTTCATACAATGCTCGGTTTAAAGTTAAAATCGAATTGATTACACGTTCCAAGATTTCCCAAGATGAGTTGCTTTAATGCAACTTGTCTCACAAAATACAACTCTTAATATCTTCAGTGTACAAAACAGGTATCCACGGTACCCTCTTGAATGTGCATACACGCTTACAAGCCAAGGCACAAGAAACGATAAAAAAGAACGCAAAAAAAAAGACAATACCTCGAAATGGGTAGAAGAACATGCCTTAAAGTAGGAACCAAAAGAGAAAACAAAACCTTCTAAACCCAAGAAAAACAAAAGACAACAAACTATCCAAACCAAGGTTGAATTAAAGGACATGGAAAAGGAGCCTGTGGAGAACATAAACCCAAAAGGGGACATAAACCCAAAAGAGCCAAAAGCTACACATGATGCAGACACATCAACCTCAAAGGCCACCACTCAAACCACAAAATCTATATATGTGACACACGATACAAAAGCCCAAAAGAAAATTCAATCTCGTCGCATGGCAAATGTAATGAAAACCCAACAATTCAAAGAAAGTCAGAAGATGAAACAAGTTCTAGTACGTCGCTAAGTGAGGATGAACCAAGTTCTGATTCTTTACTCAGTGCACCTTACAGACCAATCAAGAAACTAGAACCCACCCAACCACTCCAAATTAAAAATCATGATCACATGACATACGTGGAACGTAAAATACAAGCTCAGGAGAGCATGCTTAGCATGGTTGAGTGTCTTACAGGATCACCAATTGTGATTGAACCTAATAAAGCCAATCCTAAAAAAGCAACCAAAATACAAAACCTAGAGGAGTACCGCTTCCCCTTTCAAGAGGAAGACATACTCTTTACAGAAGAGTCATTAGAGACAGATTACACAAATTATGCAGTTGAGTAATCACATGAGGAATTCGATGAATCTCTTATGAAATTAAAGCAGTCTCTCAAAACCTCATTTGAAGGAATGCTCTTCTCTCATGGTGAAGCCAATATAACATCAGCACTTGCAACTTTAAGGTCTCAACATGAGTTATACCAAGATATAAAGAGCTCCATAGTGTTGAAAATACAAGTGAATAGGGTGTGTGTGGGAACAAGCTCTTGGTTAGAGGCTGTAAAAGACGAGATGTAATTGTGAAAGAACCTGTGAAAAGGTGAGAAGAATCTACTGGGAAAGAATAAAGGGTAGCATGAGAGAATTTAGGAGTGTGGAGTTATTCTGGGAGATATTCAGGGAAAAGAGAAGAGGTGGAGAGAATCAGGCAAAAGGTGGAGATATTCTGGGAGTGAATCATGGAGAAATCAATGGGATTAGATGCTTGATGTAAACTCTATAAATTGAGGCATAGCCCTAATGAGAATTTGCTGGTTTTTGAGTATCCATGCCTACATTAATCTATTTGCTAATTATTCACTAATTACGTTTTAATCATTTGCTAATCACTTTGTTAATGATGTTGATTCTAGTGTTTGATCCACCATAGCTCATCATTTTGCTCAAATTTCAACATGGTATCAGAGCCATGCCTAGAATCAATTAGATTTATGAGCCCATTAGTTAATTAATTAGGATTAGTAGATAATTAGCAAAAAATCAAATTTTTAGTGAGTTTTCACTTCTCCCCTTCACCCCCAGCTAGTGGAGGATCTCTAGCACCTTGCACACATAGAATTAGGGCATAAGCTTCTAACACAAGCTAGCTAACCCATAGGAGCTCCAGCCCATCGAATCAGAAGCGCAAACCGCCCACGGAAGCTCCCGATTTTTGCTGATTAAAAAGCTACGTTTTTCTGAGATGATTTGGTGATTTCTACTTCCACAGATCAAAGGTCTCTAATTCCTTTTAGCCCAAGGGGTAATCAAGCATGCTCTACAAGCTGGTGAAGACAGAATTCAATTTCATCAAGTCTACATTGAGATCAAAGCTCTTCATCAAATCTGCAGGTGACTTTGGTAAAACAGAGATTAAGCTTTCATTATTTGGTCAAATCTTGTGTTTCTTAGCTTAATCCTCTACTAGACTCATTGCTATTGATGCATTTGAAAGCATTTGAGCTCATTTGAAGTGGAAGGCACCAGATCTGGACTCCCCGCATACTCTGTTTTTTGCACACAAAATAGAGCATTAATTTGCTAATCAGTGATTAATCAGTGCTAATCACTGTATTTTGGTGCAATTGAGGGTTCAAATTAACCATTAGGTATCTGATACAGATCCCTATAACTTCAGATTTCAAATTGGAGTTGGTTTGATACTCCAACCATCCCGTACAAATTGGTTACCCTTAATTTAATGTAATTTCTGGTAAAATTGTGCTGATAAAATTGTGAAAATCATCATTTTGCATTTAACCCTTGGTTAATGCATGTAAATCTCACTCAAATTCAAGATTATTCACAGCCAGAGTTGCATTTGGAATGTGCATGAGAATGAATGCTATACGCATTATGTATTGGGCACATTGCATCAGTGTAAAAATGGGAACAGACACTGCCCTTGTCCAAAATAAGGCAAGTGGTAAGACCTCCCACATATATTTGGGTTTGCATTGCATAATGACAAAAGATAAACATCAAAAACCCAAAGGAACTGTCAGCAAAACATTGAAACATGTTGCTCACATGGAGCAAAATGACCTGACGGACGAGCTCATGGCCCCAGCCACCATGAAAGAAGAAGAATATCTCTTCCCAAGAAGAGGATCCACACCAAGAAGATCTGAAGGAAGACATGGACACGAGAAGAGAAGCTGCCACAAGAAGAGAAGCTGCCCCGAGAAGACTGAAAGAAGAGACGGATGCGTGGAGAGAAGTTGCCACGACAAGAAGACTGAAGAAAAGAGAAGATGTGAGGCTCCAATGAGTGAGGAGCCATGTGAAAATCTCTGAGAGAGAGAGAGAGAGAGACCCCACAACCCAATGTAACCTGCCCCAATAAAGTAAAACCACCTCTGAGCCACCGATGATGTAGGCCACGTGGTAGATGTATGTGTGAGCACTTTAGTCAAGGTCGCGGGCACTTATAGTAGCCTTGGACACATAGAGAGAGAGAGAGAGTGTCAAGGACTATGGAGTTTAGGGACTTGAGGCACTGGTCGCCGCGGACACAAGTAAGAGAAAGAAACTTGATACAGGGTCCAGGTGTGCTGAGATAACTTGAGGGGAGGAGTAGACACTGGTCGCGGACTACCAAGTAAGGGGAGGCAAACTTGGTATAGGGTCTAGGTGTACTAGGATTATTCACTTGAGGGGAGGTGTTGAAAATACAAGTGAATAGGGTGTGTGTGGGAACAAGCTCTTGGTTAGAGGCTGTAAAAGAGGAGATGTAATTGTGAAAGAACCTGTGAAAAGGTGAGAAGAATCTACTGGGAAAGAATAAAGGGTAGCATGAGAGAATTTAGGAGTGTGGAGTTATTCTGGGAGATATTCAGGGAAAAGAGAAGAGGTGGAGAGAATCAGGCAAAAGGTGGAGATATTCTGGGAGTGAATCATGGAGAAATCAATGGGATTAGATGCTTGATGTAAACTCTATAAATTGAGGCATAGCCCTAATGAGAATTTGCTGGTTTTTGAGTATCCATGCCTACATTAATCTATTTGCTAATTATTCACTAATTACGTTTTAATCATTTGTTAATCACTTTGTTAATGATGTTGATTCTAGTGTTTGATCCACCATAGCTCATCATTTTGCTCAAATTTCAACACATAGAACATGACTGTGAGGATTCGCAAAGTTTCCAAACAGACCTCATTTAGAATTGTCAGAGGACCAAGTGTGCTAGTGTACACATTGGGTACTCTTGAAAAAGCTGAGAGCCAAAAAGAGGATGAAAGTGAATGGGAATATGAAACAGAAACAGGATCTCAAGGATGAAACAAAAACTGAAAAATCCATGGTTCATCTTGAAGATTATATCATGATATGGTTGGATTTCCCTACAGATAATGATGTTAAGTGCAAACCCGCATTGATTAGTCTTTGAGCTGTTCATAACATCATGATAATAGACACTTGGGTGTCATTGGGACAACCTAAACTCATCCCTGCAGACAATGGTCTTGCAAGAGGAGCCAATGGACAAAACATTGAAGTTCTCGGTTACTTTAGCTATGTTACTCAAACAATCAGTGGAGATGTGGAATTTACATTCCATGTTACCCTAGATTCCCTTGAGTATGATGTCATCCCTAGTGGAACTTGGATAAGTGACTCATATTCAATAGATGAATCCATGCAAACAATCACCTTGAACACTCCTACGAGCATTGTACAATTGCTATTAATGGGAGAATGAGACCTTGAAGGACATGGAACTTCCAACATATCTTACCGAAAAGATCCCTAGCATTCTAGCTAGATTGGAACTTTCCAATAAAATCACCACGGCTCAACCACAGCTTTATCCAACACGAGAACACAATCTCATGACCCTCCATTTATGGGATTTGTTAGGTCAACCAACACTTATACGGCTCATCCTGAAAGAATTCCCTTTACACGACTTGAACATGCCATGTTTGGGGTACTTTGAACATACAATGTATACTGAAACTAACCCCCTTACTTGCAAGTTTTTTGTGGTTGAGTATGTGCTGGAAACAGATTTGATCTTGGGGCATAAATGGACTATTACTGCCCAAGCACCACTCTGCTTTGCTAACGATAAAGTCATCATGATGGTCAACGACAAAAAGCTGACAATACCATACTGCAAGGAAGAGGATCCAACTTTAATGGATGTCTCTATGATGCTGAACACAAAAGGTTACAAGCCTCTTCCACAGAAGCCCCTCTACACAATAACCTACCATCTGAAACAACCATCTCCGATAAAGCATCTACTTCAACCCCATCCTCACCAATGAAGTTCGATGCCAAAACCCATCAATAGCTATTCTTGAAGAAGTTTCCTCCGCACAACCATCTATCTCGAAAATAAGAAACTCAAAGAAAAAGCCCTCGAGCCTATGACTCTTCATCAACAAACCTCACCAAAGGAGATGGCAATATGCTCAAAAGCCTCATCATCAAATGCCACATTGCAAGAGACTCGAACCTCATTCGTCAACAATGCACATGAGTCTCAAACCTACATCCTCGGTGCCAACCAATGTGAAGGAGGGCCCAAAACCTTCCACTTCCACCAAAAAGAAAAATCCACCAAGACAACACAAATCGAGGTATCTTAACGGTATCAAAATGTGGGTGGAGAAGCAACTACTTGTTGCTTAAGGCTACTATGAAGATGCCAATCAAATTTGGGTGCCTCAACAGTCAAAGCCTCTCACTCAACATAGCACTCAGAAAAAGCCAAGGAAAAAGAAAAGTACTCCACAACACCATCCACAAAAGCCTATGCGAGTTCCTTAAAGAACTCCACCAAGTCAACAAGTGTGGGTACCAAAAAGATTACTACAAGCGCAAGGGTACTAAAAAGATTACTACAAGCGCAAGTGTGGGTACCAAAAAGATTACTACAAGCGCAAGGGTACTACCAAGATAATACCAAAGCTTGGATTCCCAAGTGAATAAAAAAGTCCCCTCAACCTGTTCAAAGAAATAAATGCCAGCACCAAAGGCATTAGCCCGCTAGTTTATAATTTTCATCAAAGATGGGTGCCTATGCATGTGTTTCAACAACAAGAATACTATGATGGTAATCCCATCATATGGTTGCCAAAATCGAACTACGTGAAGAAGGCCTCACATCTTCACCTACAGTTCGACAAGAATGGAGGACTAAGCAACACCAAGCAAGCCACTAAACCACTCTCGTGCATTCAGAACTACACAAGAGCTTGTGTGTTCAAGCAATCCCAATGGTAACCAACCAACAGTCTTACACCTACCACCTCAACAACATTTGAGCCAAAAATTCAATTAATCAATTCCCACCACAGCCGTAACGGAGGCTTATGAGCGCATCAAAGACAAACTCACAATGCTCTTTTCACCCCTCTAGATGTGAAGCGCAAGTGCAGAAGCTATGCAGCAGACATAAGAACCTATTTTCTCAAAAAGGAGAGTAGCCACAAGAACCTGTTGTTTCGCAACGTGGTAGTGTTATAAAACACACACACACACACACACACATACACACAAAAACACAAGGGAGTCACACATATGGCCTACCTAGAAGTGATAGCCATTATATTTTGTTAAGCTTATAGCTTACAATTCTTTTGGCTATGTTAACATAGCAGCTGCTCCATGAGTATATATCCATAATCATGTAATGGAGAACATTTGCACCAAAGCCTCACCATCGACAACTTCTAGGTATATCTCTAGATGGGGGGGCATGGTGGGCAAAATCGTGGTCAATGGTATAACCCATCATGTGGAATTTTCCTTTGAATTACAAACCTATCCAAATGGTGCTACCATCTTCACCAATCAATGATCCTCAATCCTTGCCAACAAGTGGCTACTTCAACAAAAAGCAATAGCTTAATAAGAGTCTTTTGACTCAAATCTTGTACTTAATTTATAACTGCTTCATAAGAGCACTTGAATATACATAAAAACATAAAAAGTACATGAGAAGAAGCATGCAGCAGCGGGTCCTACTTAACAATATTTGACAAGAATCCTGCCACACAAAGGGACATCATCGAAGGCCAATTTCTTCAAATAATGAATGTCACTTCAATGAATCAAATGAGGAACTGAGAATCACCATCTCATTCTGATGATTATGTCTACGTTCCTCTGGATCCTTCCCTCTCTTCTCTCATTTTATTAACATCTCTTAGCATCCCCACTAACACAAATCACATGTAATCTTGATTGCCAAAAACAAAGTAAGCAAAAAAACACCCAAAAAAATAAATAAATAAATAAAATATGCTCACACAAATATAAAAATGCAATCATTTGTAATAAACCCCGCCCCCCCCCCACCCCATTAGGAATTCCCAATAAACCACTAACCTTTTCATTCACTAACTAGCTTTTCTTTCTCCTTCTAGAGGAACTAAGACCATTGAAGGTCACTCAACATCAAAGCCATCGGCAAAGCTTGTCCATTCTCCCCACACAAAAGTCTTCAACACGATCACGAGATCGCCATCAGGAAGGGAGGGATGTTAGCCCATTCCTAAGGTTAACAAGATCTACCACCATTATCTTACATCAAGGAGTCACGGTAGATACACCAAAGGTTCATACATTCAAGATATGAAGCAATGGTGTCCAAAGCTATAACTTGGATGGGCGCTCATAATGGTCTGACAAAGTATTTATGGCGATTCCCACTTCAAGAGTGTGTGGTATGAAGTCCTAAGTGATGTACTTCATGGATATATTATGAGAGTAGTCATTGTAATAGCATTAGGCCACTTATGAGCCTAAAGTGCCCGACTTTAGGCCACTTATGAGCCTAAAGTGCCCGATCGGCCACAATTTAAGTGACTGTGAATACTTCTGGCCATGTATATAAGTGAATATTTCTCATAATACAACATACTCTCGCCAAAAATGTTAAAATGCTATGGCTCACCCTAACCCCCCTTGAAACACATTCAACAAGAGATTACCTGGTGAACCATAACTGTCGTGTGAGGATCTTTCCAACGGCTGAGCTCATAACCCTTGAGGTCTCCAAGCTCTACAACTCCTTGAGAAGTGATTCCACTGTGCCTCCTGTGAGTGTTGTCACACCGCCACGTTGCACTACGGATACTCGTCCCTCCTCTCACCTCACGTCACTCACACACACTCACTAGAATGCATTAGGGAGAGAGATTAGCAAGAGCAAGACTCAATTGCACAATGGGAGAGTATGTTGTATTATGAGAGATATTCACTTATATACATGGCCATAAGTGTTCACACTCACTTAAACTGTGGCTGGTCGGGCACTTCAGGTTCATAAGTGGCCTAATGCTATTACAATGACTACTCTCATAATATGTCCATGAAGTACATCACTTAGGAATTCATCCTAACTTGCTACCACACGCTCTTGTGAAGAGTGGGAATTGCCATAAATACTCCATCATCACACCATTAGGGGTGCCCATCCAAGTTGTAGCTTTGGACAAAATTGCTTCATATCTTGAATGTATGACCCTTTGGTGTATCTACCGTGACTCCTTGATGTAAGATAATGGTGGTAGCTCTTGTTAACCCTAGGAATGGGTTGACACATGGGGAGATTGAGACAGTGAAAAAGAAAAGAGGAAAGGCACCGCTAGAAGGGATTGATGAATTGGATAGCCACATGCCTGAATACATTCATGTGATAGCAAATTCACGAAAGAAAGGTGATTGGGTTTGACTGCACCAAAGGCTAAAAATAAGGAGCGAGCAGTGTGGTGGAGGTGGAGACAAATGATGCACTATGGAAACTACGGCGATGCAAGCCATTCATCAAGGTAAGGTGTAATGGATATATTCTAGGAACAAATTGAAAATGCAACAAACTTGTTATAGATATTCCCATTGCTAGAAATATGGGGATTCCAGCACCAAGTTTTACAAGAAGGCATCGTACTATGCAAGTTGTGAAAGAACAACAATTTTGGTTTTATGTAGATAATGTATGACATACGTGGCCCCTATGTCATAAGTTATTAGTGTTCTAGAAGCCACCGACTCTTGCACTAGGTATTGGTTTGATTATGAAAGAAGTCTTGTTTTTTTAGCAAGAGCGGATTTGTTTTTAGGAAGGAAAATACAAAAACAAATTAAGAAAGAGGATCTAATTTTAAGGATACAATTGAAGAGGAACCTCAAACCACACTGACATTGTATCAAGGGAACAAAGGCTGAGAATAACAAGGTCTCTAACATTGCAAGACATAAAAGAAAGTGTGGAGGTGGGTGATAATGGAAAGAGCATTAATTTTGCAAGCTACAAATGAAAGCATTGATGGAGAAAAATAATACTTCTGCCGTGAAGATTGTATGCTTCCCGAACTACACCTGCGAGATTTTGTTCTTCATTCTAATGTGCCAAATATAAGCCTTGTAAGAATATCTTACATTTTTAGAGTGCTTCATTAACTCGATCCAATAGAACATACCTACATGCATGTCACCAACATACCTTTGCATTTCTTGAAGGGTGTGATCAAGAAGATAATGAATTAAATCAAAAGATAGTGCATCGTGCTATTTTTTTTATCAAAAGGAGACTGTGCCATCATCAATGTTAGTTGATTTTGGGTTTTGGTGTGTTTAGCTAAAAATGTTGCCGGTTTTGCAATGTTATGTGTAGTGTAACTACTTTAAATATGGTACATTGAGCGATGTATCTACTTTTTTCCTCAGGAGAGGTTCTACGATGTAACTAATTTAGATGGTGAGACACATGACGGATGATACAATACTTTTAAGTACATATACTTCTATGTCATCATATCATCCACTTGTTATCTTTCATAAGTGGTGTGTTGGGTAGTTTTGTGGAAAACCATATTTTCCTGCTCTCTTGTGCAATGTTGTTGTGTGTTAAAATCTACACAAATTGATGTCACTTGCTCAAAAGCTCGAAGCTCAAACCGTTGATGACCCCATTTCCCAAGCTATGATGGTTTTTAAGTGATAGATTTTTACATATAAGTTTGAATTGTTTATTTTAAAAAGGATTAATTTAAAAAGGAGTGTGTGCATAGTCCGATTTAAGAGGCATCCGTGAGTGAAAGAAAAAAGGTATTTCAATGATGTGTGGGTGAGTACCTGACTGGATCCATAGTTTAAGTGGTTGGGACAGACAACTATACCCATGGTGTTGCATGGGGCTAGGGGCTAGGCTCAACTAATGGATCTGGGAATAGTTAGGAAAATAAAAACATGGTAACACATCTAGGTTAGAAGTTGTTACTCTCAGTGGAGGAATCCGCCTGCATTTTTTAGCAAGGGGGTACTTTTCTAGTTGGGCCTCGAGGAGCCATTGTGGTATAGCCATTCGATGAGAAAATGTAGGTAGGTCATTCTACCCCTCTAGAATAATTTTTTGTTGACCAAATATAATAGTTCATGGGTTAGGGATCTTACAAACTTGGTTGGTCATTTAGTTGGATGGCTCTATGACATCCTTCACTTTTATTGGTGCTCCAAAACATGCAATTGTTGCATTATGCTTTTTTTTTTAAATTCACACGTGAAAGGAATGACTCATTAGTTTTCATTTCACGACCAAAAAGTTAGATTTTAAGAGCGATTTTTGAGTTCTTTCCCTTGTCCCCAAAAAGGTTTTTCGGCTCTCATCCCAAGCCCATGTTAATGTACATACCTTCGTCAACAATCTTGCAAACCTAATGTACATCCCAAGCCCATGTTAATGTACATACCTTCGTCAACAATCTCGCAAACCTAATGTAATAATAACTAATGTCTTTTCATCTCTATTAATACATGCCATCAATTATTTGAGGAGGATAATGTAAGGTTATGAGTATAATATCATGTGAAATTCTTCCCATCCTCATGTGTTGGACATTCTCCCTTTCACTTATATTCTCCCATAATCTATCCTTTACCAAAAATATTTGACTTTTAACTGCCATGTGTGAAAAACTTCTCCATTAAGCATCTCAACAACGAGGAATGAAGTAGACATGGTAATGAAATGAGAATGAAATGAAAAGGGATCAAATCTTAGTGCTAGTTTATTCTCAAGAGGCTAGTTAGGTCCAAATAATTAGGTCCAAATAATCACTCGAACTCAACAATCCCATAAATTATTAAGTTTTTATATAATGTAATTAGGTCCAAATAATCACTCGAACTCAACAATCCCATAAATTGTTAAGAATTATACCCTAAATGAGGTGTTAATTTAAACTACTAAATCAAGGGAAAAGTGAGAAATGATGATGATTAATAGAGTTAGAGAAACTCCCCATTTTTGGTCCTCAATTACTCAAAAATATCATTCTCATTAGCACTAATGATTATAATTAAAAAAATCAAAAAATACCACATTACAAAGGATATCAATGGAGTAAGCTACTAAAAATCACCATTACAAAGGATATTTAATGTAGTTGAAATACAATATACTTCACTTTTAGCAATTAGTAAACCTTCAATTTTCACATGGTTCTTCAAAATTGATGATGAAAACAAAGCTCAAGGCAAGCTGAATCTAGATGCTTGTGGTGTTGTAAGCACTTGGCACCTTTTATATACAGATCTGATTTGTAGTAGAACTTCTGCAATGACGAGATTTAAGCTAATTTAAAGAAGTGGGTAAAGATAAGATTAGTGAAGAGATTAATGCTACTTATTACTAGTTGCTAGTTTGATTACCTAGAGCCAGAGATTGCTAGGAAATAGTGATAGGATCTGATAAAACTTGAAAATTAAGTCAAGAACTCATTAAGGTGAATAGAAGTGGATTATGCTACTCATTAAGGTGAATAGAAGTGGATTATGCCACTCATACTTGCATAATGAAAGTAGAGAAAAAGTCACTAAGATAATGACAAGATAATAGCATGCAAGAGATATAGTAAGTTCAACACACACATTCGCATTAGATTGGGTGCCTTTAAATAGGTTGGAGGAGTACATCAAACACATGTCTTTTGCTTAATCCATTACCTAATCTAGTCCTAATATGGCTCCCTTCATTAACGCTTCTACCGTCCCTTAATTCAAGGCTCCTTTAATATTGATTGTTGAACTTTATATACATATTACCCCACTTGTTCTATACACCTTTTCGTGTGTGATGCTATCTTGGGTTGATTCTTACCCACATACATCATGGCTTATAACCCATTTGGGCCATCTACTCAAGTGACATTTTATTAATTTCCTCCAATTAGAATCCACAGTAATGCCTTTATAGTCACACATATGTGCAACAATTCCATACATAACATTCTCATAAACTCCCCCCAATGAGACATACATGCATGCCACCATTGCAACTAGGTTTGCAGTTTTGGAATACCATCATCCCACCTCCCACCATTTTTGAATAACCTTGTACTGTATTTCAACTATTTCATTAGAGGGCACATTTTTCCATAGTTATTAGAAAGTGTGTGATCCCTCTGCCCCCTCCGCGCACCGGGGACTCCCAGTATAGCTGACAGCGGAAGCAGCCCCCTCATGCACGGGGCAGGGTTTCTCACTCGGGGCCTCGCCCACGAATGTCCGGGCACGAGACTAGGCTAGTGGTCACTCCGAAAACCGAAACCGGGAAAATTTCCCATGCCCGGAAAGCGAGGACGATTCCACCTTTTTTATTTTTCTTAACGAATTTTTCTAACGAGGTCAATTCTAAACTATCCTTCACCTGAATAAATCAGATAGAAGGAAACTATCACTGATATAATTTGATCATCTGAGTGATTTCAACGCTTTTTTCCTAATCAAGATCAGGCACAGCCATTGATCCACTCAATTGAGAAATTTATCAGGGAATTAACTAGCTACTCGAATCCTAGCGTAGTTCTAAGATTGTTCAGTTTGATTATTAAAACTCCACTGATTCCAGCCTAACCCCATCCGGCCCATGGGTTAGCCACCACCCTGCCACTGGAATCGGTAGATCCAAACAAGTACTCACCCACCCATAATTGAAATGCCTTTCTTAACTTTAGCTTTAGAAAACAGATACGCACACACTCCTCTTTAAAACTTTAATATAAAAAAAACAATCCATTGACAAACAATTTCCTGGTTACACATGTCATACTTCAAAATTTCCATTGAGTCTTTGTTTCTCACAAAACAATATCACTGTGGACTCTTCGTTGAGACCAGCGAGTCAACAACGAGATCCAGTGATAGATTACAATAACATTAGTCTGTCATACGATATCTTCCTCGACATACGCATGGGTGTCCTCAGCACCACGAGCCCGTGCATCGCCTGGTCAGAACCCTCCAGGATCCTCCTTAGGTGTTCTGGCACTTCACTCAGGGACCGCTTCAGCAGCCCTCGCCCATCGTACCGGAAGCGCACCATTTTAACCATACCGAGGCTGGTCAAGACCTCGGCAGGCTTTGCCGCCTGAACTGTCCCTCGAACACTCCCCGCCAGCTGTTGCAACCAAACTTCCCTTAGATGTTATATGCCAAATGCTCCCTCAGCATTCTGGCGTAAGACAGTCCTTTAAGAAAACAGGGTTTCTATGCAAGTTTTCAGTTTTGATTTTGTTTGAAAACCATGAATAATCTTAAATCCGTATCTCATTACTTCTAGATCCAGGTCTGAATTCCAAACAGAATTCCTCGAATTCTGTCAACTTGATCCTCAGATCAAAATCGAAAGTCTTAACTTAGTTTCAGATTCGGTGGGTGTTTTAAGTGCATTTTTCCTGAACTGAGCACATCGTCATTGACGAAGGAATTAGGTCTTGGTCAATAGTCTGAATCAGAGTTTGGGTCTGGAAAGGTTCTTCCTAAACTATCTTTCTCAAAGGTACTATTTCAATTTCTCTTTTTCTAAATTTCGTTCGACGAATATTTGCTTACAGATTTCTAAAACATGGATTTCTTAAGAGGAATAATAATCATTTATCTCGATCTCTGACTTCGATATTTTAATTGAATTTTCTTATTACCATCTTAGTGAATATGAAATAGTAGAATTTCCTCTCATATATTATCTACCTATTCATTTTTCTAATTTTTATAAAAATTAACAGAAGATTAAAGAGAACCCTTATTTAATTATAAAGATTCTATATGCATCTAATTATGCACAAAATCCAATTCTGATAAAAGTCACACTTTTATCATCATCATAAAAAAATCATTTATGATGGGAATCACTCTTTTAACATGAAAGAATTTCTTTTATGCATATATTTATGCATACAAATCATTTATGATGAAAATCACACTTTTAATATTAAAAAAATCTTCTATGCATATGTTTATGCATAAAAATCTTTTATGATGAAAATCACACTTTTAATATAAAAAATATATCTTCTATGCATATGTTTATGCATAAAAATCTTTTATGATGAAAATCATACTTTTAATATAAACAAATAACTTCTATGCATATGTTTATGCATAAAAATCTTTTATGATTAAAATCACACTTTTAATATAAAAAATATCTTTTATGCATATTTTTATGCATAAAAATCTTTTATGATGAAAATCACACTTTTAATATAAAAAATTATCTTTTATGCACCCATTTATGCATAAAACCATTTATGATGAAAGTAACACTTTTATAATAAAAAATAATAATCTTTTATGCATACTTTTATGCATGAAAATCAATTATGATAAAAGTAACACTTTTATAATTAAATAATAATAATCTTTTATGCATACTTCTATGCATGAAAATCAAATATGATAAAAGTAACACTTTTATAATAAAAAATAATATTTTATGCATACTTCTATGCATGAAAATCAAATATGATAAAAGTAACACTTTTATAATAAAAAATAATCTTTTATGCATACTTCTATGCATGAAAATCAAATATGATAAAAGTAACACTTTTATAATCAAAAAAATAATCTTTTATGCATACTTCTATGCATGAAAATCAAATATGATAAAAGTAACACTTTTAATAAAAAAATATACTTTTATGCATAAAAATCAATAATAATGAAAGTAATACTTTTATAATAAAACTAAATTTCTTTTATACAAATAATCAAAATGCATCTTCTATGCATAAAAATGACACTTTAGAATATAGAAATCATAAGGATTACTCTTTTAGAATAATGAAAGATAATACTTATTTTCAAATTTTTGAAAAATTTTGCCAAAACCTCCTTTGTATGGCTGACCAAATTTCAATTTTAAGTCTCTAAAATTAATTAGAAATGCATCAAGAGTATTTAAATCATTCTAAAGTAACATTTTTCTACTTATTTAAGAGAAACATTATGAAAAACCTAATTTTATTCATTAATCATTCACCTAGGATAAAGAATGGTTGGATTTACTAGAGAAGAGAGGGGAATGCCTTTTTGTAATGAGGCATAACATTATTTACAATTTAGAGAAGACAAAAATCATAAAAACCATAAAAAATCATAAAATGAATGGAAAAGAGAAGAATCTCCAACTTACTAATGAATTTGAGAGCTTTCCTTTGGCTTGATGGTTTGAGGGTTCAACTCTTGTTTGAAACAAGAGTGGCCACCAATCTTTTGGAAGAGGGAAGGTCAAAAACTAATGAATTATGAGTAAAATTCATTGTTTTTGGCACTTGGGAGAGGCAGGGTAACAGTGCAAAACACTATTGAGTTTCAACAAAGGAGAGGGCTTCTATTTATAGGAAAAAGTGAGCTTCTAACCAAGCCAACTGATTCTAGAATTTTCCAGATCAGTTTGGTCAATTTTTGACCATTTTTAGGTCAGTTTTGCTCACTTTTTGGATCTAGTTGAAATAGGAGAGAGGAGAGATAAAAATATCTAATTATTTGGGAGTTTAAAACTCATTCAAGCATGTGAAATAGTCGCCTCCTTCATGAGGGGAATTCCCCCATGCAGAGGTGTCAAAAATGCATCATTACTTCTAAATATCTCCCTTTTTTTAACTATTAACCTTGTCTTTAGTCAACTCTTCATCTTATGTGAGTATTTACTCATTTTTGGGAGATTTTTCTTTTATTTCTTCATTTATCTCCTCCCTACATTTAGATGAATCTTATTGGTCCATAGGAACCTTAATTTAAAATTTTGAAAAAATCTTCACCCCCAAGATAATGCCTCTTGAACAGATTATACTCAATTTCTAATGCACCTTTTGAAAATCTTTTTAAACTTCTGTTTCAGGGGAACTTATTTTAATAAGATGAGATATTTTTCTATCCAAAAATATTTAAAAACTGAATTACCACTCTCTAGAAGATTTTCTCTCTCTAGGCCAAAACTGGTAGAAACATGAAGAGGGATTTGATTACAGGGGAAGATGCTGGACATCTTGAGAGGTTGGGGAGGAATCTTACATTCTCTCCCACTTGAAAAATGTGAGATGCCCTCAACTCGCAAACTAGGGGCATTAGGGGAAGGTTGAGATCTATAGGGACCCTTTAAGATGCCATGTGATTAAAAGGTTATTAAGGAAAAGGGCCAATCATGTGATGCCATGTATACAAAAATGTTGGGTGATTAAAGGTGGTCAGAGAAGATGCCTTTTTGTACTTTTCATTCCCAAAAAGTGGGGGGGAAAGTTTTTGAAATTTCGGACATCCATAACTTCTACATATGAGCTCAAAATTTGTCGGAGATTAGAGATCTACTCGCTGAGCTCTTTCCATAGATATGAGCTCAAAATTTATCGGAGATTTTAGAGATCCAGAATCTACTCGCTGAGCTCTTTCCATAGATATGTCACATGATATGGTTTTTCCCACTCAATTTTAAATTCAATTTTGGCGAGAAACTTTGAAATTCAAACTTCTAGCCATTTGAAGAATAAGAAGGTATCTAAAGTCAAAGAAGCTTAACATTTTAACAAAAAGTCATTAAAATCATAATATGGCAGCTTAAAGGGCCCCTATAGACCTCAACCTTTCCCTAATGTAATCCCGTAAAACAGATCGGCTTCATTCTCCCAGGTGGCATCTTCAAAAGGATAGAACTTTCATTTTACTAATAATTCTCTGAGAATTCTGTTCTTGAGAATCTTTTCTCGAACACCAAGAATTTCTTCAAGTTGGAGTTCCATCTGCCCTTGGGTTGAAGAGGTTAGGATTTCATCATCAAGCACATGATTTGGGCTTGGCACATAATTCTTTAGAAGGCTTACATGAAATACATTATGAACTTTGAGATGAGGAGGCAGAAGAAGCTCGTAGGCTAAGTCACCGATAACTTCTTGTACTTCCCAAGAGATAAAGAACTTCTTTTGGGTCGTACTCGAATGAAGACCATATCTACTTCTTTGAATTCTCTGTCTGTCCTCTTCTTATCTGCATATTGTTTCTGTCTATTCTGGGTAGTTTTTATATCTTTACGAATTGCTTGCATCTGCTGCTCCATATCGTCAAACATCTGTCTGGACATCTCGACCCTAATCAATGGGTCGGACCAAGTTAATGGAGTTCAGCAATCTTGTCCATACAGTGCTTTAAAAGGGCTCATCCCGATACTTCGGTGATAAGAAGCATTGTAGGCAAACTCAACTAGGTGCAGATAGCTTAGCCACTTCTTGGGTTCCCTGCCATAGCATGACCGAAGTATATCTTCGATTACTTGGTTTACCCTTTCAGTTTGACCATCGGTCTCAGGGTGATAAGCTGTGCTAAGATCCAAGAAAGTTCCCACTGCTTTGAAAAATGTAGTCCAGAACCTTGAAGTAAATTTGGGATCTCGATCACTTACTATTCTCCTGGGTAGGCCATGCAATCTGAAGATTTCTTTGAGGAACACTCTGGCCACATCCACTGCAGTGTAGGTTTCTTTTACTGGAATCAGATGGGCAACTTTGGTTAGTCTGTCAACTACCACAAAAATAGAGTTGTAACCTGATTGCACCGAAGGTAATCCAATAATAAAGTCCATAGTGATACATTCCCACTTCATCTGGGGGATGTCCAATGGATGTAACTTCCTAGGTATTTTTACTCTTTCAGCTTTGACTTTCTGGCATGTCAGACATTGACGTACATGATTCAGTACATCCTTTTTCAGACCAGGCCAAAAGAGCTTTTCTTCACAGACATGTAGGTTTTAATGAAACCTGGATGTCCTGCTATAAGGCTGTCATGGGCTTCATTCAAAATTTGACCCTTGGTTCCCTCATCATTGGGAATGCATAGCCTGCGATTATAATACATAATGCCATCATTGGGAATGCATAGCTTGCAATTATAATACATAATGCCATCATTGGGAATGCATAGCCTGCGATTATAATCCATAATGCCATCATCCAGGCTGTACCCTTGAACTCTGTTCAACTCCTGTGGAGTTTTGCTTTCCTGCATAAGTAGGATAGCAATAGGGCCAAAGAATCTATCGTGCATGATCTTCTCTCTCACTTCAATAATCAAAGGACTTGATACTACAGTAATTGCAAGCAAGGAGGCTTTTCTGCTGAGGGCATCTGCTACCACATTTTCTTTGCATGGGCAGTACTTGATTTCAAAATCAAATTCTTGCAGGGTCTGCATCCACCTTCTTTGGCGCATGTTGAGGTCCTTCTGATGAGTAAAGATCCACTTTAAGCTCTAATGAGTAAAGATCCACTTTAAGCTCTGATGATCTGTCTCATCAAAATGAATCTTTTTCCCAGTAGGTAATGTCTCCACAACTTTAAGGCATAGACTACTGAAAGTAATTCCAGGTCGTGGACAGCATAATTCCTCTCATGCATTCTGAGCTTTCGGGATTCATAGGCCACTGCATGACCTTTCTGCGTGAGTGCACCTCCCAGGGCAAAACTACTTGCATCAGTTACTACCTCAAAGGGTAGAGAGAAATTTGGCAGCTTTAGAACGGGACTGGTTACCAAGGCTGTCTTCAGCTTATCAAAAGCACTCTAACACCTGGCAGTCCACTGAAATGGGGTATTCTTTTTGAGAAGGTTAGTGAGGGGGGAAGCTATGAGAGCATACTTTGGTATAAAAATTCTATACCAACCAGTCAATCCCAAGAATCCTCTGACTTCTTTCACTGTCTTTGGTTCCGGCCAATCTATCACTGCTTGGACTTTTACGGAATCTGGAGAAATTCCATCTTTGGATACCAGAAAGCCCAAGTATTCAACGTGGTCGGCAGAGAAAGTGCATTTGCTCTTTTTGGCAAAGAGTTGATGCTTCCTTAGAATCTCAAGAACTTTTCTGACATGAGTCTCATGGTCAGCTGCATTCCTTGAGTAAATCAGAATGTCATCAAAGAAAACTAGAACAAAATCATCCAAGTATTCTCTGAGGATGTCTTGCATTAGGCGATTGAATGTAGCTGGGGCATTAGTTAATCCGAACGGCATAACAGTAAATTCATAATGCCCATAGTGAGTATTAATGGTATATCTTGATCATTGATCATGATCTAGTAATACCCAGACTTGAGATCTATCTTTGTGAAGATCTGGGCTCCATTTAGCCTGTCCAAAAGCTCATCAATTCTTGGGATAGGATACTTATTCTCAACTGTCAAACTGATTTAGACCTTTGTAGTCTACACAGAGTCTAAGTGTTCCATCTTTCTTTTTCTGAAAGAGAACTGGCGCACCCCAAGGTGAAACACTGGGTCTTACAAACCCTTGTTCTAACAGCTGTCTAAGCTGTTCCTTGAGTTTGATGACTTCAAGAACTGGCATTTTATACGTGCGCAAGGCTATTGGCTGAGCTCTGGGGGTCAATTCAATCACATGATCTACTTCTCGAATTGGAGGCATTTCAGTTAGTTCTGCAGGGAATAGATCATCAAATTCACTTAACCATTCTGGTTCTTTAGCCTTAAGCTTTGAGTCTACAGGGTTCATTTTGACAACATAAATTTTCTGCTTCTTCCTAAGTCCTTTCAGTAACCTGGAAGCTTTTACTAACTGAAGGTCTGGGGATCCGAAAACTCCAGTTCCTTGAACTTTGTTCCCGTGAAGGTCATGGAAGGAAATGGTTCCATTGTGACAGTGCATGTCAGCTTGATTTTTGTGGAGCCAATCCATTCCAAGGATCCTGTCAAAAACTCCTAGAGGTAAGACTTTGAACTGACAGTCGGTTACATTACCATCTAGATTGAACTGGATAAGATCTGTCTCATGGTGTGAGTGAAAAGAGTCTTCCCACTGGCCAATTCAACTTGCATAGGTTTCCCTAATTTCTGTTCTAAGACTAGCTTACGCAAGCATCCAGGGGAAATGAATGAATGAGAACTGCCAGAATCAATCAAAAGCTTAAAAGGCTTACCCTGATACTCTGCTGTAGTATGGATGACTGAGAACTGCTGGTTAGGCCCTTGATTTTCAATTGCAGCATAGATATGCCCTCTTTCCTCTTCTACTACATCTGAAATTGTGACTGCTCTGGCTGCTGCAGTCTGAGGCGGAACTCTTTCTCTTTGGTTGCCCCAGTTCTGGGAAGGAGTTCTGAGGTTACTCTGGACAGAGGCAGATGGCTGAGCTGGAGTTCTTCTGGGGTTACCCTGGCTTGGGCAAGACGGACCCTGATTAGACTGGTATGAAGGGGTTGGTCTCTGAACTCGGGGTCCTTGACTTCCCTATCCCCTTGACATGGCAGGAGTCGGGCAGTCTTTCAGTTGGTGACCAAAACCTTGGCATCCAAAACATCGGTTTTCACTTTTGAGCTCATCCCTCTGATTTCTTGGAAGGGGTGGGGCTCCTGAGAAAGTATTTTGGGGGAAGGGTCTTCCTTCACTTCAGAATCTTCCTGCATCCTGTTCGGGCCTTGCTGCCTCTTTGGGGATGGAAAGTTTGAAGTACTTCCTTGGGCTTGGAATCTTTTAAAGTTAGAGGGTGCAGGCTTTGGCGGGACCTTTACTACAAAGGCTTTGGCAAAATCTTTTGCCATTCTTACTGCTTCAGCCATGGACACTGGCTTGGCGTTTTTGACCAGTGTGTCCAAGGGTTCGTTCATTCCCCGAATGAACCTGGCCATGAGTTGTTCTTCATCTAGAGGTGGCGAATATTTGAGTAGAAGAGCAAAGGCCTGGTGATATTCCTCAATGGTCTTGCTCTCCTGCTTTAGCTCTAAGAATTCGTTCATTTTGGTTTCCAAAAATCCAGGAGGACAAAATCTCTTTCTCAAATAGGTTTTTAGGTCGTTCCAGGACTGGGTATTTCTGTCCAGACGGTTGGTGTTATAGTGGTTCCTCCATGCTACCCTGGCTGTTTCCACTATTTTCAGCTGGGCAAGAGCCATTTTGCTCCGCTCATTGTAGCGTGTGACGTCAAAATACTCTTCCATGGCTTCCACCCATTTCTCCACAGCCTCGCCCAGGTTCTCCCCTTCTCCTTTGAAGGGTCCTGGCTGAGTCCTATGAAGAGCCTTGCGAACATCAGGGTCAAGCTCGTCATCTTCAAAGAGAGGGTTTGGCTGACGGCCACGGTTTCCTTGTCTCATGATTCTGCCAAAAATTTATATATTATTGAATTTTTAGTTTGATGTCATCCACGAGATCCTAAGACTTAAGAGGTTCGGAAAAACAATTTCTTAAACAAGACAATGATCTTATTGGAGATCTATGACATATGTCCGATAATAGATTTTTCTTTATCAGATCGTCCGTAAACAATCACTTACAACAGGGAATTTTTTTTTCTCCAGGAAACATTTCTATATTTATATAAAAGTTGCAATATGTACATAGAGCAACTCGGCTCCAGAATCACCGCCTCAGTCTCGTCGCATAAAGAACCAAAACTGCAAATATACACGATTCATTACACAAAGAGGTGCTCTAATTCTATTTCTCGGGATAAAGCAGCTAAGAAGTCTTAAAAATTGGCATGAAGTTCTGAAGTTCCTCGGGGAATGATCACAGAGTAGAACGTGCTGAACAAGCCCTAGTCTTATCAGAATTATGGCCAAGGAAATATTTTGCCTGAGCCTCTGACGCTGACTGGTACTGATGTTAATACACCGTCCTCCACAGAACCACATATACCGACGTCGCTCAAGAGGATCAGGAAAGTAAAGGCTCTCAAAATGGCGAGCGAGTCTCACTCTGCTCATTCGGGTCATAGCAGCGTTGATGAGGTGATCAAACGCAAAAGCTATCATATCCTGAATCTGAGAGAGTCCAGGAATTCCAGATAGGTTTGGGGTGTCCATCTATAAATTTACAATTCAATTTATAAGTTTTCAATTTTTGAAGTTCACTCACATAGTATTAACAAGTGAAAAACATTTCTTTCCCAGATTTCTATTAAAAAAAATTTAGGCAATTTCTGCTCTGATACAACTGTGTGATCCCTCTGCCCCCTCCGCACACCGGACTCCCGGAAGCTGACACAGCGGAAGCAGCCCCCTCATGCGTGGGGCCGGGTTTCTCACTCGAGGCCTCGCCCACGAATTTCCGGGCACGAGACCAGGCTGGTGGTCACTCCGAAAACCGAAACCGAGAAAATTTCCCATGCCCGAAAAGCGGGGACGACTCCACCTTTTTGATTTTTCTTAACGAATTTTTCTAACGAGGTCAATTCTAAACTATCCTTCACCTGAATAAATCAGATAGAAGGAAACTATCACTGATATAATTTGATCATCTGAGGGATTTCAACGCTTTTTTCCTAATCAAGATCAGGCACAGCCGTTGATCCACTCAATTGAGAAATTTATCAGGGAATTAACTAGCTACTCGAATCTTAGCGTAGTTCTAAGATTTTTCAGTTTGATTATTAAAACTCCACTGATTCCAGCCTAACCCCATCCGGCCCATGGGTTAGCCACCACCCTGCCACCACTGGAATCGGTAGATCCAAACAAGTATCACTCTGGACTCTCCGTTGAGACCAGCGAGTCAACAACGAGATCTAGTGATAGATTACAATAACATTAGTCTGTCATACAATATCTTCCTCGACATACGCATGGGTGTCCTCGACACTGCGAGCCCGTGCATCGCCTGTGTGAGATCCCTGTTCCCACCGAGCAATGGATTTGGGGTACTAGCAGCGGAAGTAGCACTTCTCGCGCGGGACAGGGGTCCCACACTCGGGGCCTCGCCCACGGATATCCGGACAAGAGACTAATCCGTCGGTTTGTCCAAAACCGAAACCGGAAAAACTTCCTTTACCCGGAAAGCACGGGCGATTCCACCAGGATAACTCTTTACTCTAACGTAGTCAAGATCATTACTGATCAAACTGATCTGACTGCACCTTTAACGGTACTTGGTCAAATCATGGAAGAACTTGCACTTGGATCATTGGGATCAACGCTTTTTCCCCCATCAAGAGGCACAGCCGTTGATTCCTATCCATAGAACAATTTCTATCCGGGATTTACTTCATCTATCGTAATAATAGAAATTAAATCTCAATTTACGGATCCATCAGTCCAGCCTAACCCCATCCGATCCCATGGGTTAGCCAACCGCCCAACCACTGTAGTGATGGGATCCAATTTGGAATTTGGTTAGGTTTTGTCCCGGGTACCAAGGAAAAGAGTTCCAAGGCCCCCTAGCCGGAAGTTCATGCAAACATAAAACTAATCATACCACTTACACATCCAATATGAAATTGCCTTTTTCTTAGCATCAACTAGCTTTAAAACAATCCTTTAATAAAACCATTATGTCACTGATGACAATCCTCAAAGTCTCTGGTTGAATCCTTATTTCCAGTCATTCTTTCATCGGTATACTTATGGCATCATTGGCAACCAAAACGCTCACCACCTGTTCTCTCAGGGGCCTTTTCCATGGTTCCTAGCTCATAGTAACCGGCAATATATTCATATAATAGAATGGAGTCTCCGTGGAAGATCAGCAAGATCAACCCACAGATCCATATAAAAGAGCCATGGACTCATCTGTTGAGGACCAGCAAGGTCAATCAACCAGATCCATGCCCGGTTTCAGAAAACAACTCTTGCTCCTTATTCCAATATCTTCCTCGACGCACGCGTGGGTATCCTAGGCGACCCAGAGCCCGAGCACCGTATGGTCAGCACCCTCTAGGATCCTTCGCAGGTGACCTAGCGCTTCACTCATAGGCCGCTTCCTTGGTCCCTCATCCACCGTACCGGAAGCTCACCATTTTAATCGAACCGAGGCTGGTCAAGACCTCGGTCGACCTTGCTACGCGAGACGTCCTCCATTGACTCTCCGTCAGCAGTTGCAACTTTATCAGTTAGGTCTCCACGACCTTAATCACAAGACGGTCAAAATGCTTCCCCAGCATTCTTGACATAAAACAGCCATTTACAAACAGCATTTACAAACAGTTTACAAATACAGTTTCTATATTAACTCTCATTTTTCCACATTATCCCTCATTAATCCACATTACTTATTCCACATTCCATGTATATGTGTACTCATCCAATCACCTCTTTTTCCATCTCTTCACTTCAGATTCCTTCACATCACATATCATATATTCACATCCATATCCACATCCATACATCCACATCCACATCCACATTCACATCCATACATCCACATCTACATGCTTATCTCCATTTTCACATCCTCATTTATACATCCACATCCCATATCCACATTCATACATACACATCCATATCCACATCCACATCCACATCCACATTCACATCCATGCATCCACATCTACATGCTTACCTCCATTTTCACATCCTCATTTATACATCCACATCCCATATCCACATTCATACATACACATCCATACATCCACATCTACATCCACATACATACATACATCCACATCCACATTCCACATTCACATCTATACATCCACATTCCACATCTATACATCCACATCTACATCCACATTTACATCTATGCATATACATCTTCATGCATATATCCATTTTCATGTTCATACATCCACACTCCCATCTCCATATTCACACATCCACATACATACATCCATTTTCACATTCCCATTTATATAACCCCATATACCTTCACATCTAATCTTTTACATCACATCCATTCTCGCCCTATCACAACCCATATACATCTTATCCTATCACATACACTTCTTACCTCATCCCCCCATACACATCTTAATTCATCTTATCACATCCTAACTTATTTCATAAGCATCTTATCACCTCTTATCACACCTCTTATCACATCCTATCACTTTCCATACGTATCTTATCAATTCTTATCACATCTCATACACCTCTTATCACATCTAATCACATTTCATATCTTTTTTTTTAAAAAAGAATTCTTTTATTTGATATAAGATTTCTCTACACATTTATTTATACATAAATTCCATTTAGGGAGACTAACACTTTCGAAATTAAAATCAATCTTTTATGCATCTTCTTATGCATGATTTCAATTTGGTAGGGAATTATACTTTTAGAATAAAAGAATTTCTCTTATGCATCTAAGTTAAGCATAAAATCCATTTATGAGAAAAATCATACTTTTAGTATAAAAAGAATATCTTTTATGCATACCTATATGCATGAAATCCAATATGATAAAAGTAACACTTTTGATATAAAATTTTTTCCTTTATGCATACTTCTATGTATGAAAATTAAAAATGATAAAAGTAACACTTTTGATACAAAAATTTTCCTTTATGCATACTTCTATGCATGAAAATTAAAAATGATAAAAGTAACACTTTTGATATAAAAATTTTCTTTTATGCATACTTTTATGTATGAAATAAAAATGATAAAAGTAACACTTTTGATATAAAAATTTATCCATTATGCATACTTCTATGCATGAAAATAAAAATGGTAAAAATAACACTTTTGATATAAAAATTTATCCTTTATGCATACTTCTATGCATGAAAGTAAAAATGATAAAAGTAACACTTTTGATATAAAAATTTATCCATTATGCATACTTCTATGCATGAAAATAAAAATGGTAAAAATAACACTTTTGATATAAAAATTTATCCTTTATGCATAATATTAAAATTCAATTTCTCCATGATTATAATGAAATTCTTTCAATTAATCTAGGATGATGATTCCTAGAATATGGTAGGAAGTCCTCTTTTTATGCTTTGAATGAAAATTTTTTATGCATAATTTTTATAAAAATTTTGCCATAGCTCCGCTGCTATGACTGATAAATCTCAATTTTTCTAAGGGATAAAGCTTATCATTAAGGAAATAATTAAAATGATTCTCTAATTGGATCCTTAATCCATAATGGATTGAATCATCAATATACATAAACTAAAAGCATAAGAAAAAGCCATTAATTTGGCCTCAAGCATAGCTTAATCTTGGGTTAAGGAAAAGCTTTATGAAAAGCTTGATTTGGATTGAGAATGGGTCATGAGTATGACCATTTCTTGAGTGAGAGAGAGAATTTACATAAGAATCATTAGAATTTAAACATAAATGAAAATTAACTTCAATAGCATTTATTAAATTATGTAACTCTTCACTACTATTCAAACTTCAATAGCATTTAAAAAAAACCATACCAATTAAACTTCTCAAGCTTGAGAGGGGTTGAGAAGAGAGAAACATTGAGGAATTATAGAAAGATGAATATTCACTAATTACCTTACAACTTGCTTGATTCTTTGTTCACGGTAGAGGCCCCCAACCAATCAATTGGTTAAGTATGTTGATGGAGCCACTAATGGGGATTGAAGAAAGAGGGAAGCTCCAAAAACTAGTGAATTATTAAATGAATTCACAGTTCTTGGCTTAGGTGGAGTAGAGTAACGATGCATAAACACTATCTATTTTTCAACAAGGGGGAGGCTTCTATTTATAAGAAAAATTGAGCTCCTAACCAAACAAACTGATTCTAGAATTTTCTAAATCAGTTTGGTCAATATTTGACCATTTTTAGGTCAGTTAAGCTAACTTTTTGGAACTAGACTTGAATGAGGAGAGAGGAGAGATGAAATATCTCAATTTTTATGAGTTTAAAACTCATTCAAGCATGTGAAATATGCACCTCCTTTAAAGAACTCCCCTTCCTTACATATGTGTCATAATGGAATCATTTTAATATTGCTCATAGTTTTTTTTTACTAATAAACCTTGTACATTTTCAACTCTTTATCTTATGTGAAATATGCACCTCCTTTAAAGAATTCCCCTTCCTTACATATGTGTCATAATGGAATCATTTTAATATTGCTCATAGTTTTTTACTAATAAACCTTGTACATTTTCAACTCTTCATCTTATGTGAAATATGCACCTCCTTTAAAGAATTCCCCTTCCTTACATATGTGTCATAATGGAATCATTTTAATATTGCTCATAGTTTTTTACTAATAAACCTTGTACATTTTCAACTCTTCATCTTATGTGAAATATGCACCTCCTTTAAAGAATTTCCCTTCCTTACATATGTGTCATAATGGCATCATTTTAATATTGCTCATAGTTTTTTACTAATAAACCTTGTACATTTTCAACTCTTCATCTTATGTGAGCATTTACTCATTTTTGGGTATCTTCTTTTTACAAATTTGGATTTATCTCTTCCCTACACATGGATTGATGCTATTGGCCCATAGGAACCTTAATTGGACCATAGTCTAAAGATTTCTGAAAATCTAGACCCTTAGACTAAGGTTCTTTATACCTATTTCCAATTAATTCCAATTGCACATTGGAAAATTCTTTTTGAATTTCTGTTTCAGGGGAACTCATCTGAATTATAAGAGATATTTTTCTATCCAAAAATATTCAAAATCTGAATATTCTCTCTCTAGAATAATTTTTCTCTCTCTAGGCTAAAATAGTTAGCAACAGGGTCTTTATATTTCTGAAGAGGGTTGATTACAGGGGAAGATACTAGACATCAAAAAGGGGTTGGGGGAGGAATCTTACATTCTACCCCACTTAAAAAACGCGAGATGTCCTCATCTCGCAACTTGTGATAATTTCGCAAGATTCACGAATATGAGACTTAGAGAAAAATTTTAATCAAGATTAACCACCAAGATAAGTCTTAAAGAGAGCAAGATTCAAAATACGAACAAGATTTAAACTTTATTCATTCTCGAAACTTATACAGTAAAGATAGAGGAACTCTTTACACTTCCATAAGCCCGTCCATCATATGGTCACAAAAGCAGTCCTCACAAGCTGCACAAGTATAAGGTAACTCATCTATGGGAATGATTCTGTGGGTTATTGCTGCACCTATCTCAGTGGTATGAGGTGTTCTAACAAAAGGACCTCTGAGAGGCAAGCCAAAAACGGGGTAAAGGCATATCTTCTCATGAGGAAGAAAACACGCCAGTAAGAAGACCCGCTCAGAAAACCCAAGATGTCTTGATCTCATGACGCAGTAGTATCGAGGACCCAAACCCAAGGCTTCGATAACCATGGCCAAGCGGACATTGTTACGAAAGTGCTGCTGACCCCAGGGTGTTACCCTAGTTATGTCTTGATAGGTCTGCCATTTGGTCTGCGCTACAGAAGTTCCTAGGTGAGGAAAAAGTGAGCGCTCATACTGTTCTATAAAATCCTTCTTCACAGACTCACTTGCGTCTTGAAGGTGAGGAATCATTATGGATAAAACTAATTCTTGTTGCCAAGCCATGAAGGAGATTAAGAAAGAAAGGAGATCGATGGGAGTAAGATTACTGTGAGCGACAAGTAAAAGTTACGACTTATATAAAGGAAGGAGCTAGCGTAACTTAGAAGCCAACGGTAACTTGCCACTGAAGTTTTACCGTCTTTCCATGATTTGGGTTTGACACATTTTTCTATAGAAGGCATTAAGAATTTCGAGATGAAGAGATAAAAGAAGCTTGTAGGCTAAGTCACCTACTTTCATTGAATTCAGATATAAGGCTCACAATATCTGGGGGATAACTTCTTAAACTCCCCAATAGATAAAGAACTTCTTTTGGGCCGTACTCGAATGAAAACCAAAACCTTGGTATCCAAAACACCGATTTTCACTTCTGAACTCATTGTTCTGAATCCTTAAAATAGGCGTGACTCCTGAGAAGTATTCTAGGAAAAGGGTCTTCCTTTTTTAAACAGAAACTTTCTTTTATTTTAGAGAGGGAATAATTATAAGATCAGAAAGGGAGATTCTTACTCCTGTATGCCTCGAAGGTTGGGGAGGAATCTTACATTCTACCCCACTTAAAAAGTGCGAGATGTCCTCATCTCGCAAGGTAGAGGACAGCTCTTTTTCTTAAGATCCAATTTTGTTCTGGGGTTCCTTATATTCTGGTCAACCCAACAGAACACTAGGATAAATATCCCTTATATAGAACTCATCATTAAATAACAATTCATTCAGATTATATCATTCATATCTTTAACATGATAATGGTCCATTAGACCGAAAAGTTTCCTTCGGAACATTCCTCCACGGAAATTCAGTCAAGCAAGTCCTCAATTTGACATCCCTTAACTTGATCTACCGATCAAGTATTAACAGCAGCAATCTGACAGCATAATCCACTAATCTCATAGTGATTTGCTGAATCATTTTCATCATTTATCATTATAGGGACTCGTCTCAATCATCCACATTGTGGTTTCGCTCAGCTTATTACATTTCAACCCATTTTCAAGGATCATCATTATTCAATCAGAATCCAAATCAATTCATCAGTTCCCAAACAGAATTAAAAATCATATCAACCACATTCAAAATCATCATCTGGATAGCATTAACGCTTATAATTTCAAGTCTTAGATTTACTCGTATATACTGTCGGTAAAGAGCTGCAGTTATACCCTCGGTATATACGGATAGTCATGATACTCGAAACTATAAGGTAAATACCATCATGTCTAGGTCTCAAGCAAGTCAGGGTTCCATACAATTGCGGTACTTCCAATTGAAGACCCAATTACTAATTTACGAATTTCAATTTGAATTAACAATTTGTATGAATTATATCAAACAATTACAACCTTTTTGTGCGTCTTGATAAACTTTTGACATAATTTGCTCCTCAGTTGATCTTATTGGAGATCTATGACTTAAGTCTGATAAATAGATTTTTCTTTATCCGATCGTCCGTAAAAAAACATTTGTATATTTATATACAAGTTGCAATAATTACATAGAGTGGCTCGGCTCCAAAATTCAAAATCTCTTCGAGAGACGTATAAGACGACAGTACTGGGCCATAGTCATGCCCTGTTACATAAGTTCTCTAACTGCGAAGGGAGCTATTATTTTCTCCTTAGGGATAAATCGACTAAGGAGTCTATAAACTCGGCAAGCACGTCTGAAATTTTGAGGCGTTGAAAGATATAGAATGACACCACGCGTCATTTTCAGCTTTATCAAAATCATGGCCAATGAGAGGTTCTGCCTCAGCATTACACGCCGGTTATAAGAGGCATGGATATATAGCCCTGCAACCCACTTATGCTGTTGTCTCTCCACTGGGTTAGGAAAATATAATTCCTCGAAATGGCGTGCGAGTCTTGCTCGGCTTGTTCGTGTTGAAGCGGAAGAGATGAGATGCTCGAAGGCAAATGCAATCATATCTTGAGACTGGGTGAGGTCGGGAATACCAGATAAATGGGGAACTTCCATCTATAAAAACAATTTCTTTGATTAAAATTTCTTCATTAAAGAAGCTTACGGAATGAAAATACATTATGAAAATGCTGTTTCTGAATTCTTATTACCAATTTCAAATAAGAATTTAATTATCTTTATTAGCTTTCAAAACCTCGCTCTGATACCAACTGTGAGATCCCTGTTCCCACCGAGCAACGGATTTTGGGTACTAGCAGCGGAAGTAGCACTTCTCGCGCGGGACAGGGGTCCCACACTCGGGGCCTCGCCCACGGATATCCGGACAAGAGACTAATCCGTCGGTTTGTCCAAAACCGAAACCGGAAAAACTTCCTTTACCCGGAAAGCACGGGCGATTCCACCAGGATAACTCTTTACTCTAACGTAGTCAAGATCATTACTGATCAAACTGATCTGACTGCACCTTTAACGGTACTTGGTCAAATCATGGAAGAACTTGCACTTGGATCATTGGGATCAACGCTTTTTTCCCCATCAAGAGGCACAGCCGTTGATTCCTATCCATAGAACAATTTCTATCCGGGATTTACTTCATCTATCGTAATAATAGAAATTAAATCTCGATTTACGGATCCATCAGTCCAACCTAACCCCATCCGATCCCATGGGTTAGCCAACCGCCCAACCACTGTAGTGATGGGATCCAATTTGGAATTTGGTTAGGTTTTGTCCCGGGTACCAAGGAAAAGAGTTCCAAGGCCCCCTAGCCGGAAGTTCATGCAAACATAAAACTAATCATACCACTTACACACCCAATATGAAATTGCCTTTTTCTTAGCATCAACTAGCTTTAAAACAATCCTTTAATAAAACCATTATGTCACTGATGACAATCCTCAAAGTCTCTGGTTGAATCCTTATTTCCAGTCATTCTTTCATCGGTATACTTATGGCATCATTGGCAACCAAAACGCTCACCACCTGTTCTCTCAGGGGCCTTTTCCATGGTTCCTAGCTCATAGTAACCGGCAATATATTCATATAATAGAATGGAGTCTCCGTGGAAGATCAGCAAGATCAACCCACAGATCCATATAAAAGAGCCATGGACTCATCTGTTGAGGACCAGCAAGGTCAATCAACCAGATCCATGCCCGGTTTCAGAAAACAACTCTTGCTCCTTGTTCCAATATCTTCCTCGACGCACGCGTGGGTATCCTAGGCGACCCAGAGCCCGAGCACCGTATGGTCAGCACCCTCTAGGATCCTTCGCAGGTGACCTAGCGCTTCACTCATAGGCCGCTTCCTTGGTCCCTCATCCACCGTACCGGAAGCTCACCATTTTAATCGAACCGAGGCTGGTCAAGACCTCGGTCGACCTTGCTACGCGAGACGTCCTCCATTGACTCTCCGTCACAGCAGTTGCAACTTTATCAGTTAGGTCTCCACGACCTTAATCACAAGACGGTCAAAATGCTTCCCCAGCATTCTTGACATAAAACAGCCATTTACAAACAGCATTTACAAACAGTTTACAAATACAGTTTCTATATTAACTCTCATTTTTCCACATTATCCCTCATTAATCCACATTACTTATTCCACATTCCATGTATATGTGTACTCATCCAATCACCTCTTTTTCCATCTCTTCACTTCAGATTCCTTCACATCACATATCATATATTCACATCCATATCCACATCCATACATCCACATCCACATCCACATTCACATCCATACATCCACATCTACATGCTTATCTCCATTTTCACATCCTCATTTATACATCCACATCCCATATCCACATTCATACATACACATCCATATCCACATCCACATCCACATCCACATTCACATCCATGCATCCACATCTACATGCTTACCTCCATTTTCACATCCTCATTTATACATCCACATCCCATATCCACATTCATACATACACATCCATACATCCACATCTACATCCACATACATACATACATCCACATCCACATTCCACATTCACATCTATACATCCACATTCCACATCTATACATCCACATCTACATCCACATTTACATCTATGCATATACATCTTCATGCATATATCCATTTTCATGTTCATACATCCACACTCCCATCTCCATATTCACACATCCACATACATACATCCATTTTCACATTCCCATTTATATAACCCCATATACCTTCACATCTAATCTTTTACATCACATCCATTCTCGCCCTATCACAACCCATATACATCTTATCCTATCACATACACTTCTTACCTCATCCCCCCATACACATCTTAATTCATCTTATCACATCCTAACTTATTTCATAAGCATCTTATCACCTCTTATCACACCTCTTATCACATCCTATCACTTTCCATACGTATCTTATCAATTCTTATCACATCTCATACACCTCTTATCACATCTAATCACATTTCATATCTTTTTTTTAAAAAAAAGAATTCTTTTATTTGATATAAGATTTCTCTACACATTTATTTATACATAAATTCCATTTAGGGAGACTAACACTTTCGAAATTAAAATCAATCTTTTATGCATCTTCTTATGCATGATTTCAATTTGGTAGGGAATTATACTTTTAGAATAAAAGAATTTCTCTTATGCATCTAAGTTAAGCATAAAATCCATTTATGAGGAAAATCATACTTTTAGTATAAAAAGAATATCTTTTATGCATACCTATATGCATGAAATCCAATATGATAAAAGTAACACTTTTGATATAAAATTTTTTCCTTTATGCATACTTCTATGTATGAAAATTAAAAATGATAAAAGTAACACTTTTGATACAAAAATTTTCCTTTATGCATACTTCTATGCATGAAAATTAAAAATGATAAAAGTAACACTTTTGATATAAAAATTTTCTTTTATGCATACTTTTATGTATGAAATAAAAATGATAAAAGTAACACTTTTGATATAAAAATTTATCCATTATGCATACTTCTATGCATGAAAATAAAAATGGTAAAAATAACACTTTTGATATAAAAATTTATCCTTTATGCATACTTCTATGCATGAAAGTAAAAATGATAAAAGTAACACTTTTGATATAAAAATTTATCCATTATGCATACTTCTATGCATGAAAATAAAAATGGTAAAAATAACACTTTTGATATAAAAATTTATCCTTTATGCATAATATTAAAATTCAATTTCTCCATGATTATAATGAAATTCTTTCAATTAATCTAGGATGATGATTCCTAGAATATGGTAGGAAGTCCTCTTTTTATGCTTTGAATGAAAATTTTTTATGCATAATTTTTATAAAAATTTTGCCATAGCTCCGCTGCTATGACTGATAAATCTCAATTTTTCTAAGGGATAAAGCTTATCATTAAGGAAATAATTAAAATGATTCTCTAATTGGATCCTTAATCCATAATGGATTGAATCATCAATATACATAAACTAAAAGCATAAGAAAAAGCCATTAATTTGGCCTCAAGCATAGCTTAATCTTGGGTTAAGGAAAAGCTTTATGAAAAGCTTGATTTGGATTGAGAATGGGTCATGAGTATGACCATTTCTTGAGTGAGAGAGAGAATTTACATAAGAATCATTAGAATTTAAACATAAATGAAAATTAACTTCAATAGCATTTATTAAATTATGTAACTCTTCACTACTATTCAAACTTCAATAGCATTTAAAAAAAACCATACCAATTAAACTTCTCAAGCTTGAGAGGGGTTGAGAAGAGAGAAACATTGAGGAATTATAGAAAGATGAATATTCACTAATTACCTTACAACTTGCTTGATTCTTTGTTCACGGTAGAGGCCCCCAACCAATCAATTGGTTAAGTATGTTGATGGAGCCACTAATGGGGATTGAAGAAAGAGGGAAGCTCCAAAAACTAGTGAATTATTAAATGAATTCACAGTTCTTGGCTTAGGTGGAGTAGAGTAACGATGCATAAACACTATCTATTTTTCAACAAGGGGGAGGCTTCTATTTATAAGAAAAATTGAGCTCCTAACCAAACAAACTGATTCTAGAATTTTCTAAATCAGTTTGGTCAATATTTGACCATTTTTAGGTCAGTTAAGCTAACTTTTTGGAACTAGACTTGAATGAGGAGAGAGGAGAGATGAAATATCTCAATTTTTATGAGTTTAAAACTCATTCAAGCATGTGAAATATGCACCTCCTTTAAAGAACTCCCCTTCCTTACATATGTGTCATAATGGAATCATTTTAATATTGCTCATAGTTTTTTTTTACTAATAAACCTTGTACATTTTCAACTCTTTATCTTATGTGAAATATGCACCTCCTTTAAAGAATTCCCCTTCCTTACATATGTGTCATAATGGAATCATTTTAATATTGCTCATAGTTTTTTACTAATAAACCTTGTACATTTTCAACTCTTCATCTTATGTGAAATATGCACCTCCTTTAAAGAATTCCCCTTCCTTACATATGTGTCATAATGGAATCATTTTAATATTGCTCATAGTTTTTTACTAATAAACCTTGTACATTTTCAACTCTTCATCTTATGTGAAATATGCACCTCCTTTAAAGAATTTCCCTTCCTTACATATGTGTCATAATGGCATCATTTTAATATTGCTCATAGTTTTTTACTAATAAACCTTGTACATTTTCAACTCTTCATCTTATGTGAGCATTTACTCATTTTTGGGTATCTTCTTTTTACAAATTTGGATTTATCTCTTCCCTACACATGGATTGATGCTATTGGCCCATAGGAACCTTAATTGGACCATAGTCTAAAGATTTCTGAAAATCTAGACCCTTAGACTAAGGTTCTTTATACCTATTTCCAATTAATTCCAATTGCACATTGGAAAATTCTTTTTGAATTTCTGTTTCAGGGGAACTCATCTGAATTATAAGAGATATTTTTCTATCCAAAAATATTCAAAATCTGAATATTCTCTCTCTAGAATAATTTTTCTCTCTCTAGGCTAAAATAGTTAGCAACAGGGTCTTTATATTTCTGAAGAGGGTTGATTACAGGGGAAGATACTAGACATCAAAAAGGGGTTGGGGGAGGAATCTTACAGCCTGGTCAGAACCCTCCAGGATCCTCCTTAGGTGTCCTGGCACTTCACTCAGGGACCGCTTCGTCGGCCCTCGCCCATCGTACTGGAAGCGCACCATTTTAACCATACCGAGGCTGGTCAAGACCTCGGCAGGCTTTGCCGCGTGAGCTGTCCCTCGAACACTCCTCGCCAGCTGTAGCAACCAAACTTCCCTTAGATAAATATATATGCCAAATGCTCCCTCCAGCATTCTGGCGTAAGACAGTCCTTTAAGAAAACATGGTTTCTATGCAAGTTTTCAGTTTTGATTTTGTTTGAAAACCATGAATAATCTTAAATCCGTATCTCAATACTTCTAGATCCAGGTCTGAATTCCAAACAGAATTCCTCGAATTCTGTCAACTTGATCCTCAGATCAAAATTCAAAGTCTTAACTTAGTTTCAGATTCGGTGGGTGTTTTGAGTGTATTTTTCTTGAACTGAGCACATCGTCATTGACGAAGGAATTAGGTCTTGGTCAATAATCTGAATCAGAGTTTGGGTCTGGAAAGATTCTTCCTAAACTATCTTTCTCAAAGGTACTATTTCAATTTCTCTTTTTCTAAATTTCGTTCGACGAATATTTGCTTACAGATTTCTAAAACATGGATTTCTTAAGAGGAATAATAATCATTTATCTCGATCTTTGACTTCGATATTTTAATTGAATTTTCTTATTACCATCTTAGTGAATATGAAATAGTAGAATTTCCTCTCATATATTATCTACCTATTCATTTTTCTAATTTTTACAAAAATTAACAGAAGATTAAAGAGAACCCTTATTTAATTATAAAGATTCTATATGCATCTAATTATGCACAAAATCCAATTCTGATAAAAGTCACACTTTTATCATCATCATAAAAAAATCATTTATGATGGGAATCACTCTTTTAACATGAAAGAATTTCTTTTATGCATATATTTATGCATACAAATCATTTATGATGAAAATCACACTTTTAATATTAAAAAAATCTTCTATGCATATGTTTATGCATAAAAATCTTTTATGATGAAAATCACACTTTTAATATAAAAAATATATCTTCTATGCATATGTTTATGCATAAAAATCTTTTATGATGAAAATCATACTTTTAATATAAAAAAATAACTTGCATGCATATGTTTATGCATAAAAACCTTTTATGATGAAAATCACACTTTTAATATAAAAAATATCTTCTATGCATATGTTTATGCATAAAAATCTTTTATGATGAAAATCACACTTTAAATATAAAAATTATCTTTTATGCATAAAAATCATTTATGATTAAAGTAACACTTTTATAATAAAAAAATAATAATCTTTTATGCATACTGTTATGCATGAAAATCAATTATGACAAAAGTAACACTTTTATAATTAAAAATAATAATCTTTTATGCATACTTCTATGCATGAAAATCAAATATGATAAAAGTAACACTTTTATAATAAAAAATAATCTTTTATGCATACTTCTATGCATGAAAATCAAATATGATAAAAGTAACACTTTTATAATTAAAATAATAATCTTTTATGCATACTGTTATGCATGAAAATCAAATATGATAAAAGTAACACTTTTATAATTAAAAAAATAATCTTTTATGCATACTTCTATGCATGAAAATCAAATATGATAAAAGTAACACTTTTATAATTAAAAATAATCTTTTATGCATACTTCTATGCATGAAAATCAAATATGATAAAAGTAACACTTTTATAATTAAAAAAATAATCTTTTATGCATACTTCTATGCATGAAAATCAAATATGATAAAAGTAACACTTTTAATAAAAAAATATACTTTTATGCATAAAAATCAATAATAATGAAAGTAATACTTTTATAATAAAACTAAATTTCTTTTATACAAATAATCAAAATGCATCTTCTATGCATAAAAATGACACTTTAGAATATAGAAATCATAAGGATTACTCTTTTAGAATAATGAAAGATAATACTTATTTCCAAATTTTTGAAAAATTTTGCCAAAACCTCCTTTGTATGACTGACCAAATTTCAATTTTAAGTCTCTAAAATTAATTAGAAATGCATCAAGAGTATTTAAATCATTCTAAAGTAACATTTTTCTACTTATTTAAGAGAAACATTATGAAAAACTTGATTTTATTCATTAATCATTCACCTAGGATAAAGAATGGTTGGATTTACTAGAGAAGAGAGGGGAATGCCTTTTTGTAATGAGGCATAACATTATTTACAATTTAGAGAAGACAAAAATCATAAAAACCATAAAAAATCATAAAATGAATGGAAAAGAGAAGAATCTCCAACTTACTAATGAATTTGAGAGCTTTCCTTTAGATTAATGGTTTGAGGGTTCAACTCTTGTTTGAAACAAGAGTGGCCACCAATCTTTTGGAAGAGGGAAGGTCAAAAACTAATGAATTATGAGTAAAATTCATTGTTTTTGGCACTTGGGAGAGGCAGGGTAACAGTGCAAAACACTATTGAGTTTCAACAAAGGGGAGGGCTTCTATTTATAGGAAAAAGTGAGCTTCTAACCAAGCCAACTGATTCTAGAATTTTCCAGATCAGTTTGGTCAATTTTTGACCATTTTAGGTCAGTTTTGCTCACTTTTTGGATCTAGTTGAAATAGGAGAGAGGAGAGATAAAAATATCTCATTATTTGGGAGTTTAAAACTCGAGAGTTGTAGTATTTCTGGACTACTACAACTTTGTCTCCCTAAGTCATTCGTGATTTTGTCGTTTAGACTCAAAAAGTGGCCCGAATATGGTTTGAAGTCATTTTCGTGCTGTTTTTTTAATGATTTTTCATGCTTTTTGGGCTATTTTTTGCCTCAATTTTTGGGTCAAATTTTGAGGTTGCTAGTAGTCAGAGGCCAAAATGATCAATTTTGACTTCGAACGGCCAAGACTAAAGTTGAAGAGCTCGATGTTGGCTTTTCGATGAGTCCAATAGCGCCTTCATCAGATTCATGATGTAGGAGATATGAACCTCCCAACAAGGGTGTTTTCCAAAGTCTTACAGACCCCCTTTCACATCGTGAACTAGTAGGGTGCAGTTCACGACGTGAAGTGGACTTCACGAATTTTATCATTTTTTTTGGAATGTTTCACGTTGTGAGATGCCTAGTGTTTCACGTCGTGGAAAAATTAAATTTGATTTTTTAAATTGTTTCACGTCGTGAGATGCCTAGTGTTTCACGTCGTATACCGGACCTCACGAGAAAAAATTAAATTTGATTTCTTTTTGGCGTGAACCTTTAGGCCGTGAAACCTTAAGGCATGAAAGTGCAGAAAATAACCACTTTTTTGAATTTTTCTTTTGGAGTCTAGTGGGAAATACGAATTTCCTTGTTTGGGGGGGGGGGGGATATGTTTTGAATTTAAAATTAAGAAAATATTCGTATTTTTCCTAAAAGGTAAATGGGAATAAAAAAAAGTCAACCTTTTTATGACACCCCTTTTACCCTTCATAAATGACCCCCAAAATGGACAATTTGACAACTCATGAGAATCTACTCATTGAATGCTCATTAGCCTTAATGATTTATGTTTAAAAAAAAGTGATTAAGAATTAATTAAAGATTAATCCTTTCACTAATCTTTTCCTCTTTTATACTAATCAAAGACTCTAATTAACCACTAATCCCTAATTAATTCACACAATTGAGCATATCATTGGATAGAGCAAGGGAATGCTAAGCTATGTGCATCAACAATTGTGTAAATTAATCTAAAGTAGGAGATTAATTAGAGTCTTAATTTTGGTCTCTTCTAAGGTAAAATTAAGCAAAAGAGAGTCAATTTCCTCTAATTAAGAAATAAATTGATGTAATTAGGTGTTTTTTTAAAAGCATGTAGATACTCTCAAAACTCTCAAAAACACTAATTTTGACTACTCACATGATCAATTTAGACCCCAAATAACACATTTTCTAAATTTTTGGTCTCTTGAAGTGGATTAATTACTCTTAATGACAAAAACTAGTCCATTAAGAGAAATTAGTTGAATTTAAAGATTTTGAGAAATTTTTTAAAGGATGAAGCTATTCCAATGCTTGTAAACACTCGAATGCAAACAATTTCAACAAAAACACACAAATTAAGCTAAAATTAATGATTTTAATTCTATGCTTAACATTAAACATAGCTAACATTCACTTAAAATTGCATTCTAATGCATTGTTTTATGCAATAGATGTAAACTAAGCCTAATACAAACTATGCGCAAGCCCTAAGAACATTAAAAACCACATAAACAACAACAACCAAAACAACAAATTAAGCAAAAAGCATTCTTTACAAAAACAAAAAAGAGAGCTATTCTACACCAAATCATACACAAATCACCATCAAATCCACATCTTTTTCATGGGAAACCATTAATCAAGACAATGGGCAATAGGTAATGTGTAGATTAGAGGAAAAACAATGGAAAAAGGGATGGCTCCCCGGCAGCGGTGCTAAAAATGTTAAAATGTTATGGCTCACCCTAACCCCCCTTGAAACACATTCAACAAGAGATTACCTGGTGAACCGCAACCATCTCAGGATATTTCCATGGCCGAGCTTGTAACCCTTGAGGTCTCCAAGCTCTACAACTCCTTGAGAACCAATTCCACGGTGCCTCCGCCCGCGAGCATTATCACATCACCACGTTGCACTACAAATACTCGTCCTTCCTCTCACCTCACTTCACTCACACACACTCACTAGCATGCATTAGGAAGAGAGATTAGCAAGAGCAAGACTCAATTGCATAATGAGAGAGTATGATGTATTATGAAAGATATTCACTTATATATATAGCCATAAGTGTTCACACTCACTTAAACTGTGGTCGGGCGGGCACTTTAGACTCATAAGAGGCCTAATGCTATTACAATGACTACTCTCATAATATATCCATGAAGTACATCACTTAGGACTTCATCCTAACTTGCTATCACTCGTTCTTGAGCAAGAATCACCATAAATACTTCATCCGTCACACCATTACGAGCGCCCGTCCAAGTTGTAGCTTTGGATACCATTGCTTTGTATCTTGAATATATGACCCTTTGGTGTATCTACCATGACTCCTTGATGTAAGATAATGGTGGTAGCTCTTGTTAACCCTAGAAATGGGTTAACACCATGCATGGGAAGGCTACTTGATCCAACCCCCAACTCTACTGCTGACTTATTGATTTGAGACAATTTTCTTGTACCTTTTATTCTTCACATTTAACTCACCAGATCTTCTCTTCAATTCTTCCAATGAGGGACCTCCACCAATATGTTGTCCACTCAAGAATGTGATGTACTTTGAGGGTTATAGAAGAGCTGTTGACATATCACCCCACACATGCCTCATACAATCCTGTTTTCTTTTTCTAGCTTAATGCTGCCAGCCAACTCCTATGCATTGACTTAGACATATTGGTTGTTAGAATATCATAACGATCATCCATTCCCTAACCAAGCAGATAAGAAATAATTTACAAATGTATCTCTTCTCTTGTAATACCAATCTAGTGTTTCGGCCATTACTATAAAAATTAATTAACCCCATCAAATGCAAACACGTAAATTATTACCCAAAACTCAAAGACTAACAATAACATATGTTTGCCCACATTCTTGTTAAGTAAAGCCTCAAATATACAACTAAACAAGCTGATTCCAAACCCACGTGCATTATTGAAGCCCCAAATAGACTATGAGATACAAAAATCAGAGGTGCAATTGAGTATAAGGGCAATAAATTGGTCATGGTAAATGACAAGTTCTTCCCAAAAGACTATGAGTTTCAAAATAACAATCATGATCTTGGTTGTGCCCCAAAAGAATGGCAAGTTCTTCCCAAAAGACTATGGTTTCAAAACAACAACCGTGATCTAGGTTGTGCCCCAAAAGAACCCATAATTATATACCAAATGCCTAGCATTCATGATCTAGGTTGTGCCCCAAAAGAAGCCATAATTATATACTAAACTCCTAGAATTTTTTGCCTAGCATTTACTCCATCTTGAGGACCTTTGGGAGGGGAATTTTCTAGGATGGAAAGACTTTGCCAGGCCAAATACTATAGTGCTGCTAAAGGACTCATCACAAGAAGCAAGTTCTCCACCTTGAGAACCTATGGAATGGGACTGTGCTAGGATGGAGAGACTATAATCACGGGCCCATTATATCATGTATAATACTTAAACTTGATAGTCCTGGTCATTGAGAAAGTAGAAGCCTTGAAGATCAACACATCTAGAAGAGAGGATATTTTGGTCAAGGGCTAGTTCCTTCTTGATGTGATCAAACACAAAATTTCAAACTTATACATTAAGATGATAGGGTAGAACAAACTTAAATGTCAAGACGATAGGATAAAGCAAACTATATGAGTACCTCAACATTTATTTGCAAAACCTCAAATGGGACATTAACACTTGGTTGGCTAGATGTAAGAGCAATTGGGAGCTTAGAATTCCATTAAGAACGAAAACTTTCTTGTGGAATGTGTTGACTAGAGCTCTATCTCTAGAAGGAATTCTTATGAAGAGGAATTTCAACTTTGGGAATGAAAACCTTCTTGTGGAAGGTACTGACTACTAGATCTTTATCTCTAGAATCAATGCTTATGAAGAGGAATTTCAACTTTGGGATGCTTGAGGTGTAGATCTAAGGTAGAAGATGCTTAGAGGTCTTGATGTGCAACCGGACCTTTAATTTTCTTGAAGAGAAGAATTAAAAAAAACTCATAAAGTTTATCAAATATGAAAACAACTACTTGAATTAAATTGAAAATTAAAGCACATAACAAACATAAGGCAAGAGAAAGAAATACATCACCATCAACACAAGGCAACACAAGACAGGGTGCAATCTTCCCCCCCAACATGAGTGGCTTCTTCTCGCGTGGGTATTTGTGTTGTATTCCAAAGTAGGCTTTCAGCCAAAAATAAAGTACACATCCATATGTGGACTTTGCCATTTAATTAGCCTTTGTCCTCAATTAACCTTTGTCCTCAAACCTTCTAAGGTTTGCACAATTCTTCTAATACAATAATCTAACTTGTGCACATATGCACATTACAAAATAAATCAACTAATGCTCATACGCACACTGTATAATAAATTGTCGCGTGCACACACACACATCACACTGATGTCAAAATAATATCAAATGCCATAGTACAGCTACAAAATATTGTGAAATCGGTCCACACGCCATGACTCAATCCACCATCCGTGCGACACCTAAATCGGTACCCTCGCACTGTGCAACACCTAAATCATAAGTTGTTCTTCATCTAGAGGTGGCGAATATTTGAGTAGAAGAGCAAAGGCCTGGTGATATTCCTTGATGGTCTTGCTCTCCTGCTTTAGCTCTAAGAATTCGTTCATTTTGGTTTCCAAAATCTAGGAGGACAAAATCTCTTTCTCAAATAGGTTTTTAGGTCGTTCCAGGACTGGGTATTTCTGTCCAGATGGTTGGTGTCACAGTGGTTCCTCCATGCTACCCTGGCTGTTTCCACTATTTTCAGTCGGGCAAGAGCCATTTTGCTCCGCTCATTGTAGCCTGTGACGTCAAAATACTCTTCCATGGCTTCCACCCACTTCTCCACAGCCTCGCCCATGTTCTCCCCTTCTCCTTTGAAGGGTCCTGGCTGAGTCCTATGAAGAGCCTTGCGAACATCAGGGTCAAGCTCGTCATCTTCAGAGAGAGGGTCTGGCTGACGGCCACGATTTCCTCGTCTTATGATTCTGCCAAAAATTTATATATTATTGAATTTTTATTTTGATGTCATCCACGAGATCCTTAGACTTAAGAGGTTCGGAAAAACAATTTCTTAAACAAGACAATGATCTTATTGGAGATCTATGATATATGTTCGATAACAAATTTTTCTTTATCAGATCGTCCCATAACTTACAACAGGGAATTTTTTTTCTCCTGAAAACATTTCTATATTTATATAAAAGTTGCAATATTATGTACATAGAGCAGAATCACCGCCTCAGTCATCGCATAAAGAAGCGAAACTGCGAAGAAGACATACCATGGTATACACGATTCATTACACAAAGAGGTGCTCTAATTCTATTTCTCAGGATAAAGCGGCTAAGAAGTCTAAAAAATTGGCATGAAGTTCTGAAGTTCCTGGGGGAATGATCACAGAGTAGAACGTGTTGAACAAGCCCTAGTCTTATCAGAATCATGGCCAAGGAAATATTTTGCCTGAGCCTCTAACGCTGATTGGTACTGATGTTAATACACCGTCCTCCACAGAACCACATATACTGACGTCGCTCAAGAGGATCAAGAAAGTAAAGGCTCTCAAAATGGCGAGTGAGTCTCACTCTGCTCATTCGAGTCGTAGCAGAGTTGATGAGGTGATCAAATGCAAAAGCTATCATATCCTGACTCTGAGAGAGTAAAGGAATTCCAAATAGGTTTGGGGTGTCCATCTATAAATTTACAATTCAATTTATAAGTTTTCAATTTTTGAAGTTCATTCACATAGTATTAACAAGTGAAAAACAATTCTTTCCCAGATTTCTATTTAAAAAAATTAGGCAATTTTTGCTCTGATACCAACTGTGTGATCCCTTTGCCCCCTCCGTGCACCGGACTCCCGGTAGCTGACAGCGGAAGCAGCCCCCTCATGCGCAGGGCAGGGTTTCTCACTCGGGACCTCGCCCACGAATGTCCGGGCACGAGACTAGGCTGGTGGTCACTCCGAAAACCGAAACCGGAAAAATTTCCCATGCCCGGAAAGCGGGGATGATTCCACCTTTTTTATTTTTCTTAACGAATTTTTCTAACGAGGTCAATTCCAAACTATCCTTCACCTGAATAAATCAAATAGAAGGAAACTATCACTGATATAATTTGATCATCTGAGGGATTTCAACGCTTTTTTCCGAATCAAGATCAGGCACAGCCGTTGATCCACTCAATTGAGAAATTTATCAGAGAATTAACTAGCTACTCGAATCCTAGCGTAGTTCTAAGATTTTTCAGTTTGATTATTAAAACTCCACTGATTCCAGCCTACCCCATCCGGCCCATGGGTTAGCCACCACCCTGCCCCACTGGAATTGGTAGATCCAAACAAGTACTCACCCACCCATAATTGAAATGCCTTTCTTAACTTCAGCTTTAGAAAATAGATACGCACACAGTCCTCTTTAAAACTTTAATATAAAAAAAACAATCCATTGACAACCAATTTACTGGTTACACATGTCATACTTCAAAATTTCCATTGAGTCTTTGTTTCTCACAAAACAGTATCACTCTGGACTCTCCGTTGACACCAGCGAGTCAACAACGAGATCCAGTGATAGATTACAATAACATTAGTCTGTCATACAATATCTTCCTCGATATACGCATGGGTGTCCTCGACACCGTGAGCCCGTGCATCACCTGGTCAGAACCCTCCAGGATCCTCCTTAGGTGTCCTGGCATTTCACTCAGGGATCGCTTCGTCGGCCCTCGTCCATCGTATACCGGAAGCGCACCATTTTAACCATACCGAGGCTGGTCAAGACCTCGATAGGCTTTGCCGCGTGAGCTGTCCCTCAAACACTCCCCGCCAGCTGTTGCAATCGAACTTCCCTTAGATAAACTTATATGCCAAATGCTCCCTCCAGCATTCTGGCGTAAGACAGTCCTTTAAGAAAACAGGGTTTCTATTCAAGTTTTCAGTTTTGATTTTGTTTGAAAACCATGAATAATCTTAAATCCGTATCTCAATACTTCTAGATCCAGGTCTGAATTCCAAACAGAATTCCTCAAATTCTGTCATTTTGATCCTCAGATCAAAATCAAAAGTCTTAACTTAGTTTCAGATTCGGTGGGTGTTTTGAGTGTATTTTTCCTGAACTGAGCACATCGTCATTGACAAAGAAATTAGGTCTTGGTTAATAGTCTGAATCAGAGTTTGGGTCTGGAAAGGTTCTTCCTACACTTTCTCAAAGGTACTATTTTAAATTCTCTTTTTCTAAATTTCATTCGACGAATATTTGCTTACAAATTTCTAAAACATGGATTTCTTAAGAGGAATAAAATAATCATTTATCTCGATCTCCAACTTCGATATTTTAATTGAATTTTCTCATTACCATCTTAGTGAATATGAAATAGTAGAATTTTCTCTCATATATTATCTACCTATTCATTTTTCCAATTTTTACGAAAATTAACAAAAGATTAAAGAGAACCCTTATTCAATTATAAAGATTCTATATGCATCTAATTATGCATAAAATCCAATTCTGATGAAAGTCACACTTTTATCATCATAAAAAAATCATTTATAATGGAAATCACTCTTTTAACATGAAAGAATTTCTTTTATGCATACAAATCATTTATGATGAAAATCACACTTTTAATATATAAAAAATCTTCTATGCATATGTTTATACATAAAAATCTTTTATGATGAAAATCACACTTTTAATATAAAAAAATATCTTCTATGCATATGTTTATGCATAAAATCTTTTATGAATGAAAATCATACTTTTAATATAAAAAAATAACTTTTATGCATATGTTTATGCATAAAAATCTTTTATGATGAAAATCACACTTTTAATATAAAAAAATATCTTCTATGCATATGTTTATGCATAAAAAACTTTTATGATGAAAATCTCACTTTTAATATAAAAAATTATCTTTTATGCACCCATTTATGCATAAAAACCATTTATGATGAAAGTAACACTTTTATAATTAAAAAAAATAATCTTTTATGCATACTTTTTGCATGAAAATCAATTATGATAAAAGTAACACTTTTATAATTAAAAAAATAATCTTTTATGCATACTTCTATGCATGAAAATCAAATATGATAAAAGTAACACTTTTATAATTAAAAATAATCTTTTATGCATACTTCTATGCATGAAAATCAAATATGATAAAAGTAACACTTTTATAATAAAAATAATAATCTTTTATGCATACTTCTATGCATGAAAATAAAATATGATAAAAGTAACACTTTTATAATAAAAAAATAATCTTTTATGCATACTTTTATGCATAAAAATCAATAATAATAAAAGTAATACTTTTATAATAAAACTAAATTTCTTTTATACAAATAATCAAAATGCATCTTCTATGCATGAAAATGACACTTTAGAATATAGAAATCATAAGGATTACTCTTTTAGAATAATGAAAGATAATACTTATTTCTAAATTTTTAAAAAAATTTGCCATAACCTCCTTTGTATGGCTGACTATTTTTCAATTTTAAGTCTCTAAAATTAATTAGAAATGCATCAAGATTATTTAAATCATTCTAAAGTAACATTTTTCTACTTATTTAAGAGAAACATTATGAAAAACTTGATTTTATTCATTAATCATTCACCTAGGATAAAGAATGGTTGGATTTACTAGAGAAGAGAGGGGAATGCCTTTTTGTAATGAGGCATAACATTATTTACAATTTAGAGAAGATAAAAATCATAAAAAACCATAAAAAAACCCTAAAATGAATGGAAAGGAGAAGAATCTCCAACTTACTAATGAATTTGAGAACTTTCCTTTGGCGTGATGGTTTGAGGGTTCAACTCTTGTTTGAAACAAGAGTGGCCACCAATCTTTTGGAAGAGGGAAGGTCAAAAACTAATGAATTAAAATTCATTATTTTTGGTACTTGGGAGAGGCAGGGTAACAGTGCAAAACACTATTGAGTTTCAACAAAGGGGAGGGCTTCTATTTATAGGAAAAAGTGAGCTTCTAACCAAGCCAACTGATTCTAGAATTTTCCAGATCAGTTTGGTCAATTTTTGACCATTTTTAGGTCAGTTTTGCTCACTTTTTGGATCTAGTTGAAATAGGAGAGAGGAGAGATAAAAATATCTCATTATTTGGGAGTTTAAAACTCATTCAAGCATGTGAAATAGGCGCCTCCTTCATGAGGGGAATTCCCCCATGCAGAGGTGTCAAAAATGCATCAGTACTTCTAAATATCTCCCTTTTTTAACTATTAACCTTGTCCTTAGTCAACTCTTCATCTTATGTGAGTATTTACTCATTTTTGGGAGATTTTTTTGTTATTTCTTCATTTATCTCCTCCCTACATTTAGATGAATCTTATTGGTCCATAGGAACCTTAATTTAAAATTTCAAAAAAATCTTCACCCCCAGGATAATGCCTCTTGAACAGATTATACTTAATTTCTAATGCACCTTCTGAAAATCTTTTTGAACTTCTATTTCAAGGGAACTTATTTTAATAAGATGAGATATTTTTCTATCCAAAAATATTTAAAAACTAAATTACCACTCTCTAGAAGATTTTCTCTCTCTAGGCCAAAACTGGTAGAAACAAGATCTTTTATATTTTTGAGAGGGATTTGATTACAGGGGAAGATACTGGACATCTTGAGAGGCTGGGGAGGAATCTTACAGAAAGCCTTTGGACATCTTTTGGGCCCTTTGCTAATGACCCTTATTAGCAATGGACCAATAATAAGAGAGAGGTGCACATTTGGTCTCCTCCAAAAGTAGGGGGCATTTAGGCTTATCTTCCTCATTAATATAAATGTGGGGTTCAAAAAGTAGGGGGTGGCCTTCATGAATGGGGGGGGGGGGGGTTGTAGGTAACTAAAAGTAGGGGGGCTCCATCATTTTCAGCCCCCATCAATCTCATGGGCAAAAAACCCCTTAAAAATGGGTTTTTTCAAAAATTACAAAAAAGTGATTCCCCCCCCCCCCCCAAAAAACCCAAACCAAACCATATTGTATCAAAAAAGAGCTTTTTTCACCTACATCTTCTCTCTCTACACTCCATTCTCCCCTCAAAACCATCAACTCAAACCTCCATAGCTCTCTCTCTCTCTCTCTCTCTCTCTCTCTCTCTCTCTCTCTACACTGCTTAGACCTGCATCTTATTGATGCCTCTTTCTCTCTCTCTCTCCATTTATTGTAGCATAAGCAACCATGGAGGGTAGTACATCTTCGTTGAGAATAAGGCCATAAGACACAATAGAGTCTATGCTCTTGCACAATGTGAGGGATAAGCATGATGATTGGCTTGGGATGCAATTTCAGAAGGGAGATTGGGTCTATTTGCAACCCAGTGCCACCTGACCCCATTGAGTTTGACGTCGAGATGTGGTTGAGCACCATTGGCAAGGGCATCTACGAGGTTTCAAGGAATCAAGGCGTGATGGGTTGGTGGCCCTTGTACAACAAGTGTACTCAGCAACATATATTTCATTGCAGCCCCAACGGCACACTCCTCTTTTTCCTTATAGCTGTATGGATTTCTCCCCAGTAGATTGGTTTACATGGGCTCTTGTTTTCAACCTCATTTGATGGGTTTGTTTGTTTCTAGATATTTTTCCTTCTAACTTCATTGAGGAGTAGTCTGTACAAAGCCTAACAGGGACATTCTATGCCGTTCATGCTCATATAGGGGATGGAATTCTCTCTAACATTTCCCCTTCTAACCTTGCTTGTCAAAAAGTTTCCTTCTACACACACAACTATGTAGTGCCCACACATGCCAACGGGTTTTGTAAACTTGAAGAAATCCCCTCCCCTCCTCTCTCTAGCACTGAATGGCCAACGCTTGATGTTTGGACTACAATTTCTCTTAAGGAAAAAATGGCTAGTGATATACAAGCCTCTTTGAAATACACCAAGGCCTCAAGATTAGTGGGTCTTACTTGGGCATGCCTTATGCATGGGTTTGCCCATATGTTTCAAGCCTTTGAGTGCACACCAATGCCCACCATGTACATGTGCAAGGTTGGCATGCCTTATGCATGGGTTTGCCCATATGTTTCAAGCCTTTGAGTGCACACCAATGCCCACCATGTACATGTGCAAGGTTGTGGGTGTTGAAGAGATGGTCAATTTACTTGGCCAAGGGTGGGACCTTGTGGAGGGGGAGCACAAAGGGAAGAATTTCAAGTGCAATGTAGTACAGTCCAGTGCCTCCTTTCGATTCTTCGAGCACGTGCCAATTTGTTCATTTGATTTTTTTATGAGTGGTGGATGAGGAAGAAGGGAGCATGGATTCCCTTACAAGGTCAAGGGTGTTTTCCAAAGTCTTACAGACCCCCTTTCACGTCGTGAACTAGTAGGGTGCAGTTCACGACGTGAAGTGGACTTCACGAATTTTATCAGTTTTTTGGACTGTTTCACGTTGTGAGATGCCTAGTGTTTCACGTCGTGGAAAAATTAAATTTGATTTTTTAAATTGTTTTGCGTCGTGAGATGCCTAGTGTTTCACATCGTAAACCGGACCTCACGAGAAAAAATTAAATTTGATTTCTTTTTGGCGTGAACCTTTAGGCCGTGAAACCTTAAGGCATGAAAGTGCAGAAAATAACCACTTTTTTGAATTTTTCTTTTGGAGTCTAGTGGGAAATACGAATTTCCTTGTTTGGGGGGGGGATATGTTTTGAATTTAAAATTAAGGAAATATTCGCATTTTCCCTAAAAGGTAAATGGGAATAAAAAAAGTCAACCTTTTTATGACACCCCTTATACCCTTCATAAATGACCCCCAAAATGGACAATTTGACAACTCATGAGCATCTACTCATTGAATGCTCATTAGCCTTAATGATTTATGTTTAAAAAAAGTGATTAAGAATTAATCAAAGATTAATCCTTTCACTAATCTTTTCCTCTTTTATACTAATCAAGGACTCTAATTAACCACTAATTCCTAATTAATTCACACAATTGAGCATATCATTGGATAGAGCAAGGGAATGCTAAGCTATGTGCATCAACAATTGTGTAAATTAATCTAAAGTAGGAGATTAATTAGAGTCTTAATTTTGGTCTCTTCTAAGGTAAAATTAAGCAAAAGAGAGTCAATTTCCTCTAATTGAGAAATAAATTGATGTAATTAGGTGTTTTTTTTAAAAGCATGTAGATACTCTCAAAACTCTCAAAAACACTAATTTTGACTACTCACATGATCAATTTACACCCCAAATAACACATTTTCTAAATTTTTGGTCTCTTGAAGTGGATTAATTACTCTTAATGACAAAAACCAGTCCATTAAGAGAAATTAGTTGAATTTAAAGATTTTGAGAAATTTTTTCAAGGATGAAGCTATTCCAATGCTTGTAAACACTCGAATGCAAACAATTTCAACAAAAACACACAAATTAAGCTAAAATTAATGATTTTAATTCTATGCTTAACATTAAACATAGCTAACATTCACTTAAAATTGCATTCTAATGCATTGTTTTATGCAATAGATGTAAACTAAGCCTAATACAAACTATGCGCAAGCCCTAAGAACATTAAAAACCACATTAACAACAACAACCAAAACAACAAATTAAGCAAAAAGCATTCTTTACAAAAACAAAAAAGAGAGCTATTCTACGAATCATAAACAAATCACCATCAAATACACATCTTTTTCATGGGAAACCATTAATCAAGACAATGGGCAATAGGTAATGCATAAATTAGAGGAAAAACAATGGAAAAAGGGATGGCTCCCCGGCAGCGGTGCTAAAAATGCTCACCCTAACCCCCCTTGAAACACATTCAACAAGAGATTACCTGGTGAACCGCAACTGTCTCAAGATATTTCCATGGCCGAGCTTGTAACCCTTGAGGTCTCCAAGCTCTACAACTCCTTGAGAACCAATTCCACCGTGCCTCCGCCACCGCGAGCATTATCACATCGCCACGTTGCACTACAGATACTCGTCCTTCCTCTCACCTCACTTCACTCACACACACTCACTAGCATGCATTAGGGAGAGAGATTAGCAAGAGCAAGACTCAATTGCACAATGAGAGAGTATGATGTATTATGAAAGATATTCACTTATATATATAGCCATAAGTGTTCACACTCACTTAAACTGTGGTCGGGCGGGCACTTTAGACTCATAAGAGGCCTAATGCTATTACAATGACTACTCTCATAATATATCCATGAAGTACATCACTTAGTACTTCATCCTAACTTGCTATCACTCGTTCTTGATGAGCAAGAATCACCATAAATACTCCGTCCGTCACACCATTACGAGCGCCCGTCCAAGTTGTAGCTTTGGATACCATTGCTTTGTATCTTGAATATATGACCCTTTGGTGTATCTACCATGACTCCTTGATGTAAGATAATGGTGGTAGCTCTTGTTAACCCTAGAAATGGGTTAACACCATGCATGGGAAGGCTACTTGATCCAACCCCCAACTCTACTGCTGACTTATTGATTTGAGACAATTTTCTTGTACCTTTTATTCTTCACATTTAACTCACCAGATCTTCTCTTCAATTCTTCCAATGAGGGACCTCCACCAATATGTTGTCCACTCAAGAATGTGATGTACTTTAAGGGTAGTAGAAGAGCTGTTGACATATCACCCCACACATGCCTCATACAATCTTGTTTTCTTTTTCTAGCTTAATGCTGCCAGCCAACTCCTATGCATTGACTTAGACATATTAGTTGTTAGAATATCATAACGATCATCCATTCCCTAACCAAGCAGATAAGAAATAATTTACAAATGTCTCTTGTAATACCAATCTAGTGTTTCTTTCATTACTATAAAAATTAATTAACCCCATCAAATGCAAACACGTAAATTATTACCCAAAACTCAAAGACTAACAATAACATATGTTTGCCCACATTCTTGTTAAGTAAAGCCTCAAATATGCAACTAAACAGGATGATTCCAAACCCACGTGCATTATTGAAGCCCCAAATAGACTATGAGATACAAAAATCAGAGGTGCAATTGAGTATAAGGGCAATAAATTGGTCATGATAAATGACAAGTTCTTCCCAAAAGACTACGAGATTCAAAACAACAATCATGATCTTGGTTGTGCCCCAAAAGAATGGCAAGTTCTTCCCAAAAGACTATGGTTTCAAAACAACAACCGTGATCTAGGTTGTGCCCCAAAAGAACCCATAATTATATACCAAATGCCTAGCATTCATGATCTAGGTTGTGCCCCAAAAGAAGCCATAATATACTAAACTCCTAGAATTTTTTGCCTAGAATTTACTCCATCTTGAGGACCTTTGGGAGGGGACTTTTCAAGGATGGAAAGACTTTGCTAGGCCAAGTACTATAGTGCTGCTAAAGGACTCATCACAAGAAGCAAGTTCTCCACCTTGAGAACCTATGGAATGGGACTGTGCTAGGATGGAGAGACTATAATCACGGGCCCATTATATCATGTATAATACTTAAACTTGATAGCCTTGGTCATTGAGAAAGTAGAAGCCTTGAAGATCAACACATCTAGAAGAGAGGATATTTTCGTCAAGGGCTAGTTCTTGCTTGATGTGATCAAACACAAAATTTCAAACTTATACATTAAGATGATAGGGTAGAAAAAACTTAAACGTCAAGATGATAGGATAAAGCAAACTATATGAGTACCTCAACATTTAATTGCAAAACCTCAAATGGGACATTAACACTTGGTTGGCTAGATGTAAGAGCAATTGGGAGCTTAGAATTCCATTAAGAATGAAAACTTTCTTGTGGAATGTGTTGACTAGAGCTCTATCTCTAGAAGGAATTCTTATGAAGAGGAATTTCAACTTTGGGAATGAAAACCTTCTTGTGGAAGATACTGACTACTAGATCTTTACCTCTAGAATCAATGCTTATGAAGAGGAATTTCAACTTTGGGATGCTTGAGGTGTAGATCTAAGGTAGTGTCTGTTCGCCCTAATTAGCTAATGCTATATGCACATGAACGACCTTAGGGATATTTTTTTTGAAAAAAGTGCATGCTAGTAACTTCCCAAATGGAAGAGGAGGTCCTAAAACATGATTTCCATCACTGTCTCAAGATGAAAAAAAATTATGAAAATTTTTTCCCTATTTCGTAGCACGTTTTTTTTAGGGTGTTCCAAAAGAAATTGTAAAATAGGCGCCTCCATTGGGAAGTGAATGGGGTCTTCTTGGGCCCTTTAATTTGCCCAAGCCTAATCAAGGTGATTAAGGAATAGCCAAATGGGAGGTTGCCATGTGGACTGAAATGTTGGGTTTTTAAGAGAGGTGTAAGAGTGGTCAAAGGGTGCACTTTTTCCCCCAAAAAGGGAGGGGGGCAATTTTACAATTTTCGGACCTCCATAACTTCTACATACAAGCTCCGATTTGAGCGGAGATTACACATCCGTGATCTACTCATCAAGAGCTTTCCATAGATATGTTACATGATATGGTTTTATCCGCTAGATTTTAAATTCCATTTTTTTTCCAAAATTCAAATTCGAATAAAGTAGCCGTTTTGAAGCTTCTAATTAGAAAACGTTTCTTCTTAAGAGAAAAGGTTTGACTCCCTTAAACTGCCAAATAAAAGGGCCCAAGAAGCCTTCCATTGAGGTCCTAATGCTTCATGAGGGGAATTCCCCCATGCAGAGGTGTCAAAAATGCATCATTACTTCTAAATATCTCCCTTTTTTAAACTATTAACCTTGTCCTTAGTCAACTCTTCATCTTATGTGAGTATTTACTCATTTTTGGGAGATTTTTCTTTTATTTCTTCATTTATCTCCTCCCTACATTTGGATGAATCTTATTGGTCCATAGGAACCTTAATTTAAAATTTCAAAAAAATCTTCACCCCCAGGATAATGCCTCTTGAACAGATTATACTTAATTTCTAATGCACCTTCTGAAAATCTTTTTGAACTTTTGTTTTAGGGAAACTTATTTTAATAAGATGAGATATTTTTTCTATCCAAAAATATTTAAAAACTAAATTACCACTCTCTAGAAGATTTTCTCTCTCTAGGCCAAAACTGGTAGAAACAAGATCTTTTATATTTCTGAGAGGGATTTGATTACAGGGGAAGATGCTGGACATCTTGAGAGGCTGGGGAGGAATCTTATAGAAAGGCTTTGGACATCTTTTGGGCCCTTTGCTGATGACCCTCATTAGCAATGGACCAATAATAAGAGAGATGTGCACATTTGGTCTCCTCCAAAAGTAGGGGGCATTTAGGCTTACCTTCCTCATTAATATAAATGTGGGGTTCAAAAAGTAGGGGGTGGCCTTCATGAATGGGGGGGTAGGTAACTAAAAGTAGGGGGCTCCATCATTTTCAGCCCCCATCAATCTCATGGGCAAAAAAACCCTTAAAAATGGGTTTTTTCAAAAATTCCAAAAAAGTGATTTCCCCCTCCTAAAAACCCAAACCAAACCATATTGTATCAAAAAAGAGCTTTTTTCACCTACATCTTCTCTCTCTACACTCCATTCTCCCCTCAAAACCATCAACTCAAACCTCCATAGCTCTCTCTCTCTCTCTCTCTCTCTCTCTCTCTCTCTCTCTCTCTCTCTCTCTTTATCTCTCTACAGTGCTTAGACCTACATCTTATTGATGCCTCTCTCTCTCTCTCTCTCTCTCTCTCTCTCTCTCTCTCTCTCTCTCTCTCTCTCTCTCTCTCCATTTATTGCAGCATAAGCAACCATGGAGGGTAGTACATCTTCGTTGAGAATAAGGCCACGAGACACAATAGAGTCTATGCTCTTGCACAATGTGAGGGATAAGCATGATGATTGGCTTGGGATGCAATTTCAGAAGGGAGATTGGGTCTATTTGCAACCCAGTGCCACTTGACCCCATTGAGTTTGATGTCGAGATGTGGTTGAGCACCATTGGCAAGGGCATCTACTAGGTTTCAAGGAATCAAGGCATGATGGGTTGGTGGCCCTTGTACAACAAGTGTACTCAGCAACATATATTTCATTGCAGCCCCAACGGCACACTCCTCTTTTTCCTTATAGCTGTATGGATTTCTCCCCAGTAGGTTGGTTTACATGGGCTCTTGTTTTCAACCTCATTTGATGGGTTTGTTTGTTTCTAGATATTTTTCCTTCTAACTTCATTGAGGAGTAGTCTGTACAAAGCCTAACAGGGACATTCTATGTCGTTCATGCTCATATAGGGGATGGAATACTCTCTAACATTTCCCCTTCTAACCTTGCTCGTCAAAAAGTTTCCTTCTACACACACAACTATGTAGTGCCCACACATGCCAACGGGTTTGGTAAACTTGAAGAAATCCCCTCCCCTCCTCTGCTGTCTAGCACTGAATGGCCAACGCTTGATGTTTGGACTACAATTTCTCTCAAGGAAAAAATGGCTACTAGTGATATACAAGCCTCTTTGAAATACACCAAGGCCTCAAGATTAGTGGGTCTTACTTGGGCATGCCCTATGCATGTGTTTGCCCATATGTTTCAAGCCTTTGAGTGCACACAAATGCCCACCATGTACATGTGCAAGGTTGTGGGTGTTGAAGAGATGGTCAATTTACTTGGCCAAGGGTGGGACCTTGTGGAGGGGGAGCACAAAGGGAAGAATTTCAAGTGCAATGTAGTACAGTCCAATGTCTCCTTTCGATTCTTCGAGCACGTGCCACTTTGTGCATTTGATTTTTTTATGAGCGGTGGATGAGGAAGAAGGGAGCATGGATTCCCTTACAAGGTCAAGAGGAGGTTGAGGAGCCCATAGCTCTCTTGATATGCTTACCAAGTGTGGGGGTAGAGATTGTCCAAGCAAGCAAGAAAGCATTGGAGCCTGTTGAATGTTTGTGATCACCAATGTAAAATTGCAATGGGTTTTGATGTGTGAGTTTATGTTTGTATGGGAACACACATTATAGGTGAGATGAGATATTATGTAGGATGTGATTTATGAGAATCGCACAAGTAGATGTGGGATAGATATTTCCACATGGCATGATGATGTGTAAAGGAGACTGGGTCAATGGCTATCTATATATTAGAAGCCTTTCATTTGTATGGTTTATACAACATATGCATTAGAGTATTGTTGAGTGTCCTACTCTCTCTCTCTCTCTCTCTCTCTCTCTCTCTCTCTCTCTCTCTCTCTCTCTCTCTCTAGTCATAGAGTTCTTGGTGTGCTTAACCCACCATAGTTTATGCTTAATCTATGTTGTACAACACCATGAGCAAACCCATATTAGTATTTTTAACATGGTATTAGAGCTAGGATGAGCTCTTGATTTTGGTGGATATCTATGTATAGTAGTTTTTTATGATAGTCCATTTGATTAAGCATATTGTATGATTTTACATCTTTTATTATGAAAAATTAATTACACTCATTATCATCAGTATTGCATTTGGAGAGAGATTATGTTGTTGGTGTTTGGAGAGATCATGAAGCTGCCTATTACAAAGTTGAAAATGAAGATTTCAGCAATATGAAAAGCTTTTGAGTCTATAACATTCCAAGGAGACTATGGTGTCTCAAGATAAGGTTGGTTTTTTAGGGAAGCATGCAAGAAAGGAGGTCATTTGTGGAGCTCATGGTTAGCATTTTTATGATTGGTTAACCTCATGAAGAGGGTTTAGTCAAAGAAAAAAAACAAGCAAGAGCAACCATTCAATCTACAAATGCAGTAATGAAGTGTCCAATGTTTACAACAAATAGAGGTGGAAATAGTGTCCAATGCAGTCCAATGCTTAAACAAATAGAGAGAGGCGGCAATAGTAGCAATAACTAGTAGAGAGAGAGAGAGAGAGAGCAAGAAATGCATAGCAATCTCATTAAAACATAAGCTACAAAGGCCACAAATGAAGATTATTTGGCTTTGGTTTTAGCTCTCCTGAGACAGCGAAGGAAATGGCGCCTCCTCATGCAAAACACAAGGCAACGGATGGAGCAATAAACAAGTGCACTATGGTGAACAAAACTCACTATGGTGAGTTTCAAGGGGCTCAGCATGACGTCTTCACAATTAGACTTTCTCTCTATAAACTCAGATAATTATTAATCTCTTCTACACCAAAAAATTTAATTACCCAGGTTTCTAAATCTACTCCTAGCAATGGTTTATCCAAATAAAAACCTAATTCATAAGTACATCTACATGAGTAGGTGATCTAGGGTTTTTCTCTGTCTACAATGTTTGTTTCATACCTATGCTATCTCACTTAATTCTAATATAGGGTTAATTCTCTTAACCTAATCCCTTGGATTAATCTAGTTGAGTATAGATTTGTATCTTCAAAGGTTAATGATTTTTAAATAATTCTAAGGTTCACATGTTGAATGGTAGTCAATTAATTTTTTTGGCTTTTAGGATAAATTGTAGGACCTCACTTTATTCCAAAAAATCAAATAAATACCCAAACTTAGTCTCCTTGTATGCTTCCATGAGTATATTGGTTAAATTAGGCTATTAAATTCGTACTACACCTTTAGCCTTAATTGAAACATACCCTAAGATGAATATTAAGCTTCCTAAGGTACAATGAATTAAATTAAATTAAGAAATATTAAATTATTTATTTATTTAAATTCAAGGTATCTAATTTAATTGCAATAATTTACAAAGAAATGTCAATTTTTGAATTATTTATTTATTTGAAATCAAGTTATCTAATTCAATTTAATTGCAAGAATTTATAAAGAAATGTCAATTTTTGAATATGAAAGTTGATTGTATCTGTTTGGCTAAGGGCCAATTTAATTGAAAGCAAGGTATCTAATTCAATTTAATTGTTGCAAGAATTTACAAAGAAATGTCAATTTTTGAATATGAAAGCTAACCGTATCTCTTTGGCCTAGCTTTGGGATTGGAGAAGGGCCAATTTGTAAAGAAGAGAAGCTACACACACCCCTAGAGGTCCATGAGTTTTTGTTTGTGCTCCCAAGGTGTTGCACTGGTCCCATGGCTCTTACACAAGTACACATGAAGTATCCAAGGTGCAGTACTATGTTTGAACTAGGTAAAAGCGATGTGCATGTATTGAAAGTACTACAAATACACTCTTCGTCCCTAAACATAAATTTCATGGATTTGTCAAGGGCGAGGGGGCCTTTATACTTGAAATGATGATTGACCACTCCACAAGCTCCCCTAATTAGCTCAAGCTTGGTAGCCCATAGTATGTATGCAACTTAATCTTAATGCAACGTCTCATTTTTTTCATGCATCCAACCACTCCACATGTATTTAACTCTTACATCAAGTTAACTTTATGCAGGACTAGAGTTTTTTATTAGTTCTTCATGCTTATCTCTTCATTTATTTTACACCCCAAAAATTAGACCTAAGTTCTTTGCACTTTACCATCTAACCTTAGACTTTAAATTTTATCGATTTAACATTAGCCCAATTAAAATGTACACTCTCTTCTATTTTCAAATTTTGTCAAGGCTAATGCTCACACACCTTAACACATTATATTTGCATATGGATTATTATAATATTTATTTATTTTTTCTTGGAATAACTTATTTATTTCTAAAAATTTATAATACTATTTTTTTCTCTTTTTAACTCTAATGTGTGTAGGGAGTACACATGGGAAATCCTCAAAAATAAATTTGTGCATATACCATCTTGGCCAATTATCTTTAATTTCTATTTTATTATCTTGGACTCACAAGTCTCTCCCATTCAAAAAAAAAAATCACATTATCTCACTATAATGTGCACCTTAGAAAAAAGAATACATGAGTTAAAATTATGGCATAAGAAGAGAGATCTTACAAAATCTTTATGTCCCAATGTGATTATAGATGGTCTAAAGGTTATCTTTTGGTATCTTTTGGAGACAAACAAAGTGTGAGCACAAATTACTTATGGCTAGGTTTAGGAGGAGGGCCATGCATGAATGATCCCTTCAAACTCTACTTTTATTTGAAACCTGTAAGAAAGAATATCACATGGATTTTGGTTCATTTAGTCTCCATTGTGCATGCTTTAGTGATTATTCTTTTTTTAGCTCTTTATAAACATTCCTTAATCTTAATTTGAAAGTTTAACATGTTCATATATAAAGATCCAATTTGTTAAAGTAAAACTACTAAAAGAATTTTATTTTATGAAATTGTATATTACTTGATTCCCACATTTTTTCCCTCCATTTATCTGAATCATAATGGATTTGGAAAAATTTTACCATACGTCCATTTTTGTAGAGAGAGAATGTGTAGAAATCCTTAAAGGGCCCAATTTGAGTCCAAATTTTCCCTAATGACACTAGAATTACATTCACTATTTAAAAAGAATATATATTTAGAACATCTCATGTCAAAAATTGATGCACAAGTTTTTTGGGAGAGGTCTAGGAGAGGCCAATTAGTGCCTAAGTATCTAGGCAAAGAGCTATGTATGCTATTACTTATTAAATAGCCTTAGGAACTTTGGTTCTTTTAAGTCAACACCACGTAAGGGGTATATTATGTTGAGAGATGTAATCGTGGTGTTGTCTGTATGTGGGAAAGAGAGGTGTAAGATATTGTGGCAAGATAGGAATGCCACATGTAATATTGAATGGTGTGTGAGTGTTGACCAAAAGAGTGGAAAAGGGAGTGCCACATGGATGATGATGTGTAAAGTGGGATAAGGCTAGAAAGCCTATATCATGTTAGAATTCATGGTGCTTATGCTAGATCAAGTATGTGGAGGAGAGGGACTCACAAAATACAAGAAAAATATCTTGCTTATTAAGTTGCTCAAATACAACTAGGCTTCTTGCTCCATACAAATTGCCTTCTAGCTCCACCTTTAAATAGGTGAGCTAGTGGACCTTAAGTCCCTTCACACACACACCCTTCTCCTACCCTTTTACATGACCTTAGTCTTTTAATACCCTCCCTCAATACCAACTATGAAAGAATTGGAATAGGTGGTATTGGACATAGGTTGCCTTTATAACATTAGGCGTACAAGGATGTCATGGTGGTGTGGTTATCTAGGACTTACAACTATGTTCCAAGAGCCTTAGAGGCTAATACAATGATGCCATCTAAGTCTTTATTTGATGTCGACGATGAAGATGTACACCTTAATGATGGTGCACCCCACTCTTTGTGCTTGCTTGACTTCTTGTAGTTGACATGCTTTGGACATACATGCCATTGTTTCCACATGCTTTCCACCTTGATCATTCTCACACAATGATCAAAACAAGGCTGCCACCCTTGCTTAAGTGGTTTGCACATAGATGTTTCTTCAACATGCTTGATGCTTCCTTGAATACCATACCTCCTCCATGGGCAATGAGGGCCTTCCTTCTTAGAGTAATGGTTATGAGGTAGATTTATATGGGAAAGGAAAGGGAGGGTTTGCCTTATTGATTGGTCAAGGGCAGTGTCTACTCCATACTTACAACAAAAGCTTTTGTGCATTGGTTACATGATACCCATTAGGGTTTGAAGGTACAAGCTTAATGAAAGTAAGTGGTTGAGGTAAATTCTGAAAGGGGCATGGCTCATAATGTTGCCTATACCTCTTATAAAGACAATGCCAAGAGATGCTTAAAAACATGACAAACAACAATGTAGAGCACTTAGTGATGCTATGCTCAACCTTACAACTCATCTTAGAAGATGAAAATGTTGAATATGCAGCGGAATAACATGCCTTGGGCTTCGCAAATGAGAGCATATGGCTTATGACATGCCTATGCCTCTTACAAACAAGAGCCTCAAGGGTGATACACAACAACATTAAAGATGCGCACTTAGTGTACATGTGCCCAACTTTAAACCACTCAAAAACTGAGTTTTTTGATGAAAAAACCAGAAAACTTCAACCTCTTTGGCTTATGGGATGAAGACAATGGTTCATGGTTACACCATTTCTCCTTGGAAGCTTGCCAAGGTAAGCATAGAAGCGGGTTGACGATGAAGACTTATAATGTGGCACTTATGGTGTGTGCCCGGCTTCCAATGTTGAAGAGCCTCCTTAGTGTTAAAGACCTCCTCCTTTGATGGTTAAGACCACATTAGTGTTAAGCAACACTTTGTTTGGTGATTAAGATCACCATTAGTGTTTAAAAATACGATTAGTACTTAAGAGCACATTTCTAGCATCTAATGACACTTGTATTGGTGATTAGATTCACCATTAGTGTTTAATGACACTCTTAGTGTTTAAAAACACTTTGGAATAGCTCTCCTTTGTTTGATTATAAGCCTCATTAGTGTTAATCAACACTATTAGTGCTCATAAGCACACTTTGAAAGCTTTGTGAACTTGAAGATGATGAGGAAGCTTGATGACGTTTTGGATGAATGAGACTTATGAATGCCTCATGTGGTTGGCCACCACTTAAAAAATCAAGAGTGGGATCAGCAAAACAAGCCCTCACAAGATCACTTAGGTGATTAGAGCAAAGTGGAGAGGATTAGAGCAAGAAAAAGCATAATTTTGAAGCTTTAATGGTGAGCTTCAATGGAGTTGAGGGAGTGCAACCTGGTTTTTCTGTTGTAGTAGCAAACGCGTGGATGATGGATCATTTGCACCTTGAAACTTGAGCTGTAGACTGAGAGTGTGGGATTCAAAAGCCTTAAGGAAATGCAGCCTCTAGTCGCCTGTACACGGCGCATTTGTGTATGGCAGCAGCTGCGCAGGGAAAAAACAGGCGACTTGCTCAAGCAGCAATGCCGCGGCGGCGAAGAGAGAAGCTACCCGTCAATTAGTCGTACGAAGATGAGCACCCAGGTGTTATCTTCACTTTCTTAGTTGAAGTCTCCCCTAGATATGGCCTCCACGAGCTGCTAGAGCTCCTCCAATGGCTGGGGGTTCAGCTCCACAAAGGAGAAGATAAGGAAAATGACCTATTCTACACCACAAATGTGACCTACTCAACCAAAGGCTCTGATACCATGTTAGAATTCGTGGTGCTTATGCTAGATCAAGTATGTGGAGGAGAGGGACTCACAAAATACAAGAAAAATATCTTGCTTATTAAGTTGCTCAAATACAACTAGGCTTCTTGCTCCATACAAATTGCCTTCTAGCTCCACCTTTAAATAGGTGAGCTAGTGGACCTTAAGTCCCTTCACACACACACCCTTCTCCTACCCTTTTACATGACCTTAGTCTTTTAATAATTTTATGGTTCATTTGAGATATGAAGGCAATAGAATTGTGTGTTGAGTGTGCAATCTCCCGCTCTCTCTCATGGAGTTTTTAGTGTGGTTTAATCCACTGTTGCTTAATCATTGTCTATCACCATGATCAATCCCATTTTAGGATTGTTATCATATTATTATGTGTAAATAATATTATTATTGGTAAACACAGAGCTATATATATATAAGGTGTTAGAACTCATGTGTTATTCAAAGGAGTTCAGATCATGAGGTGAGCACGGTAGCCATTTATTTCAATAAACAAAAGGAACATTACCAATGCTTTAAAATACCAAATTATCTTCTTTTGGTACTTAAATAGAACCTAATTTTCTTTTTATTTAATTATGAATCAAGAAACGTCAATGCAAAAAGAGCATTTAGATTTATATATATTGAGTATATATTGTAAAGTTCTATGGTACTTTTTTTAGTACATGTGCATACAATAATACTGAATATGTATATGTGGCATGTCATGCATAATGTGCATTATGCATTGTGACCCCACAGGAGTTAGCAGAGAGAGATGGCCTATTATACTAATGTGTGATAATTATATGTGACAGGTCATGTATAATGTGCATTATGCATTGTGCTCACACACATTGATGTATAGAGAGACGGTGTAGGGAAAGACCATGAGGAGGCCTTTCCCTAGAGGAAAATGGGGAGCAAGTGCTAACCAATGAGTCATGACCCATTTTCCTAGGGAAAGGCCAACCCATGGCCTTTCCCAACCATCATGGTCTTGGGAAGTGGAACAATTTTTTTAAATTCTCCGTTGATGTGGCAAATTTTTATTAGCTCTCTATTTTTTATCATTCCATGTGCTGATGTGTCAAGGTTTTATTGGCCTTCTATTTTTTTAACATTGTCACTGATTATGTGTCATCAACCCATTTGCTTTCATTTGAGTAAAATTTTCACTCCTGATGTTTTAATATCCGATGCATTCTTTAAAAAAAAAAGCTTGTTGATTAGCTGGGATTTATTTTCGGAAGACCCAAGACCATGATGGCCTACTTACTCCCTCTTAACATGGCCAAATATATATATATGTATATGTGTATATGTGTGTGTGTGTGTATATATATGTGTATATATGTATGTATATATATGTATATATATGTATATATATGTATGTATATATATGTATATATGTATATGTTAATCTAATTCTAGGATTAACAAGAGCTACCACCATTATCTTACATCAAAGAGTCAAGGTAGATACACCAAAGGGTCATACATTCAAGATATGAAGCAATAGTGTCCAAAGCTACAACTTGGATAGGTGCTCGTAATGGTGTGACGGAGTATATATGGGAATTCCCGCTTCAAGAGCGTGTGGTAACAAGATAGGATGAAGTCCTAAGTGATTTACTTCATGGATATATTATGAGAGTAGTCATTGTAATAGCATTAGGCCTCTTATGAGCCTAAAGTGCCTGGCCAGCCACAGTTTAAGTGAGTGTGAACACTTATGGCCATGTATATAAGTGAATTTCTCTCATAATACAACATACTCTCCCATTGTATAATTGAGTCTTTCTCTTGCTAATCTCTCTCCCTACTGCATGCTAGTGAGTGTGTGTGAGTGAAGTGAGGTGAGAGGAGGGACGAGGACCCGTAGTGCAACATGGCAGTGTGATAACGCTAGCAGGAGACACGGTGGAATTGCTTCTCAAGGAGTTGTAGATCTTGGAGACCTCAAGTGTTACGAGCTCGGCCATTGGAAAGATCCTCACGATAGTTGCGGTTCACCAGGTAGTCTCTTTTTGGATGTGTTTCAAGGAGGGTTAGGGTGAGCCATAACATTTCTGGTGCCGCTGTCGGGGAGCCATCCCTTGGCTTTTTCCATCATTTTGCCTCTAATCTTTAGGGATTAGTGGTTAACTAGAGTTTTTGATTTGTGTAAAAGAGGGAAAGATTAGTGAAAAGATTAATCTTAGATTAATCTTTAATCACTTTTTTACATAACTCATTAAGGCTAATGAGCATTCAATGAGTAGATGCTCATGAGTTATCAAAATTGTCCATTTTGGGAGTCATTTATGAAGGGTGTAAGGGGTGTCATTAAAAGATTGACTTTATTGATTCCCACTTACCTTTTTGGAAAAATGCCCATACCCCTTTCATTTTAAATTCAAAAAATATTCGCCTCCAAAAAGGAAAATTCATACTTCCCACTAGACTCCAAAAAAAAATCCGGCCATGAACGAAATTTCTGCAAAAAAGTTCTAGCCCGTGAAAGAAATTGCGGCAAAAGAAAAATCTGCGCTGAAAGAAATTCCGCCGAAAAATTATGGCCGTAAAAGTTCAGGCCGTGAAGGTTCCGGCCGTGAAAGGTCAGACATTTTAAAAACATCGAATTTAATATTCCATGAAGTTCTGGTTCATTGCGTGAAAAATTAATGTTTCACGGCGTGAAAACTTAAGGTTTCAAGGCATTTAAAAAAATAAAAAAATCAAATTTAATATTCCGTGAAATCTGGTTCACGGCATGAAAATTTAACGTTTCACAGCGTGAAAGCTTAAGGTTTCACGGCATTTAAGAAAAAATCAAATTTAATATTTCGTGAAGTCCAATTCACGCCGTGAAAATTTAACGTTTCACAGCGTGAAAACTTAGGGTTTCACGTCGTTTTAAAAAAATCGTAAAAAAATAGCACGAAAACGACAACAAGCCATATTCGGGATACTTTTTGAGGGCCTAAATGACAAATCCACGGATGACTCAGGAAAACAAAGCTGTAGTACTCCAAAAATACTACAACTTCCTCATACCTAGTTTTTCAAAATTCCTTTTGGAACACTCTTAAAAACGTGCTGCGAAATAGGGAAAAATTTCTCAGAAATTTTTTTCGTCTTGAGAGTGATGGAAAAAAGGTTTTAGGACCTCCTCTTCCATATGGGAAGTTTCTAGCATATGCTTTTTCTGGAAAATTATCTCAGGTCGTTCGTGTGCGTATAGCGCCTAAGCTAATTAGGGCAAACAAAGAACTGTTTGATCCAACAAAGAGTACGCCAAGCCTCTTGAGGTTGTAACGGGTTGTGGGAAAGTATAAAAAGGTATTTTAAAAAAAATTATGATTGCTCATTAAGGAGCATTTAGGCACTCTAACATGGCCACGATAGAGGGATTGCCAGGGATCACATAAAGGACTGAACCCGATGGCTGACATCTTCAAGCCATTGAGATCTATGCTACAAATTCACCTCCCAATGCCATTAGCCATGCCTATAACAAGCGTGTCATCAAGTTTTACACCCCCTATCACTTTGATCCCACCGGGCTTTGGTCCCTTACCTAACATTTCCCGCAAATCCTGTAAGTACCAACCCTTTCCTGGATGCCCACACCTTGGACATACTGACTAGTCTAGAAAGAGGGATGGCTCAAGGACTCAGTAAGTCTCTTCCAACAAGAGCACTCACATACGGCCTCAGTGACTCATACAGAAATACGACCGTACAAATTTTTAAAATTATGGGCAAATATGATGGAATAACAGACCCTGTTCAATTCATTCAAATGTTTGAACAGAGATGTGAAGCCTTTGGAAATCCTAACTACCCCACTAAGGTACATGCGTTGAACTTATGCTGCTTAGAGGGAAAAGCTAGTAGATGGTTTATCGCATTGATGCCGACGATCAAGATCAACTTCAAAACCTTCAAATCAGCCTTTGTACATGGCTTTTCTAGACAAGGTGGGGTGCAGAAATAGAACTCTATTCAATTGAGCGCTAACCAAATGAATCCATTAGAGATTTTATCCTTAGGATAAAACTCTTGGACTCATGTTGTGAGTCATGGGAAAAATTGAGCGATGTTCAATTGAAGAGATGTTTCATGATGGGCTTGAAGAATAACAGCTCACATAACTTGATCATTGTATCCAATCCGAAAACATTCGATCAATGTTGCAAAAAAGCAATACGTTTAGATGACAACATGCTAGAAGATGATCATGCTATGAGGTGTTCCTCATCTAAACCAAGTGAAGTAATGGCAAAAGAAAGATCAATCTCGGAATTGACATTCCCAAAATTTTATGCAGCCTTACTTAAAACCTTCCAGCAAACATCTCTAAGAGAGGATGAAAACCTTCAAAACCAGACATCCTTAATGCCTCTAAAAGTGAGGAATGAAATGCGTTGTGTTGAATGCAATCACTACGACCATCCCAATCCTCATTGTGCATACAAGACACATGTTCTTCTATACTGCATATATTGTAAAAACTTTGACCAATGATACTAAAAAGTGTTCCGCTTCATCCACAATGGACTCAAAACCTCCAGCTCCCGTGCACCAAACAGAAACAGTCCAAAGGGTAGAAACCGCAGTTAATCGGACACTTCAGTGTTTCTATTGTCGTGGACCTCACAAGGTGGCAGACTGCACAATTTGGAATCCTTCCATACCCATAGTCATCACTGACACCTTGCAACCAATGTGTGAACGATGTGGCATTGATCACATGTTCCAAGATTGCCCAAGACGAGTTGCTTCAATGCAACTTGTCTCACAAAATACAACTCTTAATATCTTAAGTGTACAGAACGGGCAACTGGCCACCCACAGTTCCATTTAATGTGCTTACACGTTTACAAGCCAAGGCACAACAAAAAGTCAAAAATAATGTAAAAGACAACACCTCAACATGGGTAGAAGAACATGCTTTAAAACAGAACCCAAAAGAAGGAGTAAAACCTTCTAAAACCAAGAAAAACAAAGGACAACAAACTGTTGAAACCAAGGTCGAATTAAAAGACAGGGAAAGCAAGCCTGTAGAGGACATAAACCCAAAAGGGAACATAATCCCAAAAGAGCCAAAAGCTATACATGATGCAAAAGCATCCACCTCAAAAACCACCACACAGACCTCAACACCCATACATGTGACATAGGATACAAAAACCCAAAAAAAATTCGATCTCGTTGCACATGGGTAAACATAATGAAAAACTGACAAACCAAAGAAAGTCAGAGAATGAAACAAGTTCTAGTACATCACTAAGTGACGATGAAACTCGTTCTTACTCTTCGTTTAGTGCATCACACAGACCAATCAAGAAACTAGAACCCACCCAACCACCCCAAATGGATAATAATAATCACATGACAAATGAGGAACGCAAAAAGCAAGCTCAAAAGAGAATGCTTAGCTTGGTTGAATGTCTTACAGGGTCACCAGTTGCAATTGAATCTCATAATGCCAAACCTAAAATAGCAACCAAGATAGAAAGCCTAGAGAAGTACCGCTTTTCCTTTGAAGAGAAAGACATACTCTCTACAGAAGAGTCATTTGAAACAGATTGTACGAATTATACGCTTGACAAAGCACGTGAGAAATTTGATAATTCCCTTACAAGTTTCATACAATCCTTCAATACCTCATTTGAAGGAATGCTCTTCTCTCATGATAGGGTGGTTGCAAGATGAGGGTACTCACTTTCGTTCACTCTCTCTAAAATTGGGACATCTATGCATCTCGGGCGGAGTACCTCGATCGTGATATTGCCATCAATTAAAACACGACAGGTTCCTCCCAAGCCTAAAGTGACATATCTCGAACGAGATACCAACTAATTCCACGCTAGTAAGTCCGGGTGTCAAGTCACCATCCATGTCACCAGTACAGGTCACCGCCACACCACACTATCTTGTTCGAGATATTCATGCCACTCAGATCCACATCAATGCCACGGTGGATCCCCCTAGACATCCCGCTCAAATGTACATTCAGCATATTTAATCAACCCATCTCCACCGTCCAGATATCTCGAACGAGATACTGAAATATAATCTCGACCATTGAAATACCTCGTACGAGGTATAGAGACGCAATCTCATCTGTCCACATACCTCGTTCGAGGTATAGAGATAAAATCAAGACCGTTTAAAAACCTCGAATGAGGTACATCTATAAAATCTGACCCGTCCATTCGTGCACATTTGAAGATGCAATCCCAACCATTTATATATCTCGATCGAGGTATTAAATGAATCTCGACCGTCAAACATACCTCGATCGTGGTATTAAATGAATCTCGACCGTCAAACATACCTCGATCATGGTATTAAATGAATCTCGACCGTCAAACATACCTCGATCCTGGTATTAAATGAATCTCGACCGTCAAACATACCTCGATCGTGGTAATGACTTAAATCTAAGCCATCCATGTACCTCGAACGAGGTACTGAATTCAAATCACAGCAATCGATCCTTCACCAACCCTAAAATTAAGTGCGTATCTTGGTCGTTCATCTCACTAACCCTAAAATCGGGAGCGTACATCTTGCAAACCCTAACGTGCATGATGCCACCGAACCTCGTTTGAGGTTATAAAACCAGAAAAAAAATTTGCCTCATTATCTCACGAGTCGTTTTCACTCTCCTTGCTCTCTTGATTTGGATTAGGATGAGTGGGCCCATTAGCATTGTTTTATAGCTTCATTAGCGCTACTTAGCACTAAGCATTGGACCTTTGTGTTAGGCATAGGTTTTAGCATGGAGTCATGGGAGGAGGGCCACGAGGAGGGGCGCTCGTCTATTGTGGACCCCATCACGGAGATAGACCCGCGAGTTAGTGGCTATCCGTAGGAGTGCTAGAGACACACCGTCTACATTACATATCGTGGGAGACTTGGAGGTGATGCTATCGTCCCTTTCTAGCCTTCACGATATTGTTTATGTAGATGAGTGGATAGCCCACCATCGCACTGCTCCTGTGTCACATGGCCTGACATATCCTCAGGTCTGTGACCTTGGTCTGATTAGGGATGGAGCCTACTTAGATCTTTTCCTCGATATAGTCGTGTGATGACGGGCAAGCCCCTTACTATTTCACGGTGTTCGCACCCTCGTATGGTGGCACATATCTATAGTCGATATGTTGCCGCATATGGGAGGATGCCGAATAACTGCCAGATTCCCATAAACTTCGCAAAGCAATTATATGCGAAGTTTGTCTTAGGGGAGGAGGTGGATTATACTAGCCATCGGGGCCTGGTGGTGGTGTTGGCCGAGGCCGTCTCCAAGACCAGGGTAGGCGGCCTCCACCAGCAGCCCTTCGTGTAGCTCCTACGGATCCGACATTTGTGTCTATGTCGACGGTCGAGGCTCTTGGCACCCAGGTTGACGTACGGAGTACCACACGGAGAGCATCCAACACGTGGTCGCTTGTTCTCACGATCGATACCACGACGACAGATGTTGAGGTATTTACACATTTATTACTTCTTAAGTTTTTTTAGTCATTTATTTACATGTTTATATGTACTTTTCTATATTTTTACATGAGCAGCATGGTTGATTGTGTCACGTAGGGTCCCACACCTACCACTGAGAGACTCACTCTCAAGAGTTGGTAGAGGTGAGAGCGGAGATTGACTGCCTTAGAGCTTCATTGCGGACGGCAGGAGGCAGATACTACAGAGGCATGGCATGCGAGAGAGTATGACATCTAGCAGGTAGGTTTCTCTTGTACATAAAAGAGTTATAATTAAGGTTGTAAGTTATAAATTTCTTTAAGTAATACCTAATGAGAGAGACTAATCAATTATTTTTATGCTTTACTTTTTGCGTAGGCTCAGACTGAGGTAGAGAGTTCTAGAGCTGAGGCGCAGTAGCACATGATTATGGAGCGGATTGCACAGTATAGGGCAGAGTAGTTGATGCTGCGTGTTCGAGAGTTCTGCAGATCCTCAGATGTGACAGTGCTTTACTTGCCTCTATATCCATGACCTGTTATACAGAGGTTTTTCGAACGACCTCTCCCTCAGGATGCACCACCATTCCTCCATGATGCCTGCTACGCTCTATGTATCGATGACATTGACAGTACTGGTGGATATGCTCTAGGATGTGGACATTTTTTCCATTTGTCTTGCATCACCCAGGAGCTAGTACGCTTCTCAGCATGTCCCTCTTGTGCGCACGCATCGACCTAGTGACATACAGAGTTTTGGGCATTGATGATCTTCACCCAGGCTTCGCTCAAGTAAATGCTAGGGCTGGCAGGCCTCTTGATTTTACCTCAACTATACTGACTTGGGACTCGACGCCGCCGATGACAAAGATCAAGAGCCTGAGGTGCCTCCAGATATTGAGTGGCGTGCACACGAGTTTGATGCATATGAGAGAGTCCTTCACGAAAGCCAGATCACAGGATACGAGCATGTGGGTGATGCTAGTCCTAGTGGCACATCAAGTGATAGTGCTAGCAGTAGTGCTGCTTCTCATGAGCAGTGTGTCAACAGAGGAGCTTACACAGTGGCAGGCACGTACCATTGCTGATTATAGATTTTGGGTTTATAGATAGAGACGTCTTGCAGTAGCACGACATAGCGAGAGGGAGAGGGCTATAGCATCTTATGGGACTCGTGAGCTCCCGAGTACACCGGCACCAGCTCATGATCCTGCCTTTGAGGTCCCCGTAGATATTCGACGACCCCCCGCAGCCGGCACAACCTCCTCGACGTGCATAGCAGCCTCGACACGCACGTCGACCAGCAATCAGAGATGACAATTTTGATTGGGTTGTCATTTGATAGTGACTAAACTCAGACTACCTAGGTTAGCTCACTTACATTGTACTTAGATTTATGGGCAGTGACTAACCTCAAACTAGCTGGGGTAGCTCATTTTCATTATGCCTTGATCTTTTGAGTTAGTGGCTAAAACCCAGAGTAGCTGGGTTAGCTCACATTTTGATGTACTTATTTGATGTTTATATCATTATGACTGTTTTCATTATTGAGTATCATTACATTTTAGTTAATGTTCATAGTTTTTTTATTTTTTTAAGACTTTGGCTATCATATTGTTTGTTGAAAATCCCCATGCCATCGTACCCAAACATGCTCCGATAGGGACCAAACTTTGCAAGCATGTTGGAGGGGCACCCCCACATGATTGCAAAGTTTGGTCACCATCGGAGCATGTTTGGGTTAGTAATTAGTGCCCAGTGCGGATTTTTCAAGTCTCTTTTTGCTTAAGAGGCCATGGAAAATCCGAGTCTTCCCCGTACCATCGTACCAAACATGCTCCGATGGGGACCAAACTTTGTAAGCATGTGGGGGGGCCAGGGCCCCCCACATGCTTGCAAAGTTTGGTCATGAGAAGAGCATGTTTGGGTTAGTAATTAGTGCCCGGTGTGGATTTTTCAAGTCTCTTGGATGGTGGCTAGTTTCTACCCCTCAGCCGTTCACAAGAGAATAACCCTTTCTTATGGAGAAGCAAGGGTCCTCAACCTTGCCTCCATTGGTGTCACCCTCTCTTGTGGAGAAGCAAGGGTCCTTAACCTTGCCTCCACTATTGGTGTCAAAGAGAGCTATGGAAAGCTATATCCTAACCTCTATGCCAATCGTGAATACAAGAATGGAAATGGAGATAGAGATGGATGGGAAGAAGAGGAGAGCGAGCAACAATACACAATACACTCACCCACACAATCCCCTTGCAAGCAACAACACTCAATAGACTCACCCCCATAATCCACTGGCAAGCAACAACACTCAATGCACTCACCCCCATAATCCACTAGCAACAAGCAACAAGCAACAAAGAAAAAGTAAGTAAGCATGCAACTCTCACCACAAAAGCACAAGACTGGACTCAATTATGAAAATGGGATTATGTGTATTCTCATCATTAGCCAAAACTAGGTTATATACATGCCTCATATTTACAATGCATGGCTTCCCAAGTAATGTTGTCCAAGAGCCCAAAACTAGAATGAGATGATTTCTCAGGCTATGTATAAGCTAATGGCACAAGCTCAATAATTATGGATCAACCAGTTGTAAGCTTAGTGGTATCCCAAATTCTATTAGCGCAGATACAAAAAGATGTGGCAAAAAAGGGTGTAGCCACACGATTAAAGTAATATTAACTATTGTGGATAAGGATTTGTGAAGATCTTGTTATTTGTGTTAGTGTTAAAGTTGCATTTTCTTACAGGGTATTACAACATAGGCTCTAGTCAAGGATTTGTCGAACTTGTATTAAAAGAATACATTGGTTGTAGAAACTCAGTAGTCCAATTAATTGTGTGTCTATCTCTCTTTATTTTAATCGTTGTTTTTCTATATTGCGTTTGTTTTCTAGGTGGGTGCAAATATCAAAGCAAACTTAATGTTATTTACATTGGATTGTGGGCAATTTATGAAGCATGGTAATATTGTGGCAATTGGAGATGTGCACACAACAAACAATTTATGTTAGGAAAAGTTTGATTGAAAACAATTATGTTTAACCAAATTGGATTAAAATACCAACAATTGTGTGCAAGAAGACCACGGAGAGCTTAAAGTAGTTTTTGAAGAGAATTTGAAAACTTGAGTTTCATAAATTGCAAATGTATTTTTAAACATCAATTTATTATTTGTGTACAAGAAGATCCAAGAGAGCTTTAAGTAGGTTTGGAAGAAAATTCAATGGAAACTTGAGTTTCATATATTAAAATTCCATTTTTACATATCAATTGAATTTTTTAACATGCAACTTTCTTATCATCAATTTTTTTTAGTACATTTTGTTATTGCTAGAAAATAATTTATTTAAGCTTATCCATGTTTGCAAACACCACAATTTATGATTTTAAATCATATCTTAGATGAAAAGTTGCAAATGATTTGAGTAAAAATTTCAAAGTTAATGTATTTTATTGATAATATGAAATTACCGATAATTAAAATTACTCAATTTTATATTAAACGTTCCCAAAAATTAATAAAATAATCGAACTTAATATACAAGAAACTAAAATTTGACAATTCCTTGAAGCACTCAAGGTTTCCTAAATCATCAACAAACTCAAAGTTAACAATTCCCAAATTCAACATAAAGTTGAGGATTCCTAGAATTAAATAGGACACTCACCAATTCCAAATTCCCAAAGTTCTTGATATTTTCTAAAATGTCTTAATATGGTCCTAGTTGTAATGTTCCCACTTAAGTATAAATATTATTAAATCGCATTAATGTCGCACACTCAAATGACAATTAAAAATTGTTTGAAAAATTCTACGTCGTTGGATAGCAAGTTCAATGACCACAAACCTTCCTAATCCTCGTAATATGTTCTTTTCTTGATAAGATTCTTGAAAACCCAATTCACTTTGGCCATTTACTTAGATACTAAATCAATGGCCATTTACTTGAAACGTATGTCTTTACCTTCACTATTATGATGGCTTCTTTATCATCAACCTAAGAATTCAACGATATGGACCTGATCATCTTATTTATAGAAAACCAAGCTTTAAGTGCATTTGAAAAGATTTCATTTTCTTTTCTTTTCTTTCTTTCTTTCTTTTTTTTGGGGGGGGGGGGGTGCGAGTGTTGTTGCAAAAAGGAGAGTTCTATTAAGTATGAATAAACCTTACAAAATGAAGCCGAAGTAAAACAAAACCTCATCCCAAAATGTAGGTTGATCTCAACCAATGTGGGGCACAAAGGTGCCAAGAGAGTCTCATGGAGATTGTTGAGAAAAAGATCCCTTGACACCACTCCCTTATGAAAACAGTGCACTCACAGATCTAGAAGGTCCCTTTATATGAGCCCATGTGGCCATAAAAGTGTGAATAATATCTCCCCACATAGTACAAATGCACTGAGTGTCGTATATCTGAGTGCCCTCAATAACCTCTGTGCATCTGGCTTTCCAAATCTACCAAGTTGTGATATTCGCGAAGTAGCATCAATCCTCTGTAGAGGTGGTCTATAATGGGTATAAGGAATTTCTTGTAGCATGCAGCGTTGGGTCACACCTCTGCATACATCATTATGGCAGTGTCCTAAACCCTGCCCTCAAAAAATATTTGTGGACCAGACTAAGTGAGCCAAGCAATAGAGCCCCTAGTAACATAAATAGTCTCTCTACTCAATATGACACCATGTAAGAATAACCAAAACAAGTGAGTGCCAAAGTCTGCCAAAATCTCTTTTGAATCAGTGGGGTGATGTTATAGCTTTCCTAGTGCAGCCTAAGAGTACTCGTCCTCTGAATCTGCCCAAGTAGGGGGAGCCTAGTATTACGGACAGTGTAGCTGAAAAAAGGCTTACTCTTCATAAAATTGATTGCATCAATCCACTCCCACTTACCAGGATCCCAATGAAGATATCTGAAAGACATCCACCATACAACCATAAGCACCAAGACCCGTGGTTCACAATATCAGGCAGAGGGTCAACATGCCACTGCTTTCTTGAGCGGCTAATCCCTATGGCTCAAAGTTATTTGAAGAGAAGTTTAAGCAAGCTGCGGTTAGCAAAAGTGTGGGAATCTGAATGAAGGCCATGGTCCATTATCCTTTTCAGGTATTGGGGAAAAGGATCAGCTGCTTAAGTTGCATCACTCTATTATATAGGATAGGAAAACCTTCTGCAATCGGTGCACGCTTCTTGAAATTTATCCATACAACGTAAGCAAGCATAGAAGCAAGTTCGTCTTACAGTGCCTTCCACTCACTGAGCCGATCTCATTAAATGTAACTTGGCCTTCAAATTTCGAGTTGGGTCCACCTCAAAAACATAATGATCTTTTATCTGCACGCTTGTATGTTTGAACTGATAAGCACTAGGTAAATATCATTACACCATGTCTCTAGAAGCTTGAGGAAGGTAAAACTGTAGGCATGTTCATGTTTTTCATATATATCAAATAATGCAGGCCATGGACAAGGCAAGCAAACATCCATCTGGTGGACGTGGAGAATGTTTTTAGCAGCTGCCACTGCAACCATGCAATGGGAATAAAATCTTCCACAATGATCTAGCAGCAGTAGAATGCTCCACATTGGGTACAAGGTGATCTTTCTGAGGGCTCCAGTGTTCTGAAAAGAGGACAGAACCAAAACTAGGATATCCCAGTACTCTCTGCTCTTTTGGCTTTCTTTGCTTGTATAAGCTTATCTAGTATAGCTGGTTCAAGAGGGATAGCATCAAGACAGCGCTCTGCTGCAGCAGAACATACCTGCAAAACAAGAGGAAGTTTCAGCAATAAAAGTTTCTGGACTATGATGCAGAGCAAGTATTTACTGTCTTCTCACCTCATCCAGCAGGAAGTGGACAATGGCTTCATCATCCACCACCTCATGCAAAGGATCCCGCAAATACTGAGTATCCACCTGTATCTGCTGAAACCCACTTCTGCTAAAAGTCTCAAGCCGGACATACTCTTGGAAGCTCTTTAGGCACATCTTGATCACAGCAGAGATGACCGATATCTGCACAGCCATCAAAAGCTTTTAGAAGTCTCCTCTTTTCCTTTCAACCACCAAGGGGGTTGCTTAGCAGTGACATCAAACCTGTGTTTACTCTAACTTCGTGAAAATCTCAACTTTCTGCTTAAATAGCTTGGCAACATCTCTTTCCAGCAAACGACTCCTGGCCCTTTGAGAGATGCTTGTCCTACTGTTCCTGTCTTCGCGTAATGGATTGCTTCTTGAAGAACTGGCACTTCCTGTGCTATCAGATCGCCGATGTGTTCGCACAGTCCCAGGTTCGAGCACTTGCTTCACCTCTGTGCTCATGGCGTCAACCTAGAAACACAGTACTTGGAACTCAGAACTTGAAATGCAAGCTTGAATACTTCCATAATATCCAACTTACCTCCTGTAGAAGCAAGTCTACAAACATGCGTACCTCCCGTGGCTCCTTGTACTGTGAGAAGAAAGCATCCAGCTTAAGAAACATTCTCCATACCAGACATGAAGAAACCAAAAGATTCAAGCATTGTTACTTCACCTTGAGCCAATTAGGGGTTGTCACACTTTTCTTGATCAACATGGAAAGCTTCTTGGACCGCGTGGATATGTACTGCAAAGAAAAAGGTACATTATCATATGATGAACTATCTAAAACCCCGTGAACTTCACATTTGCACAGGCATACAAAACAACAGCCACTTATCAGTACGAGGTTGGCATTAAAACAGGAAATGATCTAACATCTCAAACATCCATATGCCTAGACACAACCTACTTTTAAATTGAATGTCCACCTTTGCATCTTGTAATGTGTGTGTGCACACATGCATGCATGCATGTACTTGCATGTCTACATGTGTGGGTGTGTGGATGTGGAGTGTGTGCTTAGTGTGTGGTGCGTTGTATACATATGTGCAGCAGAGTAAGTGCATGTGCATGGATGTGCATGAGAGACTCAACAGGGACAAGACATAAAACAAAGAGAAATACCGTCAGACTGATCAAGCACGAGCTTGAGAATATGCCTGTGCAAGAGCATTTTTGTGCATGTTTCCAAATATGGAAGTACAAACCCCTGTCCCAATCGATGCCAAAAATTAGAGTGATGAGAAAGCACCCACTTGTGCTAGGACAACGCAAACCTGGCATATGAGTGATTATGACATCATCATTTGGAATGGACGCTCCAACCTCCAAGTCACTTGTTTAAGTGATGTCAACTTCTCCTAAGAGTGAACAAAATTTGCCCAAAAGTGAAAGCCATGTAACATAATGGGAATCTCCTTTGGCATGTCACATGTGAACAATGGGCAACTCAGAAGGTCATATTTTTCTAGATTGCACAAACATCAGTCACATATTAAACTATCTCCTTTCAACAACCCACACAATGCTTCCTGTTTTGAAGTAAAACATGGGCCAAAGGTGGAAAGGAAAATGCACGGTTACAGTCGGCAAGATAGCAAAAGCACCTGTAATTCCACCAAAAAATGTTAGTGGTGTGCCAATTTAAGTAGTGCAGAAGACAAATGAGACAAAAAAGAGACATTTGCACTACTAAGAGTTAGGTCAATGCACTTTTTGACCCTGAACTAGAGATCCTCATCCTTTTGACTCGTCAGAGGGTTATTTGACTTGTGTCCCTATCCTAGAGGCATTTGTTGGAATGACTGCTTGCAACATGACGGCATATAACTGTTGATGTGGAACATTGGCATGGCTTGTCAGCATGGCATGTTGACTCCACATTATGACCTCACATGCTTGCTCGACACATAGCATGTTCAGTATCATAATGAAGTACTTGACGAGCTCTATCCAATGACAAGATTACATGATAAGTTCATAGCATGACTAGAAGTAGATAACCATGATCTCCGAAACTCTCCCATAATATACTAACACACTCTGACATAATTATGCCACGCTTATGGTAACCGAAAGCACACATGAGGTGATAGCTAACCTCATGATGTGATTGTCTGCAAAGAAAGATCATTGGTTACTCAATTGTCCCAATGCTAACAACTTAATGATATAATTACATGACAAGACAAGACATGAATGACACGAATATTAGAAGACATTAAAGGAAACTGAGCTCTCCTAGAGCCTTCACAAATCATTCCCTCAAGGACATTTTAGACATGCCGGGTATTTCTTTACCTCAAGGTAAGTCACTCACTTGAGCTGAAGCTAGACAAGAATACACAAACCATGACATAGCACAACAAGTGTCCCAAGAATGAAATACCAAAGTTTCAATATCAAAGAAGCTGGCCTTAGTTGATGACTAAGTACCACCTCATGTGACATCTTGGTTGGATGTCTTTCTCACACAAGACAAGGATGCATGAGAATCAATCTGCACACGCTTGACTCATCATGTCATGACAAGAAAACATATGTGCAAAAAAACATGTGGTTCAGCCCGCACACGAATGGCTGACTGAATACATGACAAGGAAACATGAAGTTCAGCCTGCACGTATTGGCTCATGATGAACTTGATTTTTCCAGAGTAACTTCTTGACTGCAAAAATTAGGAGACATGACTAAGCTTGATGGCTAGTTTATTAACTGAACACATGACTGGGTGCATGAGAGGATGATTCATCACTGGAAGATCAAAGAAGTTGTTGCATAAAAAGAAGATCAGTTCCCAGAAACAAAAAGAAGATAGAGATCCGGATCTCTCTCACGCCCCCGACCTGCCTCGTGCTCCTTCACCCCTGACTGTGCCGCACTTCACCCTTCTCCCTCGCCATCGCCACCCCCCCCCCCCTCTTTCGCCCTTCCTCCTCCATAGCCTTTGCTTCTCGCTGTCACCTCCCTACTGTGCTCAGCCCCCCGCCTTCCTCCTCCTATACACCTATCCCCACCTTCCCCCCACCTCCTCCCTCCATCTTCACTTCCACCATCTCCTTTGCATCGACCTCCACCCCTTCTAGCTGCACCGCACGAATCCCACCACCTCCTTCCCCTCCCACCTCTTGCTCATTCAGGCGCTCCAGTTTCGTCACCTTTCCACCCTCCCTCAGCCGCCAACGCCTCTCCTAGCCCTTTTTCCCATCGTTTCGCCGTCACCTCCTGCTGCTCCTCTCCTTTTGTCATCCTCGCAAGATTTTGCTCTCGGGTTGTTCTTCATCAACAAGGGTAGGCACTTCTAGTCTTCACCTTCCAGGAGGACTCCATGGCAGCCGCTCCGTCATTCCCGGCTGAGGCCGCTGTCCCTTGCCTATTTTCGTAGGCGAACCTCTAGCTCTTAGCTTCAACAGTATCGTCCCTCACAGTGGCTTCTTTATTGGTCTGCAAGATCGTAGGGAGCCACCCTGTGCGCAGAGAAATCCAGAATTCGCTCCAAGCAGCCCTCATCGACAAGCCCGGAAAAATCACCGGTATCCATTTTCTTGGGCTTGGCTACTACTCTCATGTGAAGTTTGATTCGCCCGCAGCGGCTGATCATGTGATGCAGCAGAGCCCCGCCGCGATTCACAGCACTCAGGCATTCCAATCGTACCATGGTTTCGACCCTGCATCCGACCCCTTGGCAAGTGTATCCCGCTTCCCCGATCCTTGGCACTTACCAAAGTTTGGCCAAACGCCAGGAAGCCTTTGCTTCTCCAAATCAGACCAGAGGATGCAGGGACCAGACCTCTCATGCATTAACAGATTTTATGTGGATGAGTGGGCTGGTAGCAGAGGTGGTTTGGTTGGAATTCTTGCAGGCACCACATTGTCAAATCATTCGCCAGTAGTACTTCTCCTGGAGGATGCTTGGACACCAAGACATCAGTAGAGTGTTTGAATCCTTGACAGCTTGGACCACGACCCTGAGATCACTAGAAGAGTCAAAAAAGATTTGGGAGTCCCTCATTTTTAGACCGGGAGAGGCCACGCTCGACTATGAAATTCAGGAGATTAGCACCCTTTTACAGAGCGTAGCTCAGGACCGCCGACTCACCAGGTTGAGAGAGCAGAGAGGAGTCTCCACAGGGGCCTAGCCTCCCGAGTCCCTCCAGCGCCTACAGGAGCAGACCCCAAACAGTCCATGGGTGGAGTCTCAGTTGGAGGCAACCCGCACAAAGATTGGATCGATTGAGGAGAGGAGGGTGGAGTATTGATACCATGTCAGGGCCTCCTTTTGGACTCAGGGAGAGGACAGAATCACCCATGATTTCTTTGACACAGCGGGCCCTCACCATCGCTGAGATGGAGTCCAGAGGCTGAGGGGCTCACACGGTACCATTGAGACTGCGGAGGCGAGGGAGAGAGTCTGCCAGCATACGCAATCCCCCCCCAAAGGTTCGGACCATAGCCACAGGTTTCTCGGAAATCTCCTTTCAGCAGATTCCCTCACCCCTCAAGTGGAGGATGCGAGGGAGAGTCTGCCAGCATACACGGGAGGTGCCCACGGGCCTCCAAGCCCTTTTGTGCTCCCCTTTCTCTCTGACCGAGTTACGTGATTCACACTGTGCCCCCCTTCCACGGGGCAAGTGTCCGGGTGAGGATGGCTTGCCGGTGTCTCTCTTTGTGCATCATTGGGATCTCATGGAAGATGGTTTCATGGCCACCTTCAATGAGATCATGGCCTCTAGCCACATGCCAGAGAGACCTCTGAGGGGCTGATTCAAAGGAGGGTGGTGACTTTAAAGATTCGACAATGGCGCCCATCACCCTCTCAGGAAACGCTTACAAAATCCTCGCCAAAGCCATCAGCCGTCGATTATCTCTCCGACCTGACCCATGGAACACAAACCAGCTTCATACAGGATAGGAGCATCCTAGATAACATCTTCACCTTTTGGGAGGCAACTGCTGCAGCCAGACTTTGCAGGGAGGACACGGCAGTTCTTCTGGATTTTGAGAAGGCCTATGACAGGGTCAATTGGGCTTTTCAAGAGGGTACCATGCTTAGGATGGGATTTCTGGTTGAATGGATTAGAGGCTATATTCCGCCGCTCACAGTCAGGTCCTTGTCCAGTTTGCCTTGGGGGACAGGTATTCGATCTCCAGATCAGTCAAACAGGGATGTCCCCTAGCCCCCTTCTCTTACAAGCTGCAAAGAAGGGTTGTGAAGCTCTTCACCTTGAGGTGTGTCACGAGGCTGTGATATAGCTCTCAAGGGAATATCATGAGGCTGTGACAGCTCTCACATTTACCCTGAATCGGTTAAAGGTATGTACCTAAGCTGAGCAAGAGAGGCCTGTGCCTAAGTTGGTGGATGAGAGGCTTCCTTACTGGGACAAGAGAGGCTTGTTATTGAGTTAGAACAAGAGAATGCATAGGTTTTCCATTCAGAATGTGAGTATTTCCTACATGGAAATACTCTACACAGCTATGTAAGATGGGAAATTTCTATGACATTCAGTTTGCATAATTTATGCCGTGTTATGCATGTTGTGTCAGAAGAACATGTGTATGACTTGCTTTTGGACATGGGAATTACACGGTTTTATTTGCCAACATTGCCAGACCATGACCATACCCTATACATGTAATTATGATGATACTACACACACAGGGTCACAGAAACCATGAGCCTACTACTCTGAGATAACCCCCCATTCTGGTCCAAACTAGCCCACATGGATCCTTGCAAGGTAGTGAATACCAATCATGAGCTTGACGCCAGTGGTGGGCAGTTGCCTTCAGAAACCCAACTAAGGCGATTTCAAAAATACAGTTTAGTTCCCACTCACATGTTGAAGAAGTCGTTCTCCTGTTGCTCTAAAAAGCCTGCAAACTTCTGTGGGTACAAATGGAGGCCTATCCTCTGAGCCTCTTGCTCCACCTCCAGTGAATGACATAGCTATATCCTGCATAGATCAAAAGAATGGCCACAAAAGCAAATAAGTCAGTCTCCCAACACCACCATTTTACAACTACATCTCCCTCCCTCTGTTACCCTGTCATAGCAATGAAAAGTTCAAGTTATTTTTAAAAGTTAACAAAAACAAAAGTGCATCTTGACTCCATGAGAGTCTACTCAAAGCTTCAAATTATCAACTCCACCATGCATATCATACACTATGTGCTATGACATCCCCACTCACGTCATCAGCACCCAAGAGTAGCAGCAGGTTCATGCACAAAGATATGTCGCCGTGGTAGACAAAGATATGTCAGTGTCGTAGACAAATCTTCCTAGATAAACCATCAAACTGAGTTTTTATCACTTCTCTGGAGGTGAAGGGCAGACTCAGCCATAATGAAGGCTAGCAGTAAAGAGAAAACCCACACATGCACACACACACACATATGTTAGCTGGTAATAGAAACCAGCTGGCCGCAACTTGGACTATGACTTCAAAAGAAATCTGCATGTCCACTAAGAAGGCAGAAAGATGTACCAATGGAAACTTCAAGTTATTTCCCAAACTTAACAAAAAGAATGTGACATTACTAGTGAAATGCATGTGTGAACACAGACAAAATGAGTAGCGGAAGACTTACAACGCAAGCATTCACAAGTATCCAACTCTAATCCTTGTATTAATGGTGAACATTTAAAATGATGGTCTGAGAAACTATTGTAGCCTATTCCCAAAAGATGACCAAAAGGTGATCTCCCTAGATATCAGCCCAAGTCTTCTTGATGTCAACTCCTGCTCCTCAGCAAAAGTGCTAGCTGCAGATTTGTTTCCAGCTCTCCAGATCACTTGTATACGAGCACTCTGTATGGCAAAGCTGCTGCTGATGAAATAGGATACCTATTCAAAGGTGCTGGGTTGGGGGGAGGGGCAGCGAGAGAAAGAAGAAGGGGAAAAGGGGGGGGGGGGGTGTTCTGGTTGGTCTGCCCAACTGCTGTACGCCCTGCTGCCCAGAGCTTGCCCAACATCATCTGCCTGACAGCCCGCCCAAGCGCTGTGCACTGGCGTCCAGCCTGTCTGATCGCCTTGTATCTGCAGGTGTGCCACGGCCCACAACTTAAGTGCTATCTTGACTCCATTATGGAACAAAAAATCTGAAATTTTTTAAAAGAATGTGGAAAATGGATAGATTTATGTCCTTGAACCAGGCCTCCATTGTTGGGGTAAAGGCATTATGCCCACCCTTATAGTGTGTACAAGCCCATAAGTTATAGTACATAGTACACTCAGTACTTTTAATGTACTAAGTGCACTATGTGTACTACTGCAATATACATGTGTGATAGGGGAGTCACACACTCATTCCCATGAGTTGACTTATCCCCATATGTCTCTCTCTCTCTCTCTTCTTCTCTCTGTGTATGTCTCCCACATGAACTCTAACCCTAATTATCTCTCCCATTCAACTGGTATCAGAGCCATTCTTGATCCCCTCCCTCTTCTTATGATAGCTCAGAAGACTTTCTCCTCATAGAAAGAAGCTTCTCTCTCTTCGACGATTTACAGCCTTGATAGCATCTTCGGCCAGCATAGAACAGTGGAGCCTGACGGGCGGCAGGGACAAGTGCTTGGGTCGCTTCGCACACCTCCAGTGCAGGGCAGCAGCGCTCGCAGCAAGTCGTAGGCAGCGTGAGCAGCTTGCAGCAAGGCGCCTGGCCACAAGGCATAAAGCCACTAGGCAGGCGAGCGAAGAAGAAGAACGGCGGCAACATTGAGTCGGAATTTTTTTTTCTCTTCGCACGTAGGCGACGAGCAGTGCGAGCTTCTAGTGGCGGCAGCTTCCATGTCGCGCACGTGTATTCTTCGCGGTGACACGCTCGGCTGCTCTTGGGTACCTGTCGAGAGCGGCTCCAACTCCACCCTCGGAATGCGCTGCTTTCGTGAAGATGGCTGGACATGTTGACGCCACTTGGGCGGGCTTGTGCATCCTCTGGGTAGCGCGAAGGGAAGGCAAGCGAGCGAAGAAGAGGCTGGCAGGCAGGCGACTGGCCAGTAGCGTGTGCCACAGTGCCGCCTTGTGTGTGTAACCGACGTCATTGGAGCCTTGTTGAAGCACATGTAGCCGACAGCCAGGCAGCTGAGCGGGTTGCCCAGCAACACCAAGCGCAACAAGCGCTTGCAAAGCTGCAGCAGCATCAGCAAACCCCCCTTTCCTGCAACAAAAAATCAAAAAATTACCTGACGTATTTGCTTCAATTTTTTTGGAATTTGCATGTCCAATTTGCAATTGAGCAGGTACAATCATCAATTGAGCAGGTCAGGTGCCAAATTGCTCAAATTTTGAGCAAAATTGGCAAAATTGGGTGACATTGGTCACAATCAGGATCAATTTGCAGGAAATTGGATGTCAAAATTTGGGGCTTTTGATGTAATTGTGCAATTAAGCATTCATACATGCTGTATGATGTGAGAAATCGCACATTCGGGCAAAATTGCAGCAAATTGCAGTGCAAATCAAGGGGCTTTTGTGCCGATTGGGTTGATTTGCATGCAGGCACTTGCATTTGATGCTTTGGGCAATGTGTTGATGCCTGTCAAGCACTCAATGTGCCTGTAAATCAAGGGGCTTTCATGTATTGGATGTATATGTGGCCAGGGGGAAGCATCGCGAAGACTCTGGATGCCTTCATGTGCATTAATGTACCATGTATGATCAGAAATTGATCTTAAATCAAGGGGCTTTTCAAGATTTTATGCTTGTTGAGCTTGGCAAAGCAGCAGGCAAGACTTTTATGCCTTGAATCCTCAGAAATCAGCTTACAGTCAAGGGGCTTTTGCCCAATTTCTGTTCGGGACTGTTGTATGCAGTGTTCGGGACTGTAAAAGTCTGATTTTCACTCATTTGGACAGCCAGGAGAGCATTTATTGCTGCTGTACCTGCTGGTACAGATTTGGTACAGCTTTGTACAAGTTTTGGCATGGCTGCACATTGATTTGAGTGACCAAAAGGCTCAATTTCAGCTGCTGTACTTGCCGGGACAGGTTTGGTACATCAATGGTGAGCACTTAGTACTTCTGTACAGTACTTTGGAAGGGGAACAGAGCACATTTAAGGTGCTGTCCTAAATCTGCAGCAACCAGATTTTGGTGATTTCATCACATACAGTGGGAGTAGAGTTGCATTTGTGCTTCCGCAGTGGGAGATAAAGCTTGGGAGAACAACTGTGAGCACTTTGTGTGCTTTTGATGCAGTGTTTGCACATTTTGCAAGGAGTCAGGCATTGACAGGTTGCATATTGCTATGGCAACCAAAGGTGAGAGCTCTTCATTGCTTCACATCAAGAAGCTTGAAGGCTCACATAACTATGATATTTGGCAAACCCAGTGCTATAATGTGTTGCTCCAGAAGAAGCAGCACAAGCCCATCAAAGAAAGGGGTGTAAAGCCCGCTTCTCTTACTACTGAAGAGTGGGAAGATATGGATGAGCTGGCAAGATCTACTATCATGTTGTCTGTGTCAGACTCTTTACTTTTCAGCATTCGTGAAGAGAAGACAGCTTGGGGAATGTGGCAGAGATTGCACGACTTGTATGCCCAGCAAAGTGCCTCAAGCAAAGTGTATTGGTTGAAGAAACTCATAGGTCTTCAGATGAAGGAAGGGGCGTCTATGACAGCCCATCTAAATGAGTTTAATGGCATTGTCAGCCAAGTTATAAATCAAAAGTTGGCAATGGACGATGAGTTCAAAGCCACCTTTCTCTTATGCACTTTGCCAGAGAGTTGGGACACATTCAGGACAGCCACTAGCAATTCGAATGCTATGCTGTCATATGCAGATGTTGAGGGTGCTCTTCTTCAAGAAGAGATGAACAGGAAAAACAACTCTGTTGGAAAGTCCAATGCAATGAATGCACGTGGGAGATCCCAGCAAAGGGGGAAAAGCCAAGAACGGGGAAGGAGAAGTCCCGCTCCAAAAAGGACTTGGAATGCCATTATTGTGGCAAGAAGGGACACATCAAAAAGCAATGCTACAAATGGAAAAATGATCAAAAGGAAAAGGGAAAAGGCAAAGACAAAGACAAAGATGAAGCCAAAGATGTAAAGCCAAAGGGCAAAAGTGGAGTCAAGATTGAAGAAATCAATGTGTCACATGCAGGTGACAGTGAGGATGAGGTCCTATTCACGTCTTCACTTGATGCCCGTTCACTTCTTACAGGAGATGGTCATGGTATGCACTCATGGATCATTGATTCAGGTGCCTCCTTTCATGTCACAGGTTGCAGAGACTTGTTTGTCAGGTATACTGCTGGCAATGAAGGAGTAGTTTATTTGGGTGATAACCATGCATGCAAGATTCTTGGCAGAGGTGATGTGAGGCTTGTGTTTTCAGATGGCTCACAGCTTATGCTCCATGATGTCAGGCATGTGCCTGAGATCAAGAAGAACCTGCTTTCTACTGGACAGCTTGATGATGCTGATTATGTTACCACATTTGGTCGTGGAAAGTGGAAGATTAGTAAGGGCTCACTGGTTGTTGCCAGAGGCTCTAAGGTGGACACTCTTTACTTCATGCATGCAGGTGTTTGTCACCATGCTAATGTAAATGCAACCGAGCTGCCGGAAATCTCTATGTGGCATAGCCGGTTGGGACACATGAGTGTCAAAGGAATGGAGCAATTGTCTCGTTTGGGTTACTTGCCTTCTCTAAAGTTTTCAAGTTTTCAGTTTTGTGAGCATTGTATATATGGCAGGCAACTCCAGTGCCCCCACAAGAAAGCTCTTGGACAGAAAGATGCTCAGTTAGAGCTTGTGCATACAGATGTATGTGAGATGCCTCAGCTTTCTTTGGGAGGGGCAAAATATTTTGTCTCTTTTATTGATGATGCCACACGCAAGGTGTGGGTTTATCCTCTTCGTTTGAAGAGTGATTACATTCTCAGTGTTTGAGAAGTTTGTTGCTCTTGTTGAGAATCAAACTCGCAAAACACTGAAGGCTTTGCGTTCCGACAATGGTGGAAAGTATATGTCCAAACAGTTTCAGGACTTTTGCGATGCTAAAGGCATCAAGAGGGAGCTCTCTACTCCTTATGATCCTCCACAAAACGGGACAGCAGAGAGGATGAACAGGACCATTCAGGAGAAGGTCCGTTCTATGTTGTCACATGCTGCATTACCTCATGGTTTTTGGGCTGAAGCTGTTATGACAGCCGTTCATCTTATAAACAGGTCACCTAACACGAGGCTTGGTGGGAAAGTGCCAGAGGAAGTATGGACAGGGAAGCCTCCGTCATACAAGCACTTGAGAGTGTTTGGTTGCGTTGCGTACGTGCACATACGCAGGGAAATGCGCACCAAACTTGATCCTAAGTCTCACAAATGCATATTCCTAGGATATGGTGACAGAGGTGAAATGGGGTATAGACTTTGGGATCCCGTGAATAAAAGGATTATACGCAGCAATGATGTCATTTTTTATGAAACATGCATGTATAAGGAGCCTGCAAGGCAACAGGAGCTTGGCAGAGTCATCTTTGATGATGATGGACATCATGGACAACAACCAAGGGCTGTAAATCAGCCATTACAGCAGCAAAACCAGCCCTTAAATGGTGCTGAAAATGGTCCAAATGGACAGCCAGAGATGGCAGAAGATATCCCTATGGATATACCACAGTTAGAGGAGATACCGGGCATGATATTTCAGCCTTATGGCATGGAACAAGAGCCACCAATAGGTGATATGCAGGCTGGACAGCAACCTGCAAATGATGGTCATTGGGTACGGAGGTCCACAAGACCCTCCAGAGCCCCTGACAGGTTTGTTCCAGGGCTTGACTACTTGATGCTCACTGATTGTGGGGAGCCCTCATGTTATAAGGAGGCTTTATAGAGGGCAGACAAGGCTCTTTGGGAGCGTGCCATGAAGTCAGAGATGGATTCTCTGCACAAAAATGGAACATGAAAGTTGGTGCATTTGCCTGCAGGCAAGAAGGTTTTGCCATGCAAATGGGTTTACAGGCTCAAAGTTGCACCTGATACAAAGCCAAGATACAAAGCCAGGTTAGTGGCTAAGGGCTTCAAGCAGGAATATGGTGTGGACTTTGATGAGATCTTCTCTCCAGTGGTCAAAATGACCACACTTAGAGCTGTATTAGCTTTGGTTGCTCATGATGATCTGGATTTGATTCAGATGGATGTGAAGACTGCTTTTCTTCATGGTGATCTCCATGAGGAGATATATATGCAACAGCCAGAGGGTTATGCAGTGAGTGGAAAGGAGAAGCTTGTATGCAAGCTGAAAAAGAGTCTTTATGGGCTCAAACAGGCACCAAGGGAATGGTATCATAAATTTGATACATTCATGAAATCCCAAGATTTCAGGAGAAGTGACATAGATCACTGCTTATACACCAAGAAAGCTTTGGATGGCAGTCTATTGATCCTCATCTTGTATGTTGATGATATGTTGATTGCTGGAAAATCTCGTAAAGAGATGGATGCCTTGAAGAAGAGGCTGCATCAGACCTTTGATATGAAGGATTTGGGTGATGCAAATCACATTTTGGGTATGCGGATACTTCGGGACAGAAATCAGCATGTGTTGTATTTGTCTCAAAAGGAATACATTGGCAAAGTTTTGCAGAGGTTCAATATGGACGGGGGGAAGAAGACTAGTACTCCTTTGCCTCCATATGTGAAACTCAGTGCTATGGACAGCCCACAGTCAGATAGTGGCAGGGCTGATATGGCCAAGATTCCGTATGCTTCAGCTTGTGGCAGTCTCATGTATGCCATGGTTGCTACTAGGCCGGACATTGCATTTGCAGTGGGAGTGGCTTCTAGATACATGGCCAACCCTGGCAAGAAGCATTGGGAAGCAGTGAAAGGTGTCATGAGATACCTGAAGGGCACACAGGATATGTGCATTTGTTTTGGCAAACAGGATGCATTAGTGCATGGTTACACGGATTCGGATTATGCCGGTCATCCAGATAACCGGAAGTCTACTACCGGTTATGTATTTACATTCACAGGAGGTGCTGTGTCATGGATATCCAGGATGCAGAAGTGCACTGCCTTATCTACTACAGAGGCCGAGTATATTGCCGCCACAGAGGCTTGCAAGGAGGCATTATGGCTATCTCGGTTAGTGGTTGATTTGGGTTATACAGGGGATATTCCATTGTTGCATTGTGACAGTCAGAGTGCCATCCAATTGGCAAAGAACCCTGTCTTTCATGCAAAGACGAAGCATGTGGATGTGAAGTATCACTTCATCAGAGAGGTGATAGAGAACAAGCAAATTCAGCTTGTTAAGATTCATACGGATGACAACCCGGCTGATCTGCTGACAAAGAGTTTGCCTCCAGAGCGGTTTGCTCACTGCAGACACTTGATGGGCATTGGATGAGGCCAGTTTCAGCCTTGATATGGCCTTGTATATTATCATGTACATGCTGATTTTTCTTTTCCTTCATTTAAGGGCACTTTGCCTTTAAGTGGGAGGTTGTTGGGGTAAAGGCATTATGCCCACCCTTATAGTGTGTACAAGCCCATAAGTTATAGTACATAGTACACTTAGTACTTTTAATGCACACTGTGTACTAGTGCAATATACATGTGTGATAGGGGAGTCACACACTCATTCCCATGAGTTGACTTATCCCCATATGTCTCTCTCTCTCTCTTCTTCTCTCTGTGTATGTCTCCCACATGAACTCTAACCCTAATTATCTCTCCCATTCATCCATGAGCAACCATGGGTTTTAGTAGACCCATGGGTTGGAGTATTGATAACACACACTCCCGCGTATGCGTCCCAATGAGGCCCTATGTCATGGCTCATGCATATCAGGGCTCATTATCATCAACCACTAAATGACTAGTGTTAGCTAGTTTTTCCTGCTCTGGGATCTTGTGCAGCTAAGGCTCCAAGATAATGATATTGCATCATACAGAGCATGGTTCTGATCAACTATTGTTACCTTATTCTTGTCTGTGGAATTTTGAAAATTACGCTATCTGTATTTTAAAGGCATACCTCTGTTATCTTTGGAACTGCCATTTGTTCTATATAGACTGAGAAGCGTGCAAGAAGCAGGACAAGCCCACTTGACACCAGCATCTTCTTCCCGTTATCTTCTGGCACATTGACCTGCTTGGAGTTGTCATGTCCTGTTGAAGTGCACATAGCCAAAAAATGATCATTCAGCATCACAAAAAGATCTTGGACGCCACCTTGGACTAAGTCAACGTAAAGTGATCGCCAATTAACCATCAGCTTCACTCTATCATCAAGAAGTTCTTTGAGGTCCTGCAGAAGACGAGGACAGACCTTCACTCAGTACAGACAATACAATAGTCTTAAAAGAACACAGTACTAGTCCATGTGAAATCAAAGCGACACCTAAAGTATAACACCAGACTCTAAAAATGAACTAATGATGTCTGGTTCTACTGTTGGAAACATGTACATAAATCTAGGAACTTGCATATTGCAAGATGACCATTGTGTTGTAATCATCACTTCAAAACGGACATCATATTTGGATATGCAAACTCATTCAATAACAGAATAAAGAAGAGATATGCCAACTGAGATTACATGTGATGAGCATATTTCTGAGGTTAAAAGACCTTGTCTGACACATCTTCAACAGAATGCTCACGTCCTCATTGTCAGGCGGGCTGGGGAGTAAACAGGATGCCCAGGCATCAAGTTGCATGTTATTTATGTGGGCACTCGACAACATTTTTGGGTGGCCAGACAAGGAAATTGGGCACCCAAGCACCTGAAACAAGACCCCACCCCCCTTCTGTTCCCTTTCCCATTTTCTCCCACAAAACACACACACGCTGCATGCAAGACAATAGGCTACCTACATGTAAATGTTTGTCCACTTTCCTATTCTCTTTCTTGTGGGGAGCTTGGAGTACATCACTCTCATCACTCTCCACAATAGTAAGCTATAATGTGTCATTTGGTTGGCCTTTCTTACAATTTAGTGCATCTCTCCTGACTAACTCTAGTCCATGCAAGCTTTTAAAGCTAATCTGTTCCTGTATCTTTTTGTGCAAGGATCCAATCTCTGGTTTTCAACCTCACTACAGGTGTACCTGTGCACACAAGAAGCATAACTATCTTTTTGTGCAAGGATCCAATCTCTGGTTTTCAACCTCACAACAGGTGTACCTGTGCACACAAGAAGCATAACCTTTATTCAACTGTTACACCCAGTTTGACATGTCGGCGGTATCTGTAAACAGTCTTTACAAGCCAGCACCCGTAGCTTGTGGTGCAGCTGGTGGACTTGTATAAGAAGGTATTTTTTTCCTTTAAAAATATTACAGTATACTTATTATTACCTTAGTGGCTATTTGAGCGGCCTTGCCCATGGCTGGTGTAAAAGGGACATGCATGGATTCATGCCAAGTACAAGAGGTAGATTCCACAAGCTCTTTGGGAGGCCTTTCCTATGGATAGTATACAAGCCTCAAGGGTCATGCTTGGATTAATGCCAAGTACAAAAGGTAGATTCCGCACGCCGTGTGCAAGATCACAGTTTAGAAAGCTATTTGTCATCAACACCTCATACAAACAAGCAGTTCCATTTTTATGCTGGAATAGCAAACTTGAAACTATGATGCATTGATAACATATCTTCTCCTACAGAGATAGGAATGTAACACGTTTGTTGTGCAAAGCCGCAAGCTTGCAAGGAATCTAGGCATTTCCAACGTGTTGGCCGGGTAGCCCCACTAGCTTGTAAGAGCGGCATGCTTCATAGACCTACTGCTGGTTGCACCAGTCCTGGGATGGAGCTTAGAATTTGCCCTTTTTAGCATTCTGTCACATGCATCAGTCCTCATATGCATGTGCGAAGCCAACCTAAGAACACCTTCAGGGTAGAATATGGAAATAAGGGTTAACTTAAGATTGTGAGGCCTCACAGAAGGAGCACGGTCGATGACTGACTGAGCATAGGTTGGGGGTTGCATACGGTAGATGTAGGTGCATGCCTGGAAAAAAGGCCTTATTTCTTGCTCACAACCCCTGGTCAAGAATGCAGACTAGTAGAAGGGGAAGAGAATAGGTTTATCAAAGTCCCCACAAAACAAAAAATCCTTATTTGTTAATCAGTATCCCTCAACTCTCTCTTGAGTACAATGCTTGGCAAAAAGGCCTTATTTCATGCTCACGACCCCTGGTCAAGCATGCAGACTAGTAAGGGGAGAGAACTGGTCTATGAGACCACCCCCCTCCCCAAACCCAAAAACTTGTTAATCAGTATCCCTCAACCCTCTCTTGAGCAAAATGCATCCCACAGGTGACCTGTTGGCTCTGACATTAAAATCAGAGCTAAGGTTTAAAAGTGAAATTTTTTTCCTGCAGGATGAAATTTTCAAGTTTCTTTGCAGACATGCATGGTTGAATTGCATTTGAGGAAGAGGCCCATCATGGACAGCAAAGATCCAATCCACAAACAGACTCATTTGTATAAAGACCGGACCTCCCCTCCAGTTGAGGGTGAGGAGGCGAAGGCACTCCATCACAGGGCCTGCCCATCCAATACTTCAAGAATTCGGTTATGGCACAGATGATGCAAATGATGCTTGCCATGCTGGCTCCGTAGATGCAGATGATTGCCCACATGAATCAAAGTATGGAAGAGGAGTGGAAGGCGTTGGAAGAAAAGAGGCAGGAACATGTGGCTGAATGGAAGTCCTGGAAGGCCAAATAAAAGGCTGAATGGAAATCCCATGAGGCCAAGGAAGAAGCTGGAAGGAAGGAACCGGAAGCTAGATGGGCACAAGAGCAACAAGAAAGCAAAGATAACTGAAAAGCCTGTCTGGCTGCATACCCTTCAGCATAAAAGAAGAGTAAGACTACAAAGGGACTGAAGACTGCTAGATACAACCGGAAGAGAATACCAAAGAACAGAAGCTTAGACACAAAGAAGCGTAAGAAGTCAGGTGACAACATCAGTAGCATTCGGGTTAGAGAAGAAAAAGGTACAAATGATCAAGCTGGATCAAGATCTCAAGATAGACCAAGAACGATGCGAGCTTGTACTGAAGAAGGGTTGGGTTCACTACACACACAAAAGTCTCTTCAAAAATAGCCAATTCTTCTACAAGAGTTAAGAAAGTGAATGTGCTAAAGCTATCTCAATCCACTCACAGCAAGATAGGTTAAGTTAGAACCTTTTTTGAGCACAACCTTTTTTGAGCACAAAGCGATCTGGAACTCCCCCGGCGTCTATCGCTCCCCTTTGCCTTCCATCCCCCCCTCCCTCCTGCGCCCTCTGTGCACCTGTGCCTTTGCCCCCTCCTCCTGAACCCCGCCTTCCAGCCCTTTGCGCCTCAGCTGCCGGCAGCCCTCCCTCTGTTCCACCTGCACCTTCGCCCTCACCCACCTCCTTCCCTCTCTGCCACCTGCTTCCAGCCTTCCACCTTCCTGCTCCCCCCCCCCCCACCGGGCCCTTTCTCGCCTGCCTCTTCATGCCACCTGCATCAGCACGCCCTTCTCTCTTCCGCCACCCGCCAGTCCTCCAGCAGCCCTTTTTTGCCTTAGTCCTTCTACGCCTCCGCCCTTCCCCATCCTTTGTACCCGGTCCTTCCCCCGCCCCCTCAGCAGTTTCCAGCGTCCAGTAGCAGTTCTTTCGGCGCAGTTCTTTCGGCGGGCCGCGGGAGTCACCTTCACCCCTTCGGGTCGACTCCATGGCAGTGGCTCCATCATCCCAGACCGAGGCCACACTCCTTGCCATTTTTCCAAAGCAGACCTTCAGCTCTTGGTTTCTACAGTATCCTCACTTGTGGCTTATTCTCTACTATGCAAGATTGCCAAGAAAACCGCCCACCAGCGCGTGGACAGATTCGAGATTTACTCCAAGCAGCCCTCATTGGCAAGCCTGGAAAAAACACCGACATACGCTTTCTTGGGCACGGCTACTCCCAGGCGGAGTTTGATTCACCCAAGGCAACTGATCGTGATGCAGCAGAGTGCCACAGCAATAAGCAGCGCTCACGCGTTTTTCGCTTGATGGCACCATGGTTTCGACCCCCGCATCCGACCCCCTCACAGGTGCATCTGGCCTCCTCATCACAGTCTACTTACCAGGACTCTGAAAGGAGTATCTCCTCCTCCTTGGATCAATTGGCCAATTGATTGGACAAGTTCTCAAGACCCCCCCCCCCCTCCCCAAGACTGCCACTTCTGTGGTCGCTTCTGTGGTCACTTGGGCAGCAGGGATACCCACCATTCGGGTTTGCAATGTGCATAGCCTCTCCAGAGGCTCTTCCCCAATTCATTGTGCTCCCCAGCCTTGAGGGCCACCCAATTACACAGCAGGTTGAGTATTCAAGCCTCCCCGGCCAGTGCTTCATATGCAAACAAATGGGACACCTAGCTAGAGCTTGTCCTCGACGTCAGGCTTGTAGACAATGTCCTTCACACTCAACCCCAGCCCAAAGACTCTCTTGGAGAGGAGGAGACAGGTGGTCAAGCCCTCCCTCTCCCCAGCCAAGTGTGCAAGAGACTGGCCAACTTGACCAGACGACCAGTCATCCACCACCAGAGCAATAGACTCGGCATGGCAAGGATGCTAACCACTGGCAACCAGCCCCCAATCCAACGGGCGCTGTCAGGCCGCCCTCCCCCACAAAGGCGTCGTTGGACGAAGAGCCATGCAGGTGAGCCCCGTGAGGCAACGGTACCTATTGGTAACCATTATGAGCATTTAACACAGGACCAGTGTAATTCCCCCGGTCGGGGTTGAGCACAATCTTGACACACACTTAAACTATTAATGCTCGTAAACAAAGTGAATTGGCACAACACAAAACAAGATAGCAATGCTAAAAATTGAAATGACACTGCAATAGGGCTAGAAAGGGCCGACCCCCATTGTAATATCAAGAAATTTTACATACGAGCTTCATTGGGCAATGCTTGGTAGATTTCCAACAAGATTCATGCATTTCGAACAAGTTGTGCCGTACTAGAGGTTGAATCCACAGTTTCTACCGTGAAGGACCTCACTTCCCAATCCTTGGTATCTTGCCACAAGCAGATATGCTCCATTGGCATCCATACACATGCAAGTGTATGCTAGACTGAGACATAGGAGACCTTAATGGCCAAGAACGCAAATGTAGAGTAGGTTTAGCGAACTTAAGCAACTCTCATCCGAGAATCGGTTCCCATTTAACAGACACCTTCCACCTTTAGATCAAAGTAATGATGATAGAATACTCCATAGCACTCCCGGTTGAAATTAGAGATTTTGCAAATTAGGGTTTTCGTAGAATTATGATTTTAACTCGATTAGGGTTGTTGCAAATTAGGGCTTTGCATAATTAGGGTTTTACAGAATTAGGGTTTCAGATTTTGGAGGAATTGTTGGCGACAAAATTGCTCAAAACCTTGCCATCATGTAGAAATCCATGAGAGAGTAGCCAATAGGTCAATCCCAACACTAGAAAGCTGTAATTAGACCATGTGCAAGCTCCACCAAGTAAGAGAACCTCCAAAGAGCAAGCAACAGAGCGTATAGACTATTTTTATGAGTAAAATCTTTAAATCCACCTCTTGAGGTTGGCACCTGATTTTAGAGAGAGAAGGGAGCTTTCCATATACAAAATGGATGGCTATTGAACACCTCAAAAAAGACCACAACTCTCCATAGTGGGGAGGGTCAATAGCCTAGCCAACTGGCAGGGATAAATGACCCAAAATTCGTCTACCCACTCATTAATGAAGTGTGGATGCCCAAACTCAATTATTAGTTGTCTGGCCGTACTTCAATGAAGTGTGGACCTGCAAAATAGCAAAGTGAACTATAACTCTAGTAAGCTTAAACAAAGAGTTTAGAGTCACATCTACCACTTGTCTACAGCCCACAAGCGAGGTCAAAATATAGATTCATGCGCACGATTCACAAGAGGGCATCCCTGCCCGTAAACTAGACATACAAATCTAATTTACGAGTGTCCCTACCCGTAAACTAGACACACACATCTTGCAAGCAATAAAACAATTCAGTCAAAAATAGTTCCAAGCGTGCAAGTATGCCATGCATAAGAATGTGGTGGACAATCTCCCTTTCATTTAGCTTGTAATAGGCAATCGTTCCAGGCGTAGACATATGTCTTGAGGCCAACCGGAATACCATATATGGGCGTGGACTAAAATTCCCAGCCTCACATATCCAACCTACTGGCCCTCGGAGTAGACATAAGTCCCCTACAATGAGGTGCCAGTCCTCTCCAGTGGCGGCCCTACCTCCTAGAGTCGCCTGGCACCAGCCCCGTGTGATGGCGAAGCCAATCGACTATGGTTTCTTCGGGTGTCTTCCAGTGGATGCAAGAAAGTTCTCACAAATGGCCCTGCTCCGGGTTTGTGTGACCTTCCATCCTCGTTTCGCCACCCCTGACAACGGTGCAGTGGTCTTCTCCTTCCCCCTCAATGTCACCCCTTGTAACGACCCCATAGGCCTCCTAAACACAAAACACCCATGATTAGTACAAACTCCCTAAGAAGGGTACAAGCTAGCTCACCTCCCAACCATGAGTTCTATGCTTCGAACCTCCCCCGAGAGAGGGACCAAGGTCTTCCTCCCTCAAATCCATGCCTGACAGCATGGCAATCCTACCATCTATATCTGCCTCATAGAGGCTCTAGGCAAGCCTATCTGTGCTCTACCACAACTATGGCTAGAATCATGGTCAAGACTTAGACTAGAAGTGAGGCTACGTCAATAATAACCCAACCCATGTTTCACTTATGTAGCATCCATTGTTGTTATAAATAACCAAACTATTATAAATAACACATGGATTTATTAATAAAAACCTTAGCCGCACGTATTAGCCTGCTTTCTCCTAATCCGAGGACTCCCCTAACCCTACCAAATTAGGAAACTAATCTCAAGGATTAGTACAAGGTACTAAACATACTTCCCCACCTAAGACACTTCCACTCTTGAAAATAAACAAGGGAAACTCAACATCATCTAACAACGGACTCCATAATCTCGATCACGCATGTCTAATCTTTCCACTCATATATCTATCATAGGAACTACCTGAATCTGGAGCCACTATTCCTACAACTAACTCAATGGAACTAAAGACATACCAACTCAAACCAAGGTCATGAGGAACACAACAATCCCTCAATCGAACTCCTGAGGAATTTAAAAATCTGACATTATCAGCGTTCATTTCATTGCTTTCGAAGTAGTGCCCCAGCTTGTTTTGGATGTCCTTTGGTTTTGGTTATGGGAGAGGATGCTCGATGGGACATGGCTCATCCTTCTCCTTCTCAGGTTTAGGTTCAGCTGTGTAGGCTCTTAAGTACCCATTTATCCAGTCGGATAAGTCTCTACAAAGTTGGGAATTTCGTCGCAAAAGAGAACTTATCAGAACTCGAACCTCTAAGGACAAGAAGGCATTCTCAAGGGAAACTTAGGCTAACACCCATGCCTAACCATAACATGTTCGGTATTATCATAGGCAGATCCTAACCAATCAAATGATCTCTAGGTATTGAACACATGGCAACGTTCCACCAGAACTGATGTATCCGTTCTGCTTCCAGACAAACGGAGGACAATCATCACGAGTAAGAACCTATCTCTGTTGAACTCTTAACAGCCTGATAGTACCAGAATCGTGTCCCAAGTCAACTCACTATGTCAAGGTAATCAAGCTGCAACCCCATTTGAGGGTTCTGAACTTGTAATGTAGCCTATGGCTGTTTGATCGTAGCTAATAGAAGGATCTTTTCTCCGGAAAGAAAAAAGATATGTGAAGTTACAAACTCCCAAAGAATCTAAAGTATATCTAGTGCTTCATGTATCAGCTCCTTAAGCAGAAAACTGGGTAACCAGGATAACCTAGTAGGTGTTGAATCGATTGAAACCCCTAGTCTTTCACATGAACCACATAGGTATTTGAATACTAAAAGTAGGCATAATTGGCATTCAGAGTACAAAGAAGGTCTGGTCAAATGGAACGGCACATCAACAGAAAGTTCGACTTTGGAGAAAATAATCAGATTTAGAGGGCTAAGCAATTGGCTGAGGTGGCCAATGCAAAAAGAGGAATGCTTAGGGGAGTCCCTAGACATTGATTGAGGTACGTAAAGGTGAAATACCAAAGGGGTTAGTTGCCTTAGAATATAGGAGGGCCACATTACAACTACTAGGCAAGAGAAGACTTGGTCTATACATCAAATAGAAGCCTCTAGAAGAAATTATGAGGAAGAGAGGGAAGAGAGGAAAATAAGGCCCGGTTCACAAATATGAATGGCAGTCCTGAATTCCCCATTCGTGACTGGGCCAGCTCATCTCTATGGATGCCCTAGCATTCACAAAGGGAGCAGGTCCAGCTCATGGATGTTGTGGTAAAGGCATTATGCCCACCCTTATAGTGTGTACTAGCCCATAAGTTTTATAGTACATAGTACACTTAGTACTTTTAATGTACTAAGTGCACTATGTGTACTAGAGCAAATATACATGTGTGATAGGGGAGTCACACACTCACACTTGATGAGTTGACTTATCCCCACATATGTCTCTCTCTCTCTCTCTCTCCCTTCTTCTCTGTGTGTGTCTCCCACATGAAACCCTAACTCTCAGCTGAGCTTTCCATAGCTCCTTCAACTGGTATCAGAGCCATGGCGATTGCAACTGCAGCATTTGCTTGAAGAAGCAGGGGTGCGTGTCCACAGGCATTTTTTGACGCCAACTGCAAAGGCCACCGGTTTCACCTCTGTAGCTGACTGTGGAGGTAGTAGCTTTCGCTTCACACACCATATCCTCCGGTGCAGGGCAGCGTGCAGCATTGAAGAGCCACGGGCAGGGCCGCAGCGTTCTTCCCCTTCCTTCATTGGTCGCTGGTCGCCTGTGCGCAGAGCTGTTGAACCAGTCGCAGGCAGGCGGGCGTCCATACTTAGGCGAACACGCCTACGAGCAAGCCGTCGAAGCCAGGCAGTGACTTTGTCGGGAGTGGAAGCATAGTCAAGGTGTTAGACGTGGACACCGTGCTAGCCGAACATCTCTAAAGTAGCTAGCGTGCTACTCAAAGAAGCGTGGCGTTTCTGGTGCTGGTTAGCGTATTGCTGGCAGCGGCGTACCCATTCGCAGCCTCTTCTACAGTCGCTGCGTGGCATTTCTGGTGCTGGTTAGCGTATTGCTGGCAGCAGCGTACCCATTCGCAACCTCTTCTACAGTCGCATGCAGCACGCTTGAGGATACTCACGCCTGAGGAGCCCTTCATCTGCACAATCTTTCTGCAGAAGCAGCATCAGCACGAGTCAGTAAATTTGACGCCCCCCTCCCCTTTTCTGCAACAGAAATCAACTGATTTCAGAGGAAATTGGGTGTCAAAATTTGGGGCTTTTGATGTAATTGTGCCATTGGGCATTCATACATGCTGTATGATGTGAGCAATCTCACATTTGGGGCAAAATTACAGGAAATTGGAGTGCAAATCAAAGGGCTTTTGTGCCAATTGAATTGATTTGCATGCAGGCACTGGCATTTGATGCTTTGGGCAATGTGTTGATGCCTGTCAAGCACTCAATGAGTCAGTAAATCAAGGGGCTTTTATGTATTGGATGTATATGTGGCCAGGGGGAAGCATTGTGAAGACTCTGGATGCCTTCATGTGAGTTAATGTACCATGTATGATCAGAAATTGATCTTGAATCAAGGGGCTTTTCAAGATTTTATGCTTGTTGAGCTTGGCAAAGCAGCAGGAAAGACTTTTATGCCTTGAACCCTCAGAAATCCACTTGCAGTCAAGGGGCTTTTGCTCAATTTCTGTCCGGGACTGTTGTATGCAGTGGTGAGGACTGTCAAGGTCTGATTTTCACTCATTTGGACAGCCAGGAGAGCATTTATTGCTGCTGTACTTGCTGGTACAAATTTGGTAAAACTTTGTACAAGTTTTGGCATGGCTGTACATTGATTTGAGTGAAGAAAAGGCTCATTTTCAGCTGCTGTACTTGCCGGTACAGATTTGGTACATCATTGGCGAGCACTTAGTACTGTTGTACAGTACTTTGGAAGGGGAACAGAGCACATCTAAGGTGCTGTCCTAAATCTGCAGCAACCAGATTTTGGTGATTTTATCGCATTCAGTGGGAGTAGAGTTGCATTCGTGCTTCCGCAGTGGGAGATAAACTTTGGGAGAACAACTGTGAGCACTTTGTGTGCTTTGGTGCAGTGTTTGCACATCTTGCAGGGAGTCAGGCATTGACAAAGGTTGCATATTGGTATGGCAACCACAGGTGAGAGCTCTTCATTGCTTCACATCAAGAAGCTTGAAGGCTCACATAATTATGACATTTGGCAAACCCAGTGCTATAATGTGTTGCTCCAGAAGAAGCAGCACAAGCCTATCAAAGAAAGGGGTGTAATGCCCGCTTCTCTTACTGCTGAAGAATGGGAAGATATGGATCAGCTAGCAAGATCCACTATCATGTTGTCTGTGTCAGACACTTTACTTTTCAGCATACGTGAGGAGAAGACAGCTTGGGGAATGTGGCAAAGATTGCAGGACTTGTATGCCCAGCAAAGTGCCTCAAGCAAAGTGTATTGGTTGAAGAAACTCTTAGGTCTTCAAATGAACGAAGGGGCGTATATGACAGCCCATCTAAATGAGTTTAATGGTGTTGTCAGCTAGGTCATCAATCAAAAGTTGGCAATGGACGATGAGTTCAAAGCCACCTTTCTCTTATGCACTTTGCCAGAGAGTTGGGACACATTCAGGACAGCCACTAGCAATTCAAATGCTATGCTGTCATATGCAGATGTGGAGGGTGCTCTTCTTCAAGAAGAGATGAACAGGAAAAACAATTCTGTTGGAAAGTCCAATGCAATGAATGCACGTGGGAGATCCCAGCAAAGGGGTAAAAGCCAAGAACGGGGAAGGAGCAAGTCCCGCTCCAAAAAGGACTTGGAATGCCATTATTGTGGCAAGAAGGGACATATCAAAAAGCAATGCTACAAATGGAAGAATGATCAAAAGGAAAAGGGAAAAGGAAAGGACAAAGACAAAGATGAAGCCAAAGATGCAAAGCCAAAGGACAAAAGTGGAGTCAAGATTGAAGAAGTCAATGTGTCACATGCAGGTGACAGTGAGGATGAAGTCCTATTCACGTCTTCACTTGATGCCCATTCACTTCTTGCAGGAGATGGTCATGGTATGCATTCATGGATCATTGATTCAGGTGCCTCCTTTCATGTCACAGGTTGCAGAGACTTGTTTGTCAGGTATAATGCTGGCAATGAAGGAGTAGTTTATTTGGGTGACAACCATGCATGCAAGATTCTTGGCAGAGGTGATGTGAGGCTTGTGTTTTCAGATGGCTCACAGCTTATGCTCCATGATGTCAGGCATGTGCCTGAGATCAAGAAGAACCTGCTTTCTACTGGACAGCTTGATGATGCTGATTATGTTACCACATTTGGTCGTGGAAAGTGGAAGATTAGTAAGGGCTCACTGGTTGTTGCCAGAGGCTCTAAGGTGGACACTCTTTACTTCATGCATGCTGGTGTTTGTCACCATGCTAATGTAAATGCAACCGAGCTGCCGGAAATCTCTATGTGGCATAGCCGGTTGGGACACATGAGTATCAAAGGAATGGAGCAATTGTCTCGTTTTGGTTACTTGCTTTCTCTAAAGTTCTCAAGTTTTCAGTTTTGTGAGCATTGTATATATGGCAGGCAACTCCAGTGCCCCCACAAGAAAGCTCTTGGACAGAAAGATGCTCAGTTAGAGCTTGTGCATACAGATGTATGTGAGATGCCTTAGCTTTCTTTGGGAGGGGCAAAATATTTTGTGTCTTTTATTGATGATGCCACACGCAAGGTGTGGGTTTATCCTCTTCGTTTGAAGAGTGATACATTCTCAGTGTTTGAGAAGTTTGTTGCTCATGTTGAGAATCAAACTGGCAAAACACTGAAGGCTTTGCGTTCCGACAATGGGGGAGAGTATATGTCAAAACAGTCTCAGGACTTTTGTGATGCTAAAGGCATCAAGAGGGAGCTCTCTACTCCTTATGATCCTCCACAAAACGGGACAGCAGAGAGGATGAACAGGACCATTCAGGAGAAGGTCCGTTCTATGTTGTCACATGCTGCATTACCTCATGGTTTTTGGGCTGAAGCTGTTATTATGACAGCCGTTCATCTTATAAATAGGTCACCTAACACGAGGCTTGGTGGGAAAGTGCCAGGGCAAGTATGGACAGGGAAGCCTCCGTCCTACAAGCACTTAAGAGTGTTTGGTTGCGTTGCGTACGTGCACATACGCAGGGAAATACGCACCAAACTTGATCCTAAGTCTCACAAATGCATATTCCTAGGATATGGTGACAGAGGTGAAATGGGGTATAGACTTTGGGATCCAGTGAATAGAAAGATTATACGCAGCAATGATGTCATTTTTGATGAAACATGCATGTATAAGGAGCCTGCAAGGCAACAGGAGCCTGGCAGAGTCATCTTTGATGATGATGGACATCATGGACAACATCCAAGGGCTGTAAATCAGCCATTACAGCATCAAAACCAGCCCTTAAATGGTGCTGAAAATGGTCCAAATGGACAGCCAGAGATGGCAGAAGATATCCCTATGGATATCCCACAGTTAGAGGAGATACCGGGCATGATCTTTCAACCTTATGGCATGGAACAGGAGCCACCGATAGGTGATATGCAGGCTGGACAGCAACCTGCAAATGATGCTCATTGGGTACGGAGGTCCATAAGACCCTCCAGAGCCCCTGACAGGTTTGTTCCAGGGCTTGACTACTTGATGCTCACTGACTGTGGGGAGCCCTCATGTTATAAGGAGGCTTTACAGAGGGCAGACAAGGCTCTTTGGGAGCGTGCTATGAAGTCAGAGATGGATTCTCTGCACAAAAATGGAACATGGAAGTTGGTGCATTTGCCTACAGGCAAGAAGGTTTTGCCATGCAAGTGGGTTTACAGGCTCAAAGTTGCACCAGATGCAAAGCCAAGATACAAAGCCAGGTTAGTGGCTAAGGGCTTCAAGCAGGAATATGGTGTGGACTTTGATGAGATCTTCTCTCCAGTGGTCAAAATGACCACACTTAGAGCTGTATTAGCTTTGGTTGCTCATGATGATCTGGATTTGATTCAGATGGATGTGAAGACTGCTTTCCTTCACGGTGATCTCCATGAGGAGATATATATGCAACAGCCAGAAGGTTATGTAGTGAATGGAAAGGAGAAGCTTGTACGCAAGCTGAAAAAGAGTCTTTATGGGCTCAAACAGGCACCAAGGGAATGGTATCATAAATTTGATACATTCATGAAATCCCAGGATTTCAGGAGAAGTGACATAGATCATTGCTTATACACCAAGAAAGCTTTGGATGGCACTCTATTGATCCTCATCTTGTATGTTGATGATATGTTGATTGCCGCGAAATCTCGTAAAGAGATGGATGCCTTGAAGAAGAGGCTGCATCAGACCTTTGATATGAAGGATTTGGGTGATGCAAATCACATTTTGGGTATGCGGATACTTCGGGACAGAAATCAGCATGTGTTGTATTTGTCTCAGAAGGAATACATTGGCAAAGTTTTGCAGAGGTTCAATATGGAAGGGGGGAAGAAGACTAGTACTCCTTTGCCTCCATATGTGAAACTCAGTGCTAAGGACAGCCCACAATGACAGGGCTGATATGGCCAAGATTCCGTATGCTTCAGCTTGTGGCAGTCTCATGTATGCCATGGTTGCTACCACGCCGGACATTGCATTTGCAGTGGGAGTGGTTACTAGATACATGGCCAAACCTGGCAAGAAGCATTGGGAAGCAGTGAAAGGTGTCATGAGATACCTGAAGGGCACACAGGATATGTTCATTTGCTTTGGCAAACAGGATGCATTAGTGCATGGTTACACGGATTCGGATTATGCCGGTCATCCAGATAACCGGAAGTCTACTACCGGTTATGCGTTTACATTCACAAGAGGTGCTGTGTCATGGATATCCAGGATGCAGAAGTGCATTGCCTTATCTACTACAGAGGCCGAGTATATTGCAGCCACAGAGGCTTGTAAGGAGACATTATGGCTATCTCGGTTAGTGGTTGATTTGGGTTATACAGGGGATATTCCATTGTTGCATTGTGACAGTCAGAGTGCCATCCAGTTGGCAAAGAACCCTGTCTTTCATGCAAAGACGAAGCATGTGGATGTGAAGTATCACTTCATCAGAGAGGTGATAGAGAACAAGCAAATTCAGCTTATCAAGATTCATACGGATAACAACCCGGCTGATCTGTTGACAAAGAGTTTGCCTCCAGAGCGGTTTGCTCATTTGCAGACACTTGATGGGCATTGGATGAGGCCAGTTTCAGCCTTGATATGGCCTTGTATATTATCATGTACATGCTGATTTTTTCTTTTCCTTCATTTAAGGGCACTTTGCCTTTAAGTGGGAGGTTGTTGTGGTAAAGGCATTATGCCCACCCTTATAGTGTGTACTAGCCCATAAGTTTTATAGTACATAGTACACTTAGTACTTTTAATGTACTAAGTGCACTATGTGTACTATAGCAAATATACATGTGTGCTAGGGGAGTCACACACTCACACTTGATGAGTTGACTTATCCCCACATATGTCTCTCTCTCTCTCCCTTCTTCTCTGTGTGTGTCTCCCACATGAAACCCCAACTCTCAGCTGAGCTTTCCATAGCTCCTTCAATGGACAGTTTTGCTGCTTCTGTGTCCTACATATTGAGGCCAACCAAGCTTGGGCATCCAATCATATTTTCTGACTACTACTCCGACTGCCATCCAAAGTATCCCACCAACCCGTTACCCAAGGCAGTTGACATGCTTGGTGTTGAACAATGGAGACAGTAGCCGGAAGGAAATGACCAGTCTCTCACACCAAATGGCTGGAACCTCCTTGGCCCAGCAGTCTGTGAGCGGGCACTGGGACAGAAAGGTACTCAGAGGTGACGGATCAGCCATCAGCCATATCCGCCTGCCCGTTTATGAACCATGCATAAGGATGAGTGATGGCTGGGAGGTGAATTAAGAAGAAAGCCCTCTATTCTATTTGTGAACTGGTTGGTACTATTGATGGCTGAGACGAGAGTTTGAAGTATAGAGAAGTATTTGCAAGAGTTTTTACATAATGTTTATGTTTAACAAAACAAGAAGAGAAATTCAAGTTTGGGCTTCAATAGTCCTACTTAGAGCAGCTATAAGTTCACTGGCAGAAGGATCTCCAAAATCAGGCTGTAGTGATTTCTGTACACTTGCAAAATATCTGCACATCAAATACACAAAAACAGTTAGTTAATGCATTTGCACATAAAATCTCCTTACAAAAATTTATAAAATCAAGAATATAAGTATTGAGTTTGAAACAGGATCCACACTTTTTGAATAGGTTTGTAGCAGCTTTGGTGAGCCGCTTCTCCCCCATTGGAAAGATAGCTCGAAAAGTGGAAGCTGATTGGGCAAAGTCAGCCAGAAACTCCTGGTAGAGACGGAAGAACTAATGCTTAGAACAACATGCTAATTCCACCATTCACAGGCTCATCTCCTAGACAGAGTTCCTCCCACCCCCCACCCTCACCCCCTGCCTCTCTTCTTTCTCTTTTTATTTCCTTTTACCCTTCCTTGGCAGCTGCATTTATAACCGATATGGATTCCAAGGAGAGGAGGTTCCCTCCAAAAGAGACTAAACTAATTCGAGAAGGCATCAACAAACAAGATTGGACACATTACCAACCTTATTGAGAATCTCCATTAGTTTCTTTGGTGACTGATAGTCAGACTCGTTATCCAATCTACAACAGAAGCATCACTTGAGTTCTTTGATAAGCTTGCTTGCTACTCCTTCAAGAGCTGCAATAAGCCGTTCCAGATCTCCTGCCAAATATTTCTCCATGATCTTTTCAACCTGAAAGGGAAAATGATGCGCTTGTTTGCCCCTAAGAATCACCTCTCATTCATTAGAAAAACAACACAGATTCTTTGTTCGGAAAAGCAAAAATATCTTGGTCCCTGAATAATGACTTCACATTTTTAAAAAAAGCATCACACGTCATAACAAGGGCACACCGGATGGTTTAGATCCTGGAGTAATCCAACAGCTTCTGAACGGCTATGCACAGGCTCTGAATCTGCCATTACACGAGCCTGCATCAGAAAACCACACTTCAGTGCCTGGTGTTGCATTCCCCAAAACTGTAAACACGCATGTTGAGAAAAAAAATAAACAGGTCTCAAAAACTAGAGCATTCAATTGCTTTCATTCAAATAGATACACTTTTCAGCATGTGCTAATTGAAGAAATACAACGTAGATTAATTCCATTTAGATGCCAGACTCGAGAGAAATCTCAGCTTCATAAGAGTCTTGTGACTGACTTTGATGCTGTCTTGAAGGCTTTGCTCCAAGAAGCCATGCCCTGCCATATCTCACATGTTGGAAATTGGCATTTTTCACATGAGATAGGGAAGTGGGGATTACCTGCCTGCAAATCCCCAATGCAAAGTCTCCCACAAGCAGTGAGAGAGTGGGCAGATTTGTGCTTTGCGAATAGGAGATGAATTCGAGGCAGGTAAATAGTTGACACATAGGGCCACAATTTAGTAGGAAGCAACAAGCTACAGGCCACCCAATTTTAGAGCAGTGTGCTCGTTGGATGCTAGCCGGCCAAGTTGATCAACATAAGCCACTAGCCATTAGGACCAACTGCAAATGTCACATACATTAGCTCCAACACTTCGATGCATGTGCCATGCTAGGGCTATTAATTCGGGTTAGGGTTCAACAAAGGAATCAGTAAGCCCTTATTTATACAAGGGCAGAAGAGGCTATCAACCTATCAAAATAAGCAACTGCAAATGCAAATAAAGAAATTTATTGCAAGTAGGCCAACCATTTTGCAGTTTCAACATATAATCACCCTCTCCCCAACCTTTTATGGATCGTTTAGAGCAGCCAGCCAAACCTGAAGAGACAAAAAGGTATCAGATCCAGCCATCAGAAGCAGTCATTGATGATCAGTCTAGGGCTTCCCCAATACTAGCAGTGTCTGCAGGAGGTAGATCTTGGAGCACAAGAGCTAAGCATGCAGTTCACTGGTAATTTTGTTAGCTTTTAGCAGTTCAAAACATACAGTGCTCTAGATAAGTTTAAAGATGAATGCTTCTGTACACTGTACCCTAACAAAGGTATTAGAACAAGTTTCTCTCTGAAGTACCAGATCAAGTATCGGATAGCTATTTTTCACCTAGATCTTGTTTTTGGAAGTTTATGGTCCTGTTGCAATGTCATCTGGATTTCTCAATTCAGCAGACCACAGTTTGTTCTGCTTCATCATTGCTGCAAGTGATGGAGAATAAGCGTTTGAAGCTCGACAAGAAGCTTCAATGTTAACCTGATTTGCAAGTGCAGCTCGAATTGACAGGGAGCAACAGGGTTGTTTTTACACCCAACCCAAACTTGTCAAAAGATACATGGAGGGTTTAAAGGTATAGAAATTTTCAAGAAAATTGGTGTTTGGACCAATAACAAAAGGAGCTGCCTCTGTAGTGTCACAGCCCACAGTTGGGAGCAACACCAACAAAATTCCACAGCAGCAATATACAATAGGATAGGTTGAGAGAATCATCATTTCTTTCAATTGTACAAGGAACGTAAAAACAGAAACAAACTGAAATGAAAACTTGCACACACACGCCAATGAGGTGATAGCTCAAGTGGTAGAGATGTTTGTCTAGGACCAGGAGGTCCTGGGTTCAAAACTCCACATGGTGCTTCCTTGGAGGCATCACCTACGGGCAGATAAAAAGCACCTACGGGCCCCGTGCCCATCTGCTTGTTGTCCACAGAAAAACACAGGGTCGTAACATACCTCCCTCTTGAAAAAAAGCAAGCATCCTCAATTGCACTCAATAACACAGTAAGCATCCAATGAAGAAAGAGTCCCCATATGACAAAAGCAATGCCCCTCCAGTGCATCTGGGTGATGAAACAATCATCCTAGACAATAAGGCCACACCGTCACATCAGAGTGAAACAACTCTTGCTTGTTCCTTCAGAACCTGTAGCAAAAGTCTAAAACCAAGTGGAAACGCATAACCTGTGTTAGCCAAAAACAAAACCATGTATCATTCTACATATGACACATATATGCATTCGCAAACAATATGCTCCTCAAGATGCTCTACCTACTCCAATATAACAGTCTCAAGGTTGCTCGCAAGCCTTACACCCATGGGTATCCACGATTGGAGGTACAACATGAGCATATAAAAGCACTCAATGCATCCAAACAGTACATCCACTAAGTACTTCCCACATATGTCCCTCTTCATGCTTTACCCACTCTGCTCATGGCCATCCCGCAGGAGCCACACTCAGTGTTGCATCCATGAACATAATAAAGTACTTGATGTATCATACCAACATACATGCATCTCATCCTGACACATCCAGAGTATTACCCATGTATTCCCAAGGGTACCAGGATCCAATGGCACTAGAATACAATAATATCTCAGAAAGTGTATAAATACATGCACAGATAGAGTTCGATCCATATATCCATGAACCAAACCAACTCTAGGACTGCTCGCAAGACTTATGCCCTTCATAGAGTCTCGAAATGTGAACTCATAGAGTCTCGAAATGTTAACCAAACCAACTCTAGGACTGCTCACAAGACTTATGCCCTTCATAGAGTTCGAAATGTTAACTCAGGTTGCTGCAGACTTTGAGCTCAACCAAACCCAACTTTACCATCTCATGTGACTAGTACACAATATCATAGAAGTCCCATAAGCAGATGTACTGTCAGCCTCAGTACCTCGGGTGAATACAAAGCGACTCCTAGATGAAAAACTGAGCCTGTATGTAAAACAAGGGAGTGGAGGTGCTACCCCCCCTCTTGAGCATCAGGCAATGCTCCAAACCCATGCTCTGCTAAACCTGAATGAGCCGTCGCAAGAGTCGGCTCCAACTCGAAGGTATCAAGATAAAGCTGCAATACCTAGGGTGAATCTACTAAGTCACCCTCCTCCATCCACTTCGCATCCATCGGTGAATAGTTCTTTAAACTTCACAAGATAGCGACGGAAAACTTTACCTCATACCCTTTTTTTTTTTTCCTTATGTGCCAGTTTCTGCTCAGGAATAAGAACCTCATCAAGTTCCTCTGGTTCCATCTCAGCCTCATCTGATACATCCTCAGGCACCCAAAACCTGATTGCACTCCACCCAAGTGGTAAGCACAAGTTCCTGATGAAGCATAGTAGACCACCACTGCTAAACATAGAAAGAAGCTGCCTTCAAAACCCATGAAGCCTCCGTGAAGATACCACTAGTGACAAAGTGTCGAAAGCCATAACCTTCAACCCATCTCTTGCACCACAACACTTCACCTGCTTCTTGTTCCTGGCCAACTACTTCTTGTCCTTGGTGTCTTTTCTCCTGAGTTTCATCCTCAGCTTTTGCTCTTCACCTCATATAGGCAAAGACACACAATCCTGCACCGTCTCCTGTACTTCCTTTTCACTTTCCTCATATAGAAGCTTTTGATGTGAAATAACCACGGGCTCGCCTCCTTGAGAAAGTCGACGATATCCCGGCAATGGAACCATGAAACCGGCCTTCAAAAATCTGACGGGTGGTGAAACAAACACTCGCACACAAAACACTTCATCACCCATGGGGACCTGGAAAAGGAAACAAACATGGGGAGGTAGAAAGAAAGAAAGAAAGAAAGAAAGATTTTATTAACGTCTTCCAAAAGACCGAACTCGGCCTATGAGACAAATCGGTGTACCTATATGGGATATCCTCTGTCATCCCAACAAAATGAAAAAGTACCGAACTAAAAAGCTGAATCTGGGTGTGCAATAAGTACAATGAGTGGGGGAGGAATGGAGCTCTACTACTAGGAGAATGCAAAGCTATATACATGGAGTATACAATCATGATATGCAACCTAACTAGCTCCATCCTGTACCATACTGGGGGGTATAAAATGGTATACATCAATGAAGGGGGTGTCCACAACTCCCTGAAGAACATGCCTGGGTGTGCTTTGAAGCGAGCCAGTCGCTCCGCACCCTCTCTGTGAAACTGAGCTCTGATCTCTGTCATCTCTCTCTGGTATAGGCGTGGTGTCCGAAAGCCAGGTGTCCTGTGCCTCCTGCGAGCTCTGAGTGTCTCTGCTCTCTGGAGAGTAATTCCCTGCCGTGTAGGGGCTGGGAGTGGGATGGATCTCTAAAAAAATGTAGTAATCTGTGTCTGTCGTCCCCCCTCTGGAGCTATCTGAGCCTGTAATGATGTCTCTCTGTGGCGCTGTATGTCTAGAATGAATCTCCCCAGCATGCGCTGGTCTGCTGCCTCAAAGATCTGGCGTAGGGAATGTGGCTCTCTGAATAAGATGGGATCTCTCTCTCTGATGGCTGTATATGCTCTGCATCCGCATACATAATGCTCCTCACTCTCCACCTCCTCTCTGCACAATCTGCATACCCTCTCCTCTCGGGGGATCCGTGCTGCTCTGCCAGTCTCAATCTCCAATCGGTGTGATGAAACTCTAAGCTAACCAATAGCCACTCGGGAGCCGTGTCGTAAAAAGTCCTCCATGTATCTAGGCCTCTCTATAAATCCATCATCAGTGATACTCATGAAGTGATCTCTGTAGTATCGCATCTTCGGTGGAAGAGGCTGTGTAGGCCATATCCATGTCTCTCGTGTATAGAGCTGCCATAGGTCCTGTCTCAATACTCTGTTCCTCTCACTATGTGAGAGACGGATATGTGGTGCATCCCTGTCATACTGGAATGGTGGTAGATGATCCATGTCTAGGCCATGCTGTGAGAACCAATGTGTGACCTGTGCATACCATGATCCTCTGTCTCCTGCCTTAGCTAGCTGTCTAGATGCCTCAAAAGCCCTGTATGACAATCTGTCATGTGGCATCTCTCTGAATCTGTCTAGCAGGCATATAGTCTGAAATATGGCCTCTACCATCATAGGAGGCGCAGCAAACTCAGCTCGGATAATGTCATGAGGTATTGACGGTTTGCTGCGTATCATGCGTGCTATCATGAGGGCCTGTGGTCTCTCTATCTGTGTCCACCAATGGGTAGCAAGGCCTGGCGCCCATACCGCTGCTCCATACATCAATGCAGGTGTGACTAATGTGTCAAATAGCCACCCCTTCGTCCGAGGCTCCTGAAAATGCGCCTGGTGGCACTGTCTCTCTAGCATAGCCAATGCTGCATATCCCCGTGTCAATCTAGCTCTGGCTATTGAACCCATGGTGAAGTGTGTGGCTGCTGCAAAGAAGGTAACCCCTAGGTACATGTAGGATGTCACCACCTCCACCTGGCGTCCTGCGAGAGTGAATGTCAGCTGACTCCTGCCCTGTCTCGATGTGTGAAAGACCATAACCTTGGTTTTCCCAAGGTTCACAGTAAGACCCCTCTGTGTGCAGAAATCATCGAGTGCATGTAGATGCTGCTGTAGACCACATGGAGACTCAGACACTAATACAATATCATCAGCATAAAGCATAATATGTACTGAGGTACCTGCTAAATCAACTCCATCTCCGCCTCCCCGTGTAATGAAATCAGCCACCTCATCAATGTATAACCCAAATAGCGTGGGGGAAAGTGGGCATCCTTGCTTCACACCAATGGTGCTAGCAATAGTCTCGGACATACCTCCTGGACATCTGACTCGCCCAAAAACCTGCTCATATAATGCATAGATGCCCCATGTCATATCTGCTGGTATGCCAAGAGACTGCACGCGCTGAAAAAGCCTCTCTCGTGGTACTGTGTCAAATGCCTTGCGGAAATCCACAAAGCAACAATAGAGCTTTCTCTTCCTCACTCTGGCCTGATCAATCATACATCTCAAAGTGAATACATGGTCAATGGTAGAGAAAGCTCTCCTGAAGCCTGCTTGCCCTGATGAGCGTAAACCTGCTCGCTCAGCATATAAGCTAAGCTCTTGCTCCAACACTGCACCATAGAGTTTGGCCAGCACGTGGCCAACCATCACCGTCCTGTAGTTGCTCGGATCGAGCATATCCCCTGTTTTGTGAATCGGCACAATGGTGTGCATCGTCCACTCCGCAGGCAAACCCTCTGCTAGTGCCCTGTTGAACAGGCGTGCAAGAAAAGGAGCCAAAGAATCTACTGCATATATGAGATGCTCACCCTGCAGGCCCATATGGTCGGCGGCCCGTCCATGCTATAGGTGGCGGATAGCTTCCTGTACCATCGAGTGGGTAAAGAAGCTAGCTGTGGTAGGTCGAGGCTCCTATGGCTGAGGTATAGGCGGCTGCTGTGGGACGTGGTATAGGCCCTCTGCATATGTGTGCCATGTCTGTGGGTCTGCAATAGGTGTCGGTGTCCGGGGCTCTCTGAAGTGCCGCCATGAGACAGGGCTATCTCTACTCATGAAGAAATGAAAGATCTCTAGCTCCTGTATCTCTGCGAAGGCCCGCCTTTTGCGGCGAGTAAGTCTCCTCATCTCTCTCTCCTCGACTCCTGCTCTGTGATGGCTCCCAAGGCTCTCTGTATGCGGAGCCGTGAGTATAGGGCTCTGCACTCGTCATCATACCATCTGTTCTGGGGCATAGTCCCAGATCTCGCAAGCTCTCCTGAGTAGACACGATGTGGGAAGCTCTGTAATGCAGCCGTGTGTAGGAGTGATGCCAGCTGGGCTGTAATGGTATCCATAGGTGCTAGGGGATCCATGAGGAGGAGCCCATCCTCTACTCTGCCAGTGTATATGTCTGCCATGTCATGTGTGAAGTAGATGGTAGTGTGTGGCGTCGGTATGTGGGGGGCTGGTGATACTGGTGATCCGGCTAGTGAAAATGCCAAGTATGTATGATCTGCCCCAATAGGACGAGGTGAAATGGAGAATGAGGTGACAAGCTGTGATGCCTCCAAAGACCCCATAATGTAGTCTACCACCGTGCCTCCGGTCCGTGTATGACCCCCATGTGGGAAGCATGTCAACCCTCCTGATCCCGGCCACTGTAGCATCCCATTATAAGTAACGAGACGATGCCTGGTTCCCAGCTCTAGTAAGTGGTCCCCATAATGTCCTCTATCTGGTCCAGTGTCCTCTGATGCCCGACTCCTCTAGATCCACAGGGTGGAGGCTCTCCATGTCATCATAGTCATACACCTCACACTATCTGCTCTATGTGTGGGCATTGAAGTCGCCCGTAAGAAATACTTCCCCTAGTGTAGAATAATGCATAATCTCCTCTGACAGACAAGTGTATGGCGAGGCTCCTGTCTCCTCCTCCTGTGGCATCTCCTCTGTAATGACATAGGAGGACCCTGATGGAGAAAAGTAACATAGAGCTATGTATATAACCCTGTCCTGTGAGAGCTGTAGGCTGATCCACATGTATTTGGCCTCTGGATCCTGTGCTACCACTCTCAGTCTCCCCTGTAGCTCCCGTCTAAATAGAACTGCTACTTCCCCCGACCCTCTTGAGGTACCCTGGCGTGTGGTCCTCCTGTATCCTGGCGTGTGGTCCTCCTGTATGCTGACTCCCACTGGAATCCCTCTACTCGAGGTAGCCCTCTCTCTGGACTCTGATGTGTCTCTAACAGAAGTATGATGTCTCTCCCCACCATAACATGCTCCAGTCGTCCAGGCTGCACCCATAGTGAACCATTACAGTTCTATACTGCCATGTGTATCTCTGTCAGTGGCCTGGTCTGTGTCCCATAGGCCCCAAACCGCTAATCCATGGGCCGGCCATCAATGATGACCCAACCATCTCGATAGAAGGCCTTCTTGCCTTCTCTCCTCGCGTGTAAGACTCGTGGCATGCAAGCTCTCCTATGCTCAAGCTGCATCCTCGTGAGATCATCATCCAAGAAAATAGGAGCTCCCTCTAAACCTCGTAGTATGACCCTCTTCCTCATGAAGGTGACCCTCTCTGTTTCTCCTGCAAACTGTAGGATGAGGGCTCGCTTGCGTGTTGAGTCTTTCTCGGCTCTCCATGCTTTGGTGAAGGGGAGAGTGTGCTCTTCCCTGTAGCCGAGCTTCATGCATAGAAGCTGTCCATCTTTCTCGGGAGTGGAGTCGGGTGTCTCGGCTATACCTGTGACTCAAATGTTGAGGCGGCGGGCATGCCTCATCTTCTCCTCCTCAATGGTGGTGTGAATGAGTTGGTGTTCTTCCCTTTGAGTCTCCTCCCTCACTTCTTTACGGATGTTCTTCTTCACCACCTCAACCCATCCTGATTGCTTGGCTTCGAGCTTTCCCTCCATGTCCTTTGTGATCTCCTTGGAGATCTCTTCTTTGATGGCCGTGAGTGTTGTCATTGATCTCCCCTTCTTCCTTCTCAGTATTCTTGATGGCTACCATTTCCACTTTCAATGCACTCACCTCCCGTGTTCTCTTGTTCGAGGTTCGTGACCCGTGCTTCGAGAGCCATGATGTGCCAGTGTAGTTTGTTCTCCACCTCATTATGGTTGGAATCGGATGTCTTCTTGTTCTCCTTGATTAGTGCCTTCATTGCCGTCTCGAGGGCCTCAAGTTTCTCTTGGAGACTCGGGGCCATTCCTCCGGATCAGTCTGCAGTCCTTCCCACAAGCAGGGAGGAGAGAGAGAGAGAGAGAGTTATGTTGCTGCCTTGGGGGCCTGAGCAAGGGTGGGTGGGAAAAAGGGGGGAAGCCAGCGCAGCGAACAATGAGAGAGAGACGGCGCTGAAATGCCTGGGCAGAAGCGAACAGCAGCGAAGCGTGGGTGAAGCGAAGCGCAGCGAACAGTGAGAGAGAGACGGCGCTGAAATGCCTGGGCAGAAGCGAACAGTAGCAAAGGATAGTAGCTAGCAAAGCGTGGGTGAAGCGAACAGTGAGAGAGAGACGGCGCTGAAATGCCTGGGCAGAAGCGAACAGTAGCGAGAGAGTGCTCCTGCAAATAGTACAAGAACATCGATTGGCCCCAAAACGCAATGGCACCCCTTGCGGTATTTCTTTACTTGATCAAAATTTAAGTACAAAGTACAACTTGTAGAATCCTCTACCAATAGGATCCCTCGAAGCTTTCACCCAGGACTTCCAAATAAGAACTCTCGTTATTACAGCACAGCATTCCATGGAGAAGGCACACCTGTACAACACCTCCCTGCTTGAAAAGGTCTTCTCCATCTCTATCATGGATCCCTCAAACCCTTTCCCAAACAGCAGTAGGGCTGTACCAAACCATATGTCCTTCCCTATAGTCAACTTGCATGTAACCTTGAGAAAACTACAAGCTGTTCACATGAATCCAAAGACATGCTTTCCACATGAAACCAAAGACCTGTATCCCATAAACCATAGGCCTGTTTCCTTGATACCAAAGTCATGTTTCCTCTCGAAAAACCAATGTCCTGTTTCCATGACAGATATACCATCCAAGCACGGTTGCCAAAACCCAGAGAGAGAAAGATAGAGGACGTGTCAAGCAATCCCTGAAAACACTTAAGTCCAAGACGAAGAGCAACAACACATCTCTTCCAAGGACATCATCCTGTGCATCTTAGCTTGATCCTCTGTATCCCAATCTCGTAAAACAAGGCTTGCAATCCATGACGAGAGAGAGAACAATATCCACGCACCAGCGCCTACAATCCACACGCAGTCCAACAGATGCGCTACACAAAAGCACAAACACCCGTAGCACAGACGCGCACCCAACAGTAGCCCATGCGTGCTCTCCGGCCTGTTCCACACTACAGAACACTGCCCGCCTAGCTGCTTCCACGCGTGCAGCCACCTGGCTATTTCCATACACGCAGCCGGTTGCTGGCTGTTTCCATAAGCCAGCCGCCTGGTATAGAGAGCCTCCCACCTGACGCCCGCCTGGCGCCTGTTGTGCTGACTGTAGCCCGCCTGGTCGCCCGTTGCGCAGCCGCTTGGTCAGCCGTACGTGCAACCACCTGCTCACCCGTACACAGCCATCTGACCGTACGCGCAGCCGCACGTGGCCTGCTCCAAGGAGATGCGCCCGCGTATTCCACACGCTACTACACAACGCCCCATGCGACGACCACATGGCGACCTGCATACAATTCCGCCACCCTTCGCCCCTTTTTAAAGATGCGATTCCGCTTTTCTTCAAAAAGCCAAAAGCAAAATTAGCAAAACGCATGCTTATAAATATAATAATATTTTAAGTCATCTAAGAATTTAAAACCTTATAACCTTTAAAATCCTTTTTGTCCCCTTTTCACACTGGAGCTAGCCACACATATGGGTTTCCTTTTCATTTCCAAACTGATGCTTGTTCACACTGACCATCCCGTGCCCGTGCCCGTCTACTTGTTGTCCAGAGAAAAACACAGGGTCGTAACATCTTGCTAGAGTTTTGTTCGACGGACGACAATGTGGCGGACCTCTTCACGAAGTCTCTACCTCAAGCTATGCTCCGGCAGCACTCCAGCTCACTGGGGTTGGTTCCACATCCAAGAGCTGAGAGGGGGTGTTAGCAATCATCTCCTGTTTGTACATTACACACTAGGGACTCTGTTGTGGGTATGCCCGCCCATTAGGTGTTTCTCCATTTTTCCATGTATTTTTTCCCTGTCTTCTGTGGTTGTGGGGCAAGAGTATGCTGGCCGCCTATTTTCTGGTTTGGCCGACTGTGATGACCTTGCCAACTTGGATTTTCTCTAGCTGTCTCCTGTTTTCTGATCGTGAGTAGTTGGGACTGCTATCAGCCTATCTTGGGCTGGCCGACCAACAGCCCTGGACTATATATAAAGAGGGGCTGCCCCCCACACCTCAAGTATTGGGTATTGTACCAGGTCTTGTATATAGAGCAGAGTTCCTACAGCTTCTCTCTCTCTTCTGCGTTTTCTTTTCTCCACACAGCTCTACGTTTTTAGGCTGGTAGTTCTACTGCGTTTGCTCATCTTCATGTTGGTGTCTTGCTACGTTGTGCTCGCAACAGTTTGTCTCATATCCGCTGCGTATTCCGACAGGAGGATGCACAACGATGCCGACAACGCCCTCAACAGCCTACGTGCACTATTTCAATTAGGTACACACGGTATGAGATGACGATATAAATGATACGAGCATTTTGAAAATGAGACCAAAGTGGTTAGTAATGGAGATCAAGCACCTTGAACATTTGACTACGATCAACATTAGAGAGAAAGTGGCCATGATCATCCTCTGATAACTGTAAGTTTTGGTCAATCTACTCCCTGCCATGTAAGTGCCTAACCCTAAATAGTAAATTTGCAAATGTGGTTAAGCAAATTGTCTAATACATCCAGTCATATATTAGAGAGGTAAATGTAGAATCTTATGTATGTAATTTTTGGTTACATGGATTGCTACAAATGACAATGGAAATAAAAGACTATGATGAGTATGGAGATCTATTTTTAAATTGTTTTCTTTATTAATCAAGAGACGTATTCTCTTGGGACAACCATTCCGATATAATATGTTTAGTGACCGGCCTGGGCAGCTAGATACTCCCCACCCGCAGCAACCGACTCTAAAAATACTTAAAGATCAAGGCAACTGTCTTCGTTGGGTAACCCACCACTATGGAAAGGTTTTCCATAGTAAGAAGAGGGTGAAGGGGACACTTCTTGTTCTACTATGCGAGTGATTTTTCACGACAACGGTTATAAGCTCTAGACTGTTTTATGACTCGATGAGCTGAGAGATTAGAGATGGATAAAAATCAAGACGCCGAGGGTTTGAAATTATGGTTATTCTTATGATGAATTTCTTTCAATGTGTGGAATGACTTTATTAGAAAAGAATGTATTCATTAAGGGATAAAAGAACCTGTGCACGAGAATAAATAAATAAATCATGTTATAAGTTGTAACTTGCATCAATGAAAACAATGTGCTTAGTAACTTAGATAAACCTCGTAGATATAGTCACTCGGAAGCGGGTGGTCAGGTGGACCTGATGAGTCAGGTGTTTTCTTCTAAGAGACTAGAAACCGAAATGAGACCTTTTGACATATTGGATAGGACTCCCAATCTTGTGGAGATTGCTTATAAATCGGATCGTCCCAGAAGAGGCACCGATGAGATAGCTCTCACAATGGTTGGGATTAATCTTACGAAGTGAGGTGTCTCCGTATCCCTGGTGATGGATGGACAAGTCTCTTACACCAGTTCTTAGCCATGCACAAGTAATAACCTTTAGTTCATGAATGTAGCTTAATGCTAGCATGATAGGAATCAAGATCTGTATCCCAATTCAACATTGAATATATTCATGTCGTGCAATGTTATTATTGACTCTGCAAGCAAGTCTAAGGCAAGCCAACATGAGGATAAGAGCAACATAAAAAGTAAGATGTCAAAATGCAATTCTAAGCTAGAGAAAATGCCTGATCTTGCACTCACGACTCTTCTCGTGTATGTAGAGACATTGATTCCTTGTTTTCGTACCATCTTTCATGAAAGAAATGAATCCTTTTTTGTCTAAAAGCCTGGGCCTCATAGTATTTGAAGCTCACCCTTCCAAAACTAGGGGGCTGAGTCAGTATTTGGTCTAGAGCAGGTGGAATGCACATGCTCTTTGGATTTCATCATCACCACCATCACATACATACGTACGTACATACATGGACCAGTTTGAATCATTCAAGCTGCATTTCCATGGCAGCTCTGCTTGAACTTTTTGCAATTTCCATGAGCAGTGTTTGGTAAGACACTACATGTTTACGAAACTGATCCCTTGGATATTTATCTCAGATTGTAGCCAAGTTGAAATTGGAATAACCTTGGAAACACAATGCGATTATTAGAGAGTGTTTATGAATGAATTCCGGACGTTTTTCTTGAAATTTCAAAAGGAAATCTATCAGGATCCGTAAATAAATAAATAATAAATCAATGTCCCTTAAAGACACGATTTAAACTGACTCCCAGAATTCTGCATTCCATGAAAGCTTTACAAATAGGGTTTTGAGATGTGAGTGCACAGTTTTTCTGCAGATTTTCAGCAAGGGTTTCAAAATGCGAGTGCGAATGAAGCTATGTGTGTCCAGAATTTAAGTTAGGTTTCTATACAGAATGTAAAGATTAAAGGAAAAAGGAGACCGACCAGGGAAGACATATAGCACTCGGGATCGAAAGCTTTGGTGTTGATGGCTTGCAGGGTATCCCGTCGGACGAGACTGGGCGTGGCTTGCGCGTGCTCATCGTCTTCTCCATAAAAGCTACTCAGGAGATCCCTGACGCGCTTCGTCTTGGACTCCAGATCTTCCGCCATCACTCCTCGCCTAGGAACGCTGAGCAATTCTTCATATAACCTTGTGTCTACACCATGTCCGGGCATGCACACTTGACAATGAGCCAACGGTAGTTCAACGAGATCCTCTCCTAAGTTGGGCTCTCTCTCTCTCTCTATGATCCACCCGAGTTCAAGTCCCACCGTTGGTCATATATGCCATTGTGTTGCCGTTAATGCCTCTCTCTCTCTCTCTTTATATATATATATATATATATATCCTTGGTTCCACCGTCAACATTGGTTCTTACCTCTTCTCCGCCTCCACCAAGTTCCTCTCTACCTCCGCAGTGGCTTCACTCTACATTGCAGGATTCTCAAGTCCCTTCTCCGACCATTTATGAGTCTGGGATTGCTCCATCTTTTGGTATGCTCTCCCTAGGCACATCTCACAAACTTTGTATATGAAGCTTATTAATGGGGGTGAGAATGTGGCATATCTAAACATGATCTGGAAGTTCAAGTGGCATGAGGAAGTGTGGAAAGGCAGGTGCAAGTCTTCATGGAAATCTTCACTTCCCCATAAGGTAAAGACTTGGTGCATCTCGCAAACTTTGTACATGAATGTGGCTTATGAAGCTTTGTATATCAAGCTTCATATACAAAGTTTAAACTTTCTACATGAAACTTGTTAAAATCAGGGTGAGGATGTGCCTTATTTAAACATGATATGGAAGTTTAAGTGGCATGAGGAAGTGTGGAAAGGCAAGTGCATGTCTTTATGGAAATCTTCACTTTCCCATAAAGACGAGTAGATGGATTTTGGGTGTGCTTGGTCCCATTGGATCCTTGGCAAGAGAAGCTATTTGCTATCCTATAGGACTTATTGCCTCTTGGTAATATTAAAGTTTGGGGTTGTTGCTAGTTACTTTTGTTATTTTAGGTGTCTTGTTGATTGAAGGAGAAGTTGCTTTAAAATTTTGAGGGGTGGCATATTCCCCAATGCCATAGTGGCTGGTTGCAATTTGCTTAAGGGTCGTGGGATAGTTTTGTTTCTAGGAGTCCATTATTGTTTGGCTATAATCTAGTTGGCTTTTTAGAGGGTCTTCACAATGTGAAGGTAGGAACTCTACTAATGTATAAAACTATTCCTTTTTTTCTTTTTTTAAAATCCACAACCGAATAGAAACATCTACTTGAAAAACACTAGCACCTTGATTCAAATAATATGTTTACATGACCCATGAAACAACAGTAGAGTTACACAAATCATGTTTGAAAGTAGACAATGAAAAGTCTCATTTTAGGGAACCATAATAATAGCATTTGATAAAACCAACAAGCATTGAGAAGGTAGGTCCTATTGCCTACATCCATACAAACAGACAAACAATTGATTAGTCCGAATGTATATTGCAGGTGTCAAGGGACCTAACCACATGTCATAGTTGTCACCCAAACAATACTAGTAAACATCAAAAGCCTAATCTAGGTATTTTTATACCCAACTTATATATGAGTTATATCTCACATCATTTACGTAACCTGTAAAGTACATGACCCTGTGTGATCAATGTGTAAGTCAAACCAGTGCAACATATAATCCCAAAGATAGCTAGAAACCTCATAAGGCCATTGTCTTTGCCCCACCCAACTACAAGCAAGATTAAAACTGCTAGCAAACTTCTAATGACAGCTAGCTGGCATTATACCAGTATCAATAGTGGTATCCAAAAATCCATAATACAAGCAACCTAAAACCTAAAAGTTTATTCTTCAAACTATTCTTAAACATCAAAAGCCTAATCTACATATTTTATACCTAACTTACATATGAGTTATATCTCATATCATTTACCTAGCTTGTGAAGTACATGAACCTCTAAGTCAAACCAGTACAACATGTAATCCCAAAGATAGGTAAAAACCTTATAAGTCCATTGTGTTTATCCCAAGGGGGAATAATATTATTTCCCCTAGGTTAATTCCAACAAAGGGTGCTAGCAGCGCTCCTCCTTGACTTGTGGTAGAGCAAACCTACTGTTGGGAGTTTCAGATCTTGGCCTAGAAATCCTTGTCCGGGTGAAGGACCTGGGCACCACTCACCTTCTTCTATGACGTTTATAGTGGGGCCTAGAAATCCTTGTCCGGGTGAAGGACCTGGGCACCACTCACCTTCTTCTATGACGTTTACAGTAGGTGGTTGGCGGGGCCTGCATGCGCCAACGAAACGGTGGATCCAAAAGGAGTGAAGGCCTACTTTAGTACTGCATGCGCCAACGACGGTGGATCCAAAAGGAGTGAAGGCCTACTTTAGTACTACATGTGAGAGGTTGGACTGCCATAATGACGACACCCAAGCACCATGAAACAGAAAGGCCTAATCCACCTCCGGGCCCTGGCCACAAAGGTTACCAGCGTGGTTACCACGAGTGAGCAACGAGGAGAAGGAAGAAGCAAAGAGGAGAAGTAAGAAGCGCTATTGGTTGGGGCCTAGTTGGGGTTGGTAGCTATAGCGGGCCCAGTTGATGCAGAGAGGGGGGGTATTAGTTGGAGCATGCAGCACTGCACAACAACAGCCATGGAGCGTGGCAGCGTGCACCTGACGGGGTCTAGATCAGGGCGATCAATGTAGCATGCAGGCTTTTGGGGCAACGTGCAGATGATGGGGCCTTGTTGGCAGCGGCGGACGGGTTGGCTGGCATGAGTTGGTAAAGTGAGAGGGGAGTGTGGGGCAGTGTGGACGAAAAGGAGGCGGTTCATAGCTGGCGGGTGCAAAGAGATGACGAGCTCTGCAACAAATAGGGCACAGTCGGCGCTTGTCGTTTTTGGCCTGCCTATGGCAAAGGCCTTAGCATTGTGTATGAAGGGTTGCCTTGCTGCCCATCAAGCGTTGCTTTCTATTAGTTAATGCACCTTTTGCTTTCTATGAGCTAATGCACCTTTGCTTTTCATGAGTTATGGGCTTGATTGTCACGGGATCTAAATTTCTAGGGAGATAGAAATCAAATATATTGTAAGAAATTGATTTAAATTCAACAATTCATCAAACATCACATGACCATTATCAAAATATTCAAAAACATATGAAAATACTTAGCTCACAAAGATTCGGCTCCAAGATTGGGTGCAATCATCCCCTCCCATGTGTGTATGGCCTATTTTTTCCCACACATGAGTATTTACGAGATACTTTATTCCAATTTAGGCCATAGCCTCCAAAAATACAAAAAGGGTGCTTTTCTTACACGACACTCTCTTATCTTCAAGAATAGAGTGCCCATAAATTGAGGCTTGGGTTTGAAGCATATCACGCTTTACCAAATATTAAAGATCAAGTCTATACTTGATAACTTATAGCTTTTACAAAATAAATCAAAATGTGCACAAGCTAGCACATGTATTTGCAAAGCCTGTTTATAAAAATGGTGTGCCAAGTAATAAATTTGTGTCAATCCTCGGAATCCTCTTCACCTCTAACCAACAATAAATTGGTGAAATAAATATTCCATAAGCATCCAAACCACACACATGGCATAAGTAGCCCGAGAATCACCCCTACATACGAGCCAACTGAAACAAACATTGGAGACTCCAAGCATACGTCAATATCCACCATTAAATATTTATAATGGTATCACCCATGATATTTATAATGGTATCACCCATGTTTGCCAGGCATAAGTAGCCCGAGAATCACCCCTACATACGAACCAACTGAAACAAACATTGGAGACTCCAAGCATACGTCGATATCCACCAAACGTATTCATATTTATAATGGGTATCACCCATGATATTAACATAATTTGGCATGACGCAAAGATAATCCAAGCGTCCCCGAATTATCTAAGAGGGTAGAATAATATTTTTAAGAGGGCTTAAAATATATTCCCATAACATCCCCTCTTGCTTAAGTTTGCAATTTGTTGGTTTGTTGAAAAGAACGGAGGATCTCAGGGAAAGCACAAAAATATTTCTCAGGTACCCATCTTGCATCTTCACGAGGATGATTTTTTAAAGTTATTAAATATTTGCTATATTGGTTTCCAGTGCGAGTTGGTGTAATTTGATGGTCAATGATAGTATTTGGGAGTAACATTTCTTGGTCTCCTTCAATAAGAGGTGGTTCTTCATATACTGGATGAGTGGGAAGTTGTCCTTTGAAAGGTTTTAATAAGCTAACATGAAATGAATTATGAATGTTCCAATGAGAAGGTAATTCAAGTTTATATGCAACATCATTAATTTTGTGGATCACTTTGAAAGGTCCATAAAATCTATGTGCAAGCTTAACAGCTGGGAAATTTTCAACACTTTTAAGTCGATGTTTTTCAATTTTCAAAAGTACATAGTCTCCAAGTTCAAAGGATATAGCTTTACGTTTATGATTTAGTTGCTTAACATCCTTTTCTTGAGCATGAGCAGCAATGGAATGTTTTACATCATTCAGAATGGTCATAAAATCAATAGTGAATTGATTAGCAGCTTCAATTTTGTGAGAAAGTCTAGTTGCTAGAATAGGCAAAAGTTTTCCATAAATAGTTTCGAAAGGTGCTCGACCAGTAGTTAAATGAGGAGTATTATTGTAAGCAAATTGGAGAAGATGAATGTACTTATCCCAGGAGTTAGGTTGTTGGGCAACATAGGCTATGAGTAGATCTAAGATAGTGTTGTTAGTAACCTCAGTTTGTCCATTTGTTTCCGGATGGAAAGCTGTTGAGAAATCTACTTTAGTGCCTAAGTTGGAGAATAAGGTAATCCAAAAATTACTACAAAATCTTGAATCTCCGTAAAAAACAATGACTTTGGGTAAGACGTGATGTATAAAGATTTGTTTGATAAACATATTTGCAGCTTGTTGAGAAGTGAAAGTTTTCTTACAAGGTAAGAAGTATGCTTGCTTACTCAAACGGTTAATTATTGTCCAAATCATATTGTTATAACTTGAAGTAGTAAGCAAACATGTGATGAAGTCCATGGATATTTGCTCCCAAGTGTCTTTAGGAATTGGTAGGGGGGTAAGGAGTCCTTGGGTTTTGGCTTTGTAGCTTTTAATCTTCTTCTGATAAACAAAACATTCAGCCACAAATTTTTATATATCTTGTTTGAGATGAGGCCAAAAGAATTCCCTAGATACTAGTTGTAAGGTAGCTGAAACACCTCGATGACCCATGTATGGTGGTTGATGCATTTCCTCCAGTATGAATCTGAAAGGTTGTGTAATACATAATCTTTTTTGGAAGAAAAGATAACCATCATGGCTTGAGTAATCACCAATAGGGTTCCAATTATTGTCTCTAAGTTTAGTCCAAATTTCAGAAAAATTTGGGTCTGTATCATAGGATTCTCTCATAGGACTTAATGGTTGAAATCTTGTGATGAATACTAGAACGTCTACTTAAAGCATCCACACAACATTTTCTTTGCCTGGTTGATATTGAATCATGGGTTGAAAACTTTGGATAAATGAAGCCCATTTGATATGTCGATCACAAATCAATGGCTGAGTCAACAAATGACGAATGCTTTGTTGGTTTGCCTTAATTAAGAATTCAGATTCCATTAAATAATGTTTCCAAAGTCTTAAAGCATGGACAACTGCAGCTACTTCTTTGTCATATATACTATAATTTCTTTCTGCTGGTATAAGCTTATGACTTTCGTAAGCTATTAGATGTCCATCTTGCGTAAGAACAGCACCAAAGCCTTGTCCACTAGCATTAGTAACTACAACGAAGAACGGTCGTTGAAAAACTGGTAATGTAAGAACTGGTGCATGGGTCAATGCTTTCTTAAGTTCAGAAAAAGAATGATCCTCTGGACTAGTCCAATCAAAATGTTAAGCTTTCTTAAGAAGTTTAGTCAAAGGATGTGCAATATATATAAAATTTCTAACGAGCTTCCTGTAGTAGCTACATAATCCAAGAAAAGATCGGAGTTCGTGAATATCACGTGGGATATGCCAACTAGTAATGCTTTCGATCTTTTTGGGATCTACTCGAATACCATCAGCAGAGACAATGTGTCCTAGATATTTAATTTCTTCTTGGAAGAATTTGCTCTTTTTCAAGATTGACATAGAGTTAATTCTCTTGAAGAAGTGAGAGTACTTTTTCTAAATGTTGTTCATGTTCTTGACGATTCTCACTTAAAACTAGGATATCATCGAAAAACACTACAACAAAGTTTTGATATTTCAAGAATATCCTATTCATCATTATGTTAAAAGTACCTGGAGCATTAGTCAAATTGAATGGCATAACTAAAAACTCATAATGGCCAGTTTGGATTCTGAAGGCAGTTTTGTCGATATCTCCTTCATCCATTCGAATTTGAGGATAACCAGACTTTAGGTCGATCTTGCTAAAGACTTGGACTCCTTTAAGTTTGTCTAGCAAGTCATCTACTTGGGGTATTGGATATCAATTCTTAACAGTAATTTTGTTTAGTACACGATAATAGATACACAATCGATATGTATCATTCTTCTTTTTAATGAGAAGAACTGGAGCACCAAATGGAGAGCTACTGGGTCGAATCAATTGCTTATGTAATAGTTCTTGGATTTGTCTTTGAATCTCCTTTTGTTCAAGCATGTTAACTCTATAAGGAGCTTTATATGCAGTGAGCTACCAGGAATTATTTCAATTTTATGGTCTTCCTGACGAGGTCTTAGTAAGCTAGGTGGTTAGTCGTCTATGAAGCAATTAGAGAATTTAGAGATGAATGGGTCATGAGACATATTTGATTTGGAGCCACGGTAGTAAGCTGGTTGACAAAAATTAAAAATGTCTTCTCCCTTTCCGTACAGCTCTTTTTGCTTGAGTATGAGTCAGAAATGGGCCTAATTCACCTTTGTTTGGCATTGGAGACAAATTTCTTGGTCATAAATTCTTCTTTTTGTCAAGGCAATCTTGCGTGAGGTGTCCTTCCTTATTTGACAATTGTAGCATCTGAAGATTCGATTCTTTGGTTGTCCATTTGAAGGTCTGTTTTGTTGTTATCCTTCCGAACACGTCCTTAAGCTATATCTTTACCCTTTTGCATCTTGGATTTATCAAAAGTACTAGTAGGGAAAGAAGCTTTAGTAGATTTTGTAAAAGATTTATCCTGAATCTTGAAATCTGGAGATATAGCTATTTTACGTTCTGAATTTAGGGTAAGGTCCATAGCAGTGCTAAGGTCATGTGAATAAAACATGTTAACGTCAGCCCTAATGGTAGACTTCTGTAATGAATTTTTTGCGTTGCTCTTTTTTCTCGACTTTTTCAATTACTTGAACATGTAAAAGAATATCCCAAAACTTGTCGATATAAGCTTGGACATTCTCTTTTATCAATCTGGTGTAGAGTGTCTCATTGACGTGTTTTGGCTTTGTACTGCGATGGTAGAAAATGTTTCTTTAAGAGTTTACGAAACTCTTTCCAAGTTGAGGGTCGATGTTTACCTTGCTTAATCACGTTCCACCATAAAGCCGCACTTTCAATTAAATGATTATTAGCACATTTAATTTTATCTTTTTCGGAGAACCTCGCCCCTAGAGAAATAGTCATCTAGTTGGCTAATCCAAACAATGAGAACTCGTACGTCCTTCTTGCTATCATAATTTTGGAAAGTGAATGCGTTTTAACTGATTCGTGAGTCTTTCTTAGAATTTTGAGCACACAATGTAGCTTTAATAGCGCGTATAACTTGATCCCTTTCCTCCTCATCTGAGTTGAAAGAATTAGAAGCATCACGTTTGCGTTTGGTACGCTTGACTTGACGCTTTAATTTGCGTCGGAGTTCTCGTTCATTAGCAATTTGTTCTTGAAGGGCTAAGATTTGTTCTTGAACCGTGGGCGGAATGGGTAAAGCAGCCATTGCAACTAAATTAAGACGGAGAGTTTTAGCTTATAAATCACCACGAAATGATGGGTTCAATTCCGTCCTCTAAAAGATTTGAGATTCCTGAATTTGTTTCTGAATTATTGCCTTTTGTGGGGAGTGATGAGTTCTCTCAAAAAGTTTCTCAAAAGTTTCTCTTTTGAAATGATGAGTATAGGAATTTTAAAACCTTTTAGCAAAAACTTGCTTTAAAGAAGCTATGGGTTTTCTCTCTTCTATAAGAGAAATTATGAAGTTTTCTCTCTTTGAATTTTTGGTCACAAAAATGCACTAAAAAGAGAGAGAGAGAGAGCTAGATGGTTATGGGATAAGGTGTGTGTGTGTGTGTGTGTGTGGGTGTGTGTGTGTGTGTGTGTGTGTATATATATATATATATATATATATATATATATATATATATAGTTAAAGCTTGTTACATAAAGCTTATCAAAGCTTAACAAAGCTTTTAGTTAAAATAACCAGCGTAGCTTTTTTTTTTAATACTTACAAAGCTTGGGTGAAGCAATCGACGCAAACAACCACGCTAGTTCCCTCTGGATTACACGCAACACCAGCCGTGGAGGATTTAGAGAAAAAAAATGTTTCCCTTGGAAGTAATCACCAAGGGTTGGAAAGGGAAGGAAGAAAGGAAAAATTTCTAATTAACTAAATTCTATTTTCTAAAAATTTTCTAGAGTGCATATATTCTCATAAATTGACTCATGGAGATTCACACACCATCCATTATAGGTTTCTTTCCCCAGCAGTGGTTTAGCAATCTGAAAGCTAAGCCAGATTTGCTCTCAATTTTAGATTTCATCCATATAGACGTATCAGAAAGAGGTTAAGGATCTAGCAAAATTGCTTCTCAATTTTAGAGTGGTTTCATGGTTTTCTGAAAATGGTTTACCACCCTCCTCTTAACCTTTGGTTATTGCCCTTTGGTTAATAGAAGCAATCCTTCAATAACCTTTGAATTTTGCTTTCTACCACTCAATTTTATCACCTTCTCCCTAGGTCTAGCCCTGATACCACTATCATCGGATCTAAATTTCTAGGGAGATAGAAATCAAATGTATTGCAAGAAATTGATTTAAATTCAACAATTCATCAAACATCACATGACCATAATCAAAATATTCAAAAACATATGAAAATACTTAGCTCACAAAGATTCGGCTCCAAGATTGGGTGTAATCATCCCCCCCATGTGTATATGGCCTATTTTCTCCCACACATGAGTATTTATGAGATACTTTATTCCAATTTAGGCCATAGCCTCCAAAAATACAAAAAGGGTGCTTTTCTTGCACGACACTCTCTTATCTTCAAGAATAGAGTGCCCATAAATTGAGGCTTGGGTTTAAAGCATATCATGCTTTACCAAATATTAAAGATCAAGTCTATGCTTGATAAGCTATAGCTTTTACAAAATAAATCAACATGTGCACAAGCTAGCACATGTATTTACAAAGCTTGTTTACAAAATAAATCAAAATGTGCACAAGCTAGCACATGTATTTACAAAGCTTGTTTACAAAAATGGTGTGCCAAGTAGTAAATTTGTGCGACTACTCCTCAATCATTGGAATCCTCTTTACCTATGAAATAACCAACAATAAATTCGTGAAATAAATATTCCATAAGCATACAAACCATCATCACACATGTTTGCCAGGCATAAGGAACTTGGGAATCACCCCTGAAACAAACATTAGAGACCCCAAGCATACGTCAATATCCACCAAACGTACTAATATTTATAATGGTATCACCCATGATATTTATAATGGTATCACCCATGTTTGCCAGGCATAAGTAGCCCGAGAATCACCCCTACATACGAACCAACTGAAACAAACATTGGAGACTTCAAGCATACGTCAATATCCACCAAATGTATTAATATTTATAATGGTATCACCCATGATATTAACATAATTTGGCATGACGCAAAGATAATCCAAGCGTCCCCGAATTATCTAAGAGGGTAGAATAATATTTTTAAGAGGGCTTAAAATATATTCCCATATTATCCCCTCTTGCTTGAGTTTGCAATTTGCTAGTTTGTTGAAAAGAACGTACTCAGGGAAAGCACAAAAATATTTCTCAGGTACCCATCTTGCATCTTCACGAGGATGATTTTTTAAAGTTATTAAATATTTGCTATATTAGTTTCCAGTGCGAGTTGGTGTAATTTGATGGTCAATGATAGTATTTGGGAGTAACATTTCTTGGTCTCCTTCAATAAGAGGTGGTTCTTCATATACTGGATGAGTGGGAAGTTGTCCTTTGAAAGGTTTTAATAAGCTAACATGAAATGAATTATGAATGTTCCAATGAGAAGGTAATTCAAGTTTATATGCAACATCATTAATTTTGTGGATCACTTTGAAAGGTCCATAAAATCTATGTGTAAACTTAACAGCTAGGAATTTTTCAACACTTTTAAGTCGATGTTTTTCAATTTTCAAAAGTACATAGTCTCCAAGTTCAAAGGATATAGCTTTACGTTTATGAGTTAGTTGCTTAACATACTTTTCTTGAGCATGAGCAATGGAATGTTTTACATCATTCAGAATGGTCATAAAATCAATAGTGAATTGATTAGTAGCTTCGATTTTGTGAGAAAGTCTAGTTGCTAGAATAGGCAAAAGTTTTCCATAAACAGTTTCGAAAGGTGCTCGACCAGTAGTTAAATGAGGAGTATTATTGTAAGCAAATTGGAGAAGATGAATGTACTTATCCCAGGAGTTAGGTTGTTGGGCAACATAGGCTATGAGTAGATCTAAGATAGTGTTGTTAGTAACCTCAGTTTGTCCATTTGTTTCCGGATGGAAAGCTGTTGAGAAATCTACTTTAGTGCCTAAGTTGGAGAATAATGTAATCCAAAAATTACTACAAAATCTTGAATCTCCGTCAAAAACAATGACTTTGGGTAAGACGTGATGTATAAAGATTTGTTTGATAAACATATTTGCAGCTTGTTGAAAAGTTAAAGTTTTCTTACAAGGTAAGAAGTATGCTTGCTTACTCAAACGGTTAATTATTGTCCAAATCATATTGTTATAACTTGATGTAGTAAGCAAACATGTGATGAAATCCATGGATATTTGCTCCCAAGTGTCTTTAGGAATTGGTAGGGGGTAAGGAGTCCTTGGGTTTTGGCTTTGTAGCTTTTAATCTTCTGATAAACAAAACATTTAGCCACAAATTTTTCTATATCTTGTTTGAGATGAGGCCAAAAGAATTCCCTAGATACTAGTTGTAAGGTAGCCGATGACCCATGTATGGTGGTTGATGCATTTCCTCCGGTATGAATATGAAAGGTTGTGTAATACATAATCTTTTTTGGAAGAAAAGATAACCATCATGGCTTGAGTAATCACCAATAGGGTTCCAATTATTGTCTCTAAGTTTAGTCCAAATTTTAGAAAAATTTGGGTCTGTATCATAATTCTCTCATAGGACTTAATGGTTGACTTTGAATAACAGAAATCTTGTGATGAATACTAGAACGTCTACTTAAAGCATCGACACAACATTTTCTTTGCCTGGTTGATATTGAATCATGGGTTGGAAACTTTGGATAAATGAAGCCCATTTGATATGTCGATCACAAATCAATGGCTGAGTCAACAAATGACGAATGCTTTGTTGGTTTGCCTTAATTAGGAATTGCATTAGTCAAACTGAATGGCATAACTAAAAACTCATAATGGCTAGTTTGGATTCTGAAGGCAGTTTTGTCGATATCTCCTTCATCCATTCGAATTTGAGGATATCCAGACTTTAGGTCGATCTTGCTAAAGACTCGGGCTCCTTTAAGTTTGTCTAGCAAGTCATCTACTTGGGGTATTGGATATCAATTCTTAACAGTAATTTTGTTTAGTACACGATAATAGATACACAATCGATATGTATCATTCTTCTTTTTAATGAGAAGAACTGGAGCACCAAATGGAGAGCTACTGGGTCGAATCAATTCCTTATGTAATAGTTCTTCGATTTGTCTTTGAATCTCCTTTTGTTCAAGCATGTTAACTCTATAAGGAGCTTTATATGGCAGTGAGCTACCAGGAATTATTTCAATTTTATGGTCTTCTGGACGAGGTCTTAGTAAGCCAGGTGGTTAGTCGTCTATGAAGCAATTAGAGAATTTAGAGATGAATGGGTCATGAGACATATTTGATTTGGAGCCACGGCAGTAAGCTGGTTGACAAAAATTAAAAATGTCTTCTCCCTTTCCGTACAGCTCTTTTTACTTGAGTATGAGTCAGAAATGGGCTTAATTCACCTTTGTTTTGGCATTGAAGACAAATTTCTTGGTCATAAATTCTTCTTTTTGTCAAGGCAATCTTGCGTGAGGTGTCCTTCCTTATTTGACAATTGTAGCATCTGAAGATTCGATTCTTTGGTTGTCCATTTGAAGGTTTGTTTTGTTGTTATCCTTCCGAATACGTCCTTAAGCTATATCTTTACCCTTTTGCATCTTGGATTTATCAAAAGTACTAGAAGGGAAAGAAGCTTTCGTAAAGATTTATCCTGAATCTTGAAATCTGTAGATATAGCTTTTTTACGTTCTGAATTTAGGGTAAGGTCCATAGCAGTGCTAAGGTCATGTGAATGAAACATGTTAACGTCAGCTCTAATGGTAGACTTCTATAATGAATTTTTTGCGTTGCTCTTTTTCCTCGACTTTTTCAATTACTTGAACATGTAAAAGAATATCCCAAAACTTGTCGACATAAGCTTGGACATTCTCTTTTATCAATCTGGTGTAGAGTGTCTCATTGACGTGTTTTGGCTTTGTACTGCGATGGTAAAAAATGTTTCTTTAAGAGTTTACGAAACTCTTTCCAAGTTGAGGGTCGATGTTAACCTTGCTTAATCACGTTCCACCATAAAGCCGCACTTTCAATTAAATGATTATAAGCACATTTAATTTTATCTTTTTCGGAGAACTTCTCGCCCCTAGAGAAATAGTCATCTAGTTGGCTAATCCAAACAATGAGAACTCGTACGTCCTTCTTGCCATCATAATTTTGGAAAGTGAATGCGTTTTGATTGATTCGTGAGTCTTTCTTAGAATTTTGAGCACGCAATGTAGCTTTAATAGCGCGTGTAACTTGATCCCTTTCCTCCTCATCTGAGTTGAAAGAATTAGAAGCATCACGTTTGCGTTTGGTACGCTTGACTTGACGCTTTAATTTGCGTTGGAGTTCTCGTTCATTAGCAATTTGTTCTTGAAGGGCTAAGATTTGTTCTTGAACTGTGGGCGGAATGGGTAAAGCAGCCATTGCAACTAAGACGGAGAGTTTTAGCTTATAAATCAGCACAAAATGATGGGTTCAATTCCGTCCTCTAAAAGATTTGAGATTCCTAAATTTCTTTCTGAATTATTGCCTTTTGTGGGGAGTGATGACTCATGAGTTCTCTCAAAAAGTTTTTCTTTTGAAATGATGAGTATAGGAATTTTAAAACCTTTTAGCAAAAACTTGCTTTAAAGAAGCTATGGGTTTTCTCTCTTCTATAAGAGAAATTATGAAGTTTTCTCTCTTTGAATTTTTGGTCACAAAAATGCACTAAAAAGAGAGAGAGAGAGCTAGATGGTTATGGGATAAGGTGTGTGTGTGTGTGTGTGTATATATATATATATATATAGTTAAAGCTTGTTACATAAAGCTTATCAAAGCTTAACAAAGTTTTTAGTTAAAATAACCAGCGTAGCTTTTTTTTAATTACTAAAAGCTTACAAAGCTTGGGTGAAGCAATCGGCGCAAACAACCACGCTACTTTCCTCTGGATTACACGCAACGCCGGCCATGGAGGATTTAGAGAAAAAAAATGTTTCCCTTGGAAGTAATCACCAAGGGTTGGAAAGGGAAGGAAGAAAGGAAAAATTTCTAATTCTATTTTTTGAAAATTTTCTAGAGTGCATATATTCTCATAAATTGACTCATGGAGATTCACACACCATCCATTATAGGTTTCTTTCCCCAACAGTGGTTTAGCAATCTGAAAGCTAAGCCAGATTTACTCTCAATTTTAGATTTCAACCATACAGACGGATCAGAAAGAGGTTAAGGATCTAGCAAAATCGCTTCTCAATTTTAGAGTGGTTTCATGGTTTTCTGAAAATGGTTTACCACCCTCCTCTTAACCTTTGGTTATTGCCCTTTGGTTAATAGAAGCAATCCTTCAATAACCTTTGAATTTTGCTTTCTACCACTCAATTTTATCACCTTCTCCCTAGGTCTAGCTCTGATACCACTATCATCGGATCTAAATTTCTAGGGAGATAGAAATCAAATATATTGCAAGAAATTGATTTAAATTCAACAATTCATCAAACATCACATGACCATAATCAAAATATTCAAAAACATATGAAAATACTTAGCTCACAAAGATTCGGCTCCAAGATTGGGTGCAATCATCCCCCCCATGTGTATATGGCCTATTTTCTCCCACACATGAGTATTTATGAGATACTTTATTCCAATTTAGGCCATAGCCTCCAACCCATAACATCCCCTCTTGCTTGAGTTTGCAATTTGCTAGTTTGTTGAAAAGAACGTACTCAGGGAAAGCACAAAAATATTTCTCAGGTACCCATCTTGCATCTTCACGAGGATGATTTTTTAAAGTTATTAAATATTTGCTATATTGGTTTCCAGTGCGAGTTGGTGTAATTTGATGGTCAATGATAGTATTTGGGAGTAAGATTTCTTGGTCTCCTTCAATAAGAGGTGGTTCTTCATATACTGGATGAGTGGGAAGTTTTCCTTTGAAAGGTTTTAATAAGCTAACATGAAATGAATTATGAATGTTCCAATGAGAAGGTAATTCAAGTTTATATGCAACATCATTAATTTTGTGGATCACTTTGAAAGGTCCATAAAATCTAGGTGCAAGCTTAACAGCTGGGAATTTTTCAACACTTTTAAGTCGATGTTTTTCAATTTTCAAAAGTACATAGTCTCCAAGTTTAAAGGATATAGCTTTACGTTTATGATTTAGTTGCTTAGCATACTTTTCTTGAGCATGAGCAATGGAATGTTTTACATCATTCAGAATGGTCATAAAATCAATAGTGAATTGATTAGCAGCTTCGATTTTGTGAGAAAGTCTAGTTACTACAATAGGCAAAAGTTTTCCATAAACAGTTTCGAAAGGTGCTCGACCAGTAGTTAAATGAGGAGTATTATTGTAAGCAAATTGGAGAAAATGAATGTACTTATCCCAGGAGTTAGGTTGTTGGGCAACATAGGCTATGAGTAGATCTAAGATAGTGTTGTTAGTAACCTCAGTTTGTCCATTTGTTTCCGGATGGAAAGCTATTGAGAAATCTACTTTAGTGCCTAAGTTGGAGAATAATGTAATCCAAAAATTACTACAAAATCTTGAATCTCCGTCAAAAACAATGACTTTGGGTAAGACATGATGTATAAAGATTTGTTTGATAAACATATTTGCAGCTTGTTGAGAAGTTAAAGTTTTCTTTCAAGGTAAGAAGTATGCTTGCTTACTCAAATGGTTAATTATTATCCAAATCATATTGTTATAACTTGATGTAGTAAGCAAACATGTGATGAAGTCCATGGATATTTGCTCCCAAGTGTCTTTAGGAATTGGTAGGGGGGTAAGGAGTCCTTGGGTTTTGGCTTTGTAGCTTTTAATCTTCTGATAAACAAAACATTCAGCCACAAATTTTTCTATATCTTGTTTGAGATTAGGCCAAAAGAATTCCCTAGATACTAGTTGTAAGGTAGCTGAAACACCTCGATGACCCATGTATGGTGGTTGATGCATTTCCTCCAGTATGAATCTGAAAGGTTGTGTAATACATAATCTTTTTTAGAAGAAAAGATAACCATCATGGCTTGAGTAATCACCAATAGGGTTCCAATTATTGTCTCTAAGTTTAGTCCAAATTTCAAAAAAATTTGGGTCTGTATCATAGGATTCTCTCATTGGACAATGGTTGACTTTGAATAACAGAAATCTTGTGATGAATACCAGAACATCTACTTAAAGCATCGACACAACATTTTCTTTGCCTGGTTGATATTGAATCATGGGTTGGAAACTTTGGATAAATGAAGCCCATTTGATATGTCGATCAGAAATCAATGATGGCTGAGTCAACAAATAACGAATGCTTTGTTGGTTTGCCTTAATTAAGAATTCAGATTCCATTAAATAATGTTTCCAAAGTCTTAAAGCATGGACAACTGCAGCTAGTTCTTTGTCATATGTACTATAATTTCTTTCTGCTGGTATAAGCTTATGACTTTCGTAAGCTATTAGATGTCCATCTTGCGCAAGAACAGCACCAAAGCCTTGTCCACTAGCATTAGTAACTACAACGAAGAACGGTTGTTGAAAAACTGGTAATGTAAGAACTGGTGCATGGGTCAATGCTTTCTCAAGTTCAGAAAAAGAATGATCCTCTGGACTAGTCCAATCAAAATGTTTAGCTTTCTTAAGAAGTTTAGTCAAAGGATGTGCAATATATATAAAATTTCTAACGAACTTCCTGTATAGTAGCTACATAATCCAAGAAAAGATTGGAGTTCATGAATATCACGTGGGCTATGCCAATTAGTAATGCTTTCGATCTTTTTGGGATCTACTCGAATACCATCAACAGAGACAATGTGTCCTAGATATTCAATTTCTTCTTGGAAGAATTTGCTCTTTTTCAAGATTCACATAGAGTTAATTCTCTTGAAGAAGTGAGAATACTTTTTCTAAATGTTGTTCATGTTCTTGACGATTCTTACTTAAAACTAAGATATCATCGAAAAACACTATAACAAAGTTTTGATATTTCAAGAATATCCTATTCATCATTCTGTTAAAAGTAGCTAGAGCATTAGTCAAACTGAATGGCATAACTAAAAACTCATAATGGCCAGTTTGGATTCTGAAGGCAGTTTTGTCGATATCTCCTTCATCCATTCGAATTTGATGATAACCAAACTTTAGGTCGATCTTGCTAAAGACTCGGGCTCCTTTAAGTTTGTCCAGCAAGTCATCTACTCGGGGTATTGGATATCAATTCTTAACAGTAATTTTGTTTAGTACACGATAATAGATACACAATCGATATGTATCATTCTTCTTTTTAATGAGAAGAACTGGAGCACCAAATGGAGAGCTACTGGGTCGAATCAATTCCTTATCTAATAGTTCTTCGATTTGTCGTTGAATCTCCTTTTGTTCAAGCATGTTACCTCTATAAGGAGCTTTATATGGCAGTGAGCTACCAAGAATTATTTCAATTTTATGGTCTTTCTGACGAGGTCTTAGTAAGCCAGGTGGTTAGTCGTCTATGAAGCAATTAGAGAATTTAGAGATGAATGGGTCATGAGAAATATTTGATTTGGAGCCACGGCAGTAAGCTGGTTGACAAAAATTAAAAATGTCCTCCCTTTCCGTAGAGCTCTTTTTGCTTGAGTATGAGTCAAAAATGGGCCTAATTCACCTTTGTTTTGGCATTGAAGACAAATTTCTTGGTCATAAATTCTTCTTTTTGTCAAGGCAATCTTGCGTGAGGTGTCCTTCCTTATTTGACAATTGTAGCATCTGAAGATTCGATTCTTTGGTTGTCCATTTGAAGGTTTGTTTTGTTGTTATCCTTTCGAATACGTCCTTAAGCTATATCTTTACCCTTTTGCATCTTGGATTTATCAACAGTACTAGTAGGGAAAGAAGCTTTAGTAGATTTTGTAAAAGATTTATCCTGAATCTTGAAATCTCTAGATATAGCTATTTTATGTTCTGAATTGGGTGCCGAGGATTAGTGTTAGGTCAATAGGCTATGTATAAGTCTTATGCATATGCTTATGCAATAGGCTATGCATAAGCCTTATATGCAATAGGTTTATGCATAGGCCTTATGCAATGGGCTATGCATAAGCCGTTATACAATAGGCTTATGCATAAGCCTTATGCGATAGCCTATGCATAAGCCCTTATGCAATAGGTTTATGCATAACCTAAAAGCAGTAAGCCCTCTTTTTTCATTTTTTGTTTATGCTTCTTCTCTTTGTGTTTTTGCACCCTTGGGTGCTAGGGATTAGGGTTAGCTCAATAGGCTATGCATAAGCCCTTATGTAATAGGTTTATGAATAAGGATTATGCATAAGCCCTTATGTAATAGGTTTATGCGTAGGCTTATGCAATAGGTTTATGCATAGGCTTATGCAATAGGTTTATGCATAAGCCTTATGCAATAGGCTATGCATAGGCCTTATGCAATAGGCTATGCATAAGGCCTATTGCATAATATGTTAAAGTAAAATAATAGGATATGCATAAGGCCTATTGCATAATATGTTAAAGTAAAATAATTTTTTGATTTATTATGATAATTTTTTGTAGGTTTATTCAAGCGAACAACCACAAAGGGTTTAGGCGACTCATACGGATTCTCAAAGAAAAGGTAAGCCCTCTTTTTCCATTCTTTGTTTATGTGTCTTCTCTTCAAGTTTTTGCACCCTTTGGTGTTGGGGATTAGGGTTAGATCCATAGGCTTATGCATAGCACCCTTTGGTGTTGGGGATTAGGGTTAGATCCATAGGCTTATGCATAGCCCTTATACATAGGCTTATGCATAAGCCCTTATGCAATAGGCTTATGCATATCCCCTATGCATAGCCTATTCATGCCCTATGCATACCCTATGCATAGCCTATTGCGTAAGCCCTTACACATAGCCCTTATGCATAGGCTATTGTAATAGGCTTATGCATAGCCCTTATGCATAGGCTTATGTATAGCCCTTATGTATATGCTTATGCAATACTCTTATGTATAGCCCTTATGTAAATGCTTATGCATAGGCTTATGCAATACTCTTATGCAAAAGCCCTTATGCATAAGCCTATGCTTATGCATAGGCTTATGCAATACTCTTATGCAAAAGCCCTTATGTATAGCCTATGCATACCCTATGCATAGCCCTTATGCTGCATAGCCTATGCATACCCTATGCATAGACTATGCATAGCCCTTATGAAATAGCCTATTATGCATAGACCTTATGCAATAGTCCTTATGTAATAGCCTATTATGTATAGCTCTTATGCAATAGCTCTTTTGTATTCACCTTCACTTTTTCATATGTTATGTTTTATAGGTCTTGTATTATTGTCCTCTTCTTCCTGACATTGTCGAGGTAAGCTCTATTATTCATTGAACATCATGTTTATTGCAATCTTGAGCTTGGTTTAGGGTTTAGGCTTATGCATAGAGATATGGAGCATTATGTTGATTGAAGGAAGTCTCAACAATGTTCTAATATCACATGTTGCCTTTTTTGTCTAAGCTTTAAGCATAGCTTTTGTTAGATCAATCGTGTTTTGTTTCCTCTTATGCATGTATGTATAGGAAATGTTGATCAACCCATCGTAAGACCCAGATGTGGCAAATCTGCTATCTATTATAAACCAACGATATGGGCAACAAGCTTGGTCTCTCAGTTTACTCAGACACAAATATGGTCCCATCAAACCTTTTTGCATATGCAAAGTTAACCTTTACGTATTCTATAAGTCTTATTTTTAATCTTATATGAAGGCGGGCTTACAATTGGGCCAGTCAACGCCATGGGAGAAATCTACCCCACTTGACTAGTCGGGGGGCAGACCATGCCTTTGATAGGCACAAGGCCGAGTGATGCAGGGCCGAGTGGTGCAAGCCCATCACGATATGATTGTGATGAGCCTACACAACCTTCTTTGACTAGGCCCACCCTCGCTCCCTCATGTCTGTCTTCACCACGACGACGACGTAGGGAGTTTGGGGAGGCTAGTAGATGTACTAGCGGGGGGGGGGGGTAGGCTGCTTTTTCTTTGGCAAAAGCAACACTAGGTCTCCCGATGTGTCTCCCCAACAGGGGGGATCTTCATCTACACATCATGAGCCAACTCCCGGGAGACCCATTCCACCATTCAATCCATGCACCCTGCATACAACGTGGATGTCGATGGTGCCCTCGTGAGATGGATGCACGAGGGAAGCAAGTCATGAACCGCATGCATGTACTTGCAAGCTTGGAGTTCATGAACTCCTTTAAAAGGTGGAAAGCACAAGATGAGCTTTCAAAGCAATACGTCATTGATGTGCTCAAGTTGGAGTTACCTATTCCACATGCGGGTCTTCGCTTCTGCAAGAAGGAGTGGATTTATGAAGAGATGAATCAAGCTTTTGCTCTCTAATAGGAGAGAAAATATCAAGAGAGCAGCAAAGAATAATTTGGAGAAGCCTAGCGTTTGCATGCCTAAGGAGTGGAGGCACGCACGCAACTTCGTGAGATATCACCCATGTGCTTTTCAACAACAAGAGGTAGCGAGTGCTTCCCAATGATAGAAGCGAGGGACTTCACACTTCGGCTCAGGAGGAAAGTCTTCCTTCATTGCTCGTTTTTGTAAGTACCTATTTTAGTAATCATTTCTTCTCCTCTTTCATTTTGATTTGTACTATATTATTTTCTTTAACTAATTGTATATTTTCTTAATTGTCTTTTGTAGAGGGAGGTTGTTGGGTGTGACCCAACAAAGGAGGAGTACGACTATAGATACAGAGCCCCCCCCTTCTGCAATTGTGGGTGTGGATGCGCACGCGAGGTGTACACTTGGATGAGTCCGTTTTGGAGACTCAAGCAGATAAGATAAGTGAGCCTAAACCCTTCTCTTATCTACATCTAATTGTATTTTATTTCCCTTGCTTACCTTACGCTTGATGGCATATATGTAGGATGAAGGGGAAGAGGAAGAGGAGGATCTTGATAAATGAGGATGAAGCAGTGGAAGGAAGTGAAGAGGATGACGAAGATCATGATGATGATGAGCCCCCGTCCACAATTGTGGGCGTGGATGCGTATGCGAGGCATACACTTGGATGAGTGCATTTTGGAGAATTAAGCAGATGAGGTAAGTGAGCCTAAACCCTTCTCTTATCTACATCTAATTGTATTTTATTACCCTTGCTTACCTTGTGCTTGATGGCATGTATGTAGGATGAAGGGGAAGACGAAGAGGACAACGAAGGCAATGATGATGATCACTCAGAATCCGATGAAGATTCTAGTTAGCCACCTCTTCATTGATATATTTTTTGTATATATGGCCAAAGGCATGACACTTTGTGAAATAAAATAAATTTTGGGCTCAATTGCATTCTTCACAATCTATGTGTTTCTTATGTTTATGTTTGTGTCATAAAACTATGACTCTATTTTAATATAAAAAAAAAGAGTTGGGGCGGCAGACTGGAGAGTCCTGTGCAAACTCCCCAGTCTGCCCCAGCTCTTTTTTTACTGTGCACTACTTTCGTTGGCTGATGAGCAGTGCAAATAGCAGCGAGATACCATTGTCTAGCAAAACGAACCCATGCAACGAAAATAGCAACATTTTTACCAACGAGAATAGCCCGACATCTGTCTATCCTTCTAGTTATAAAAATAATGTTATTTTCACTGCTACACCCTCATTCTGTTGTATTGTAAAATCCCATGATTTTATGCTCAATTTAGCAATTTATTTTTTAAATTTCTTGAAAAAGAGTGCAAAGTTAAATAAAAATTAACAAAATTGACCAAACAAACTTGAAATTGCAAGGATTAAGAGTAACAAGAAGTGATAAGAAACATGAGAAACATGAAATGGATGCAAAAGACAACAAAACACATGATTTTGGGAGATTTTTTCTTAATCCAATCATTTCTTAAAATTCTCGTTAATAACCCAAATCAAGCATGCAAGAAATGCTTGATGCTTGAATCATTTCTTAAAATTCTCGTTAATAACCCAAATCAAGCAATGCAAGGATGCTTGGCGCAAGAGATTGGTCTCCTATGGCAACAGAACCATTTATGTCGGACTTTTGGCCACTCAATGGGACTCTTCTCTCATGCCTCCGGGAGCCTAGACTCTTACCCAAACCCAATATGCAATGCCTCCTGGAGCCTAGACTCCAACCCAAACCCAATATGCAATGGGAAACATGCAATGCATTAGCGAGGAAACTCTCACTTACCTCTACTCATTTTCTTGAATTGGGGACTCTTCATGGTAGCTACATCAATGGAAGCATGCCGAAGTAGCTCAACAAAGCCACCACCACCACACCTCAAGTGTAGCCACCGCTCTCTCTCACTCCTTCCCTCACACACACACTCACAAAAGCATTGAAGGCAAGAGATAGGCAAGGTTTGAGAGAAGAATAGAGCACTATCTTCACTTGAGAGCATACAAGAGTGCATGCAAGAATGCGTACATGAATGAGGATTTAGAGTTACACTTTGACCTTTATACTTGGCTCATAGTGTTCACACTTGGCTGGCCAATGTTAAAAATGAGGTCCTAGTGCATCCAAGCCTACTGCCTACACTATTGTAAACACCTTGTCTTGCTAATAACTCTAACCTTATTATCCCATGATGGCACACCTTTCATATACAAGCAATGATCGCACATGTAAAATAATCCATTACAAGAGAAATATGAATTTTCTAGTGCCTAGGCCAATCAAAATATGTGGTGGCCGACCGCAGTGTCGTAGAAATCTTCGACTGCACTTAACAATGATACACTTGGGGTATGGAAGATTACAGAAGGAACCTCTATAACAAAGGAAGAGCACACAACCCTGTTGGCTATATCAGATTTGCTTTAGTAATGCAAGTGTAGGTTAATAAAGCCATAAAGCTAGAGAGCTTGTAACACAATAGCATCCAGCCATGTACGACTTGCAAGGAATGGAAATTTGGTAAGGTAACGATCAAAACTTAAGAAAGATTTTCATGAAAGGATTCAAAGATCTAAAGAATTGCAAGGTGAGGTTGTTAGGCAGAACATTATGATACCCAATGAGGTGCATGTCTTTTACTTGCACATTACAGGATCGATATAGAGAAGGGATTTACATCCTCTGCTGTTACAATTGCCAAGCTCCCTCGACCCATTTCTAGATTTTAGTCAAAGAAGAGATTCCAAAAAGGGAGTCTATATGCCATGAAAACACATTTACTTTGTGTTCATTATGGTCCTGGTGGGATAATGACCTGGATTTTTTTAAGCTAGAGCTTCGAGTAGCTATTTAGTTAAACCTTAAATTTAAAATCTAGTCAAATGTATTCTCTGACATCTTCATGTGCATAGGAATTTATAGATGTGGATGTGCCATTAGGTGCACATGAGTCTATAAACATGGGAATAATAAATCTTGATTTTATTTAAGAATTAATTCATTAAATTTAAGTATCCCCACGAGCGTCGAGTGTGAATGCCCTAGATACACACAAATGTGCACATATTACACATAAATGTGTACAAATGAATTTTGATCAAAGAGAAATGAGAATCTTGAATAAGAAATTTAGAAAATCCCTAACCCTAGAAGAAAGAGAGAGAAAGTTAAGATTAAGATTTTAGAGAGAGAAAGAGGTTCTAGATAGATAAGAAGGCCTTAGAATAATTTACATTGATTAGTAGGATGCTTAGATTTCTAATTAACTTTAGCGTAAAGAAATATAGAAAGAAAAGAATCCATCGAGTAGAATTCTAGAGAGAGAAGGAAGGACCTAGAAGAGAGAAAAAGAAAAGATCCCACTTGAATAATAGAATTATGACTAAGGTTAAGCCAAGACCAAGGATTAGTTCAAAAAACAAGGGTTGATCTTTAATAGAAAAGTCCCCCCCCCCCACCCCTTGAATAATAGAATTACAACTAAGGTTAAGCTAAGACCAAGGATTAGTTCAAAAAACAAGGATTGATCTTTAAAAATGTCAAAGACCAAGTCTGATTCTCTCAAGGAAAGGGAAGATTTCTAGAAAGAGAAAAATATGGACTATCCCTTAAGTAAACTCTTAAAGTTGAGAATATTCAATTTAAGGGAAATGGGTGTGTCCTTAAAGCAAATGCAAGATGCCTTAAAACAAATAAAGTGAAGGTCTTTTGTTGAAAAGTACGATCACATAATTGAAGACCCATTACTTAAGAAGCATGAAAAGAAACTCTCAAAAAGAGGTAATTCTTAAGATACTTAAGACTGGTTGAAGAATTCTCCATATTCTTAAATTTTTATTATTATTACCTTTTCAATTGGATATAATAGGTTTTGCTAACTATAATTTAAACACAATTTAACTTTTGATAATTATAATATAATTCATCCTCTTATTTTTAAAGAACAAAACTAAGCTCCCAAATTTTCTAGAGAGCATTTATCGCCCCCAAAAATGGACAACTTGAAACAATAAAATATACACAAAAGTAGTAATAACAAAATTATTCATGGAGGGAATTTGCAACTTGTTTCATTAGGAGACTTGGGACTTGATAGGTGTAAATTAAGGGAAAGATGCCCATGTTTGCAATTGTGGGTAGTTTATGTGTGTTTATGTTGTCTTATCAGCTTAGCTTAAATAAGAGAAAATGGGTTCGCAATGTTGTTTGTGTCATTTGAATGAAACACGTAAGAGAGAATGTCATGCATGAGGTTTGCAATTTGGTTTGTTTGCAATTGAAAAAGCTAACTTCACCCCCCACGCGCGCGCGCGCGCGCGCACACACACACAAGAGTAATAGCTAGACCAATGGCACGATCAATTGCACAAGTAAAGTCTGGGGAGCCTCACGAAGCCCTTGAGCTCCGCCGCCAGCCCAGTAAACCCATCGCCAGCCCCGAATGCGTGGTAGTACGCATGACAGTCCGTCCTGTCAACCCCATAGATCTCCTTACGATCAGAACCGGCCAGCTTCTCGACAAGTCATTTGAATGAAACACGTAAGAGGGAACGTCATGCATGAGGTTTGCAATGTTGTTTGTTTGCAATTGAAAAAGCTAACTTAAATAAGAGAAAATGTCAGGACTGATAAAATCGGTGGTAGTCACACTGTTATCCCACATAAACCACACCCCCCCCACACACACACACAGAGTAATAGCTAGACCAATGGCACGATCAATTGCACAAGTAAAGTCTGGGGAGCCTCACGAAGCCCTTGAGCTCCTCCACCAGCCCCATAAGCCCATCGCCAGCCCCGGATGCGTGGTAATACGCATGACAGTCCGTCCTGTCAACCCCGTAGATTTCATGACGATCAGAACCGGCCAGCTCCTCAAGTTTCCCCATCCCCCGGTTATCGGAAGCGAGGGTTTTGGCATTGTCGAGGAGGTAGTGTATGCTCCAATTAAACATCATTATTACAGACTTTTAATCAATGCAAAGCCTACAGCGTATTCTTTATCTGATGGATGATGGGCTGCAGGTTGGAGAGGGTGTGGGTAAGTTCCGTCCCGGCCAGAGGGTTATACCGCTTCTATGGGTGGAGTATCAACGAAACGGGCAAGGTTCATGGCAAGACTACATTGAATTGGAGGAAGAGCAGGTTGTAGCAGTTCCCGACAGTGTGAGCGACGAAGCGGCTGCCCAATTCGTGATCAACCCATGGACTGTGTATGGCATGCTGGATGACCACGCCGTTCCCAAAGGAGAGTATCTTCTGCAGACAGCTGCAGCCTCCGTCCTTGGAAGGTCTCTCTCTCTCTCTCTCTCTCTCTCTCTCTCTCTCTCATCAATACACGTACTAATTAATGCTTCTTGATCCGTATTGACAAACTCAGACAGCTCATCCAGCTCACCAAGTATTGGGGTATCAAGACCATCAACGTCGTACGGCGGGATGCGTGGAAAGACGAGCTCAAGGCTCTGGGAGCAGACGAAGTCATCAACTCGGAAACCGAAGGTCTGATTTGATTAGCTGCATATAAGCACACAATTTGAGCAATAATTCGCCTAAGTTCGTATCGATTGTTTAGCTTAGAAAACCCTAAACATGCTGATAATTAGCGTTTCCACTCGTGCAGACGTAGTTGAGAGGGTGAAAGAAATCACAGGGGGCAAATTGGCATATGCTGCTGTAGATGCTGTCGGGGGTGTTCTCACAAAAGTAAGCTGTTGGTTGATGGATATTTGGTTGGCATTTGTTGCTGAAAACTGTAGGAATTATGCAACTTGAGTTAACTAACCCTAGTGTGTATATTACCACTTCTAGACTGTGGCAGCCACTGTAAGAGACGGTGGCAAGGTGTTCGTATACGGGTTCCTATCTGGGTGGGACATCACGGTGAGCGCGGTGGACCTGATGAGGGGTGTGCAGTTGAGCTGGTGGCTGCTTCCCAACTACGTCTCCACAGCTGCCAAGCAAGCCCATGTTGCAGGCGAGGTGATGAAACTGTTTGAGGGGAAGGTTATCACACCTCTCTCTGGGAAGAGGTTTCCCTTGGAGGACTTCCTCGCAGCCATCGAAGAATCCGAGAAACAAAGCCGAGGTGGAAAGGTTCTGCTTGTTAGCTAGGAAGGGCCCTCTTACACGATCAGAGTCTTTACATAGCGTTTACACCATACTCACTCAAGATTTGGACAAACCTCGTTATAAGAATGTCTCATATAATACATGTATTATGAAGAAAAATAAAGTTTTTATTTAATGCATAAAGAGAGTTGTATTGACACTTCAAAGAGAGAAGATTACATCATCATGCCCTGTACATGATTGGGCTAATGTTTCTCCAACCTACCTCCTAAGTAGACTACCTACTATAGCTTTCTGATTAGGACTACTGTTTGTCTCAACCAGCTTGCAAGCTTCTATCAGAAGTGCCTGCACCCTGAACTTGGAATTGACCTGCCTCCATTCTTTCCGTTGAAAAAGCACTTTATTCCTTACATCCCAAATTGTTCTAATCAGCATTGCTCTTAAAGTGTCCCATACAAACTTTAATGCAGGGTTCATTCTTCCTTTCACTCCCAACAGCCCTTGTCTCCAAGTTATCTTATCTTGTATGTTGGCAGACTTTAACAAATTCTCCACAGCTTTCCATGCGTCTTGTGCACTCTGGCATTCCCATAGTACATGATAACAGCTTTCCACCTTGGTTCTGCATTTTTGGCAATAATCATTTACACCAAAGATTTTTCCAAATAGATCCTTTGCGAGAAATTGATGCAAGGTCCTCCACAATATCATATTCAATCTGGCAGATGGGGTAGCTTTCCATACTTGTGTCGTTAGTTTTTTTTGTAGGTCTTCAGGTCTAATCTGTTCCATTTTACCTTAATTTTCTCCACCCACTTGCATAGTTAGTTTTTTGCAGGTCTTGAGGTCTAATCTCATACCTCTTTTGTTCCATTTTACCTTAATTTTCTCCACCCACTTTGTGTTTACACATGTCAAGCCTTATATGTGCTATAGTCCAGTCCCTAAGTTTGGCTTCTCTTTGAGCTATAGGGGCTATAGGCCAGCTGTCCCTAACCTTACCAGGGTACTGACCAAAAATTGCTTTTCTTTTGCATTAAGTCTCACATCGTGTTGAATTTCTTGATTGAAGATCCAATTCAATTTTTTTGTGATTCCATACATTTGCCCAAGTCTTATATCCCTTTTCAGCTAAACTGTGAGCCATTCTTCTATTCAACGCTATGGGGCCCACGTGATCCGGGTCTCCTAGGATCCAGATACTCTAAGAAAGAGAACCATCCCCTCTACACTTCCCTTGCCACATAGCTTTGCTCAGAACTTCTCTCCATGATTGCAGTAGCCTGTTAGCCATCATAAAGCCATTGATGTTAACGTTTCCCCTAGACATTAGCTTGTCTGTCCAATTAGCATTATTCCAAACCTTCTTGTTCAGAGTAGCTTCCTGTATGCGCTACCTTATTAATTTTGCCCAAGGCTGGTCCCCCTCCAACTTTGCAATCCATTTTGTTGTCAATTCTACACTCACTTTTATGGTCACTTATGATTGACCCAAATACCTCTGCAAATTTGTCATAAGCTTTCCTCAAAGTTTTTATATTTTCTTCATCTGCCTCTAACAAAGTTTGTATCATCGTCAGCAAACATTTGTGAGTAAAAGTTAGAACCATCTGGCATTTTAAGGCTTTTGACAACTCTCCTTTGAGTCAAGTTGTCAATATATCTGAGAAAAGGATCAATAGCAAGTGCAAACAAGAGAGGGGCAATTGGACAGCCCTGTCTAATTTAGACCTTCTAGCATATGCATTCTTGAATAGAGTTTCAATCATTTTATAGAAGGCATCACCAAACGCAGCTTTGTGGAGCACAGCCAAAACATAATCCCACCTTATTCTGTCATAAGCCTTATCACGGTCCATGTTTATCTCATCAAATAGTCCTCTTCTTGAGCAGCAGCCCACTCCACAGCCAGAAGTACATTCAATATAGCCTCATGAATACATCTACCATTTACGAAGCCATACTGTAATGGGTGGACTACTTTAGAGACAATGAATTTAATACTGTTAGCTAATGCCTTTGCCATGACTTTGTAAGCCGAGTTCAACATTGTTAATGGTCTATAATCCTTTGGTTCAATTCTATGGGAGTTCTTGGGAACCAGCTTTATAACACTTGGGTTCAAATCTACTGGCATGTTCCTTGTTTTCCTACATACATTCCACAGCTTTTTATACACCTCAATTGGGAGACCATCTGGGCCAGGGGACTTTTCTTTCTTCATCTTCATGACTACACTTTCAATTTCTTCCATAGTGAAGGGCCTGCCAAGCTCCATCCTTTGGAAATTAGAGACAGATGATTCCATCATATTCAAAAATTGCCCAACCTTCTCAGCATACTGTCCATCCTATTATGGAGACTTCCCCACGATTCCAGACAAACCCTCTACTTAGCTTCTATCCAGATTGTTCTCAAAATTGCACACCATACTCTATCTTTTAAATGACTAATATTAAACTTGTTAACCCTCCTCCTTTGTTGTTGAAATATACAAGTGAATAGGGTGTGTGCGGGAACAAACCCTTGGTTAAGGGCTGTAAAAGAGAATGTGTAAATGTGAAAGAACCCGTGAAAAGGTAAGAAGAATCTACTGGGAGAGAATAAAGGGTAGCATGAGAAGATTTAGGAAGTGTGGAGATATTCTGGGAAAAGTGAAGAGGTGGAGAGAATCAAGCAAAAGAGGTAGAGATATTCTGGGAGAGGTGGAGTGAATCAAGGAGAAATCAGTGGGATTTGATGCTTGGATGTAAACTCTATAAATTGAGGCGTTGGCCTAATGAGAATTTGCTGGTTTTTGATTATCCATGCCTACATTAAGCTATTTGCTAATTACTCACTAATTATGTCTTAATTATTATCTAATCACTTTGTTAATGATATTGATTCTAGTATTTGATCCATCATAGCTCATCACATTGCTCTAATTTCAACATGGTATCAGAGCCATGCCTAGAATCCATTAGGTTTATGAGTCCATTATCTAATTAATTAGGATTAGTAGATAATTAAAAATTAATCAAAAAAATTAGTTATTTTCAACTAACCTCTGTACCCCCAGCTAGTGGAGGAGCTCTAGCTCTTTGCACACTCAACCATTGCCCAAACCCTTCTAGCCCAAGTTAGCTAACCCATTGCTACTCCAGCCAGTTGAAACAGCAGCGCAAACCATCGGCGGAGCTGGGAGAAATCGCGTTTTTCTTCAGCGCATTTTTTTCTAAGAAAATTTGACATTGTTGCTGCTCCAAATCAAATTGGTCTATCTCCTCATAGCTCCAAGGGTTTTCAAGCATGCTCTACAAGCTGGTGAAGATAGAATTCAATTTGATCAAGTCTATAGTGAGATCCAAGCTCTTCATCAAATCTGCAGGTGACTTTGGTAAAACAAAGATTAAGCTTTCAATATTTGGTCAAATCTTGTGTTTCTTGGCTTAATCCTCTACTAGACTCATTGCTATTGATGGCTTTGAAAGCATTTGAGCTCATTTGAAGTCTAAGGCACCAGATCTGGACTCCCCGCATACTCTATTTTTTGCACACAAAATAGTGGATTAATTTATTAATCAATGATTAATTAGCACTAATCACTATATTTTGATACAATTGAGGGTTCAAATTAACCACCATTAAGTATCATACAGATCCCTATAACTTCAGATTGTAATTTGATACTCCAACCATTCCGTACAAATTAGTTACCCTTGATTTAATGTAATTTCTAGTAAAATTGTGCTGATAAAATTGTGATAATCATCATTTTACATTTAATGCCTGTAAATCACACTCAAATTCAAGATTATTCACAGCCAGAGTTGCATTTGGGAATGTGCATAAGAATGAATGCTATACGCATTATGTATTGGGCACATTACATTAGTGTAAATATGGGATCAGACACTGCCCTTGTCCAGAATAAGGCAAGAGGTAAGACCTCCCGCATAAATTTGGGTTTGCATTGCATAATGACAGAAGATAAACATCAAAAGCCCAAAAGAACTATCCAACAAAACATTTAAATATTTTGCTCACATGGAGCAAAAAGACCTGACGGACAAGCTCATGGCCCCAGCCATGAAAGAAGAAGAATATCTCTTTCCAAGAAGAGGATCCACACCGAGAAGATCTAGAGGAAGCACTGAAGGAAGACATGGACACGAGAAGAGAAGCTGCCACAAGAAGACTGAAAGAAGACACGAACGCGTGGAGAGATGCTGCCACGACAAGAAGACTGAAGAAAAGAGAAGATGTGAGGCTCCAAAGAGTGAGGAGCCATGTGAAAATCTCTGAGAAAGAGAGAGAGAGAGAGAGAAACCCCACAACCCAATGTAACCTGCCCCAACAAAGTAAAACCACCTCTGAGCCACCGATGATGTAGGCCACGTGGTAGATGTATGTGTGAGCACTTTAGTCAAGGTTGCGGGCAACTATAGTAAGCCTTGGATACATAGAGAGAGAGTGTCAAGGACTATGAGTTGAGGGACTTGAGGCACTGGTCCAGGCTATCAAGTAAGAGAGAAACTTGGTATAGGGTCCAGGTGTACTAAGATAACTTGAGGGGAGGTGTACTAGACACTAGTCGCGGACTATCAAGTAAGGAGGAAAACTTGGTATAGAGTCTAGGTGTTCTAGGAGTATTCACTTGAGGGGAGGTGTTGAAATATACAAGTGAATAGGATGTGTGTGGGAACAAGCCCTTGGTTAGAGGCTGTAAAAGAGAATGTGTAAATGTGAAAGAACCCGTGAAAAGCACAACACAAAGCAACTATAGACGTGCTTGATAGATGCGCAAAATAGCGAGCGCGTCTATAGGCATTGCTTGAATAGAGAAGTTACGGGCGCGTCTAATAGCACGTGTATTTGCGCGTGTATTGACGCGTCTATTAGAGCATCTATACTAAGAATCTAACATTGCATCTAATAGCGTGTCTATTTATGTGTGTATTAGCGCGTCTATTTACGCGTATATTAGGGCATCTATTAGTGCGTCTACACTGAGAATTAGACGCGTATTTAGACGTAAAACAGAGAGTACAAAAAGTGAGATTTTGGTGTAGGCTAGTAAATGTACATCACTGCTTTCCAAAAATTGCCCATGATTACCAAAGCACATAATTTTAACAAAAACATCAATGCTTTTTTGCAAACCCACATATACAAAAAATAAGTGAGATGAGGAGAATGAGACAATATGTAAAATAGTTTAGCCAATATCAATGATGGGCTATGGTTCAATCTCATCCTCAATGAGATCAACCCTTACCAAACTATCTACTTCAAAATCCAAACAAGTGTTTAGATCTACAAATACATTCAACCCACTACTACTTGTGCTACTCATGTGCTCATCAAAATCAGCATCACCAATGGTAGGCTTGTCCTCATGGGTAATGGCCTTAATATCTGTATCTCCTATCTCATGATCATCCTCCTCTCTCGTATCACGGTCATCATCACCTCCATGGCCATGATCATCCTCCATACGCTCCATATTCGTAAATGTACTATACATCACTTTGGAACATGGCGTAATAGGTATGACATGCCACCATCTGTTATTATCCACCATTGGTTGATAGACAACCTAATTCAAACACAAATACAATCATGTTATTTTCCTTGCATCGAAGGTATCAAATATTTAAAAGTGAGTACTTTTATATGTGTGTACAGTACCTGTTCACATTGTTGCGTAGTACTAGTGTGTCCTTACTTTGCTAAAACTTTGTGGAGTCAATAGTTACAAAGCCACTTGCATGGGAATATGCTAGGGGATACATGAGCAAGGTCGGTATATAGAATGTAATAGGTAGTATGAACTAAACACATGAGGAATGGTTGATTAGTTGCTTCTAATTCACTCACAAATTTGAAAGGAAAAAGATATTATGCACATAAAATACTTGCTTGGAGCATCTTGTGCCAATCATGAGATTTCAAGCCATATAATTGCTCTACACCTCTTTTCTTGCTCTTTGTAAAGGCCCCCTTCAAACACCTCATGCATCCAGTGGGAGTACGAATTGTAGTAATAGCACGCTTCACCGCGACCATCTCTAGCTTTGATAACCTCCACAGTGCACGAGGTGAAAAAACACGCCCATTTGGTCTCTCTTGTGGCCAAGCTTCACGCATCCTCCCTGTGGTACGTAGATCCTCCCTTATGCCTACGGAATTTCATGTCCCATTCAAATGTTCCCAAATGGTAGATGCCACATTCTTAAAGATATACATGGGATTAAGCAGGTGATTGATCTTGAGGTGGGACCAATATGGTAAACGATAAAAGATGGAGTATCTAAACAAAAGCTGGTGTTATCGGGCAATCTTTATAGTGTTCTACTTGTGGTGAAGAGGCAAGATATAGAGTAGATCTCAAAACTTTGGATATGTCTCGTAAGGTTCTGTGACATTTTCCCATAATCCCTCGCATTCAACATATGTTCAAATCCATTGCAGAGCTCATGTCATGGCATTCCTCCCATCGATCAACCGATGGCAAGTGGAGAACTCCCGCAGACACTCTTGCGTGAAAGCATATTGAAGACACATGGCCAAGCTTCAAGGAAGAACCTAAAAGCTTGAGACTTGGATTGGGTATGGACGGTGTGAACCCATTTGGTCTCAAAATCACCGAGTCTTACAGTGTATGGCCAGTGATATTGGTGAATTATAATCTTCCACCCTCTATGGTGATTAAGAAAGGACATGTTATGTTATCCCTTCTAATTCCAGGGAAACATAAAGTCAAAAATCCTGATGTTTATTTGGAGCCTTTGATTGACGAGCTAGAGATACTTTGGAGAGGTATCGAGGTGCATGATGTGAGCAGGCCTCCCTCGTCACGAGACTTCAACTACAAAGCAATCTTGATGTGGACGATGCATGACTTCCTAGGCTATGGTGAGTATTCAGGTAAGCATTGCACTTCTAATTATGAGTAGGCAAAGGATGTGGCACCCTAAACCCACCTTCAACTCTTAATTGCGTCTATTGTTCAGGTCTCACTACATCGGGTTGCCATGCATGTCCTGTTTGTGGTCCTTCGCTTGTTGGCTCACGGCGGGCAGACGCATTGAATAAGGTCATCTATGAGAATCACCATCGATTTCTCCCACCTGATCATCCTTGGAATGAAGTCCTCCCACAATCACTCACAGCGGAGATTGGATGAGAATTTGGGACGGTTCCACGACTCGAAACAAAACGCAATCGTTGACGCATGCATGGATGCGCTTGTAATCTCATCCTCCAAGAGAGGTCACATGTTGCCTTGCCATATCTCTTGAGGTCGGTAATTTATTCTCCCTTGGAAGCATTTTACACAATAGCCTACACGTGAAGACCATAAATGAGGAAAAGCATTCGAGTAATTGACCCACTAGCATAATTCACCATGTTTGCAAAATAGACTTTAAAGCTTACTTGAGTAATGCACTCAAACTTGCATTGCTCCATCCATAGATGGTTTGCAAGTTTAGTAACTCAAGGGAGGCACGTAGAACAGAGAATGTGCACCCCTCAAATAGTGGAGTCGATGTTGCGGTAAAAAGATCGTCCTGCTCCATGCTATCATCTCTCCCTTCGGATTGATGGACATATAAATCCCGCACCATATCATCAAACACCTCCTCCTCCACGGCTTCATGAGGTAATGGCGGAGGGCTACTATCACCATCACTCCATGCATCCGTAACAATCCCTCCTGAAAGATCCCACCTCATATCGCCGACGCTTTGCCTCCTCACAAGACGAGCATAGGGCAACATATGCGGGTGTGGCACTGCATCCTGTATCAAATTAAAACGGGATCATAACTCAAACATATGAGGTATCTCAATCAACCTTAACTCTTTAACACTTACCATGTTTACGGTCGCATCCCATTCTCCATACTTTGAGATGTGATTGAGTGTAATCCTACGTGCACGATACATGTTTCCTCGACATCGATCACACATACATTTGATTTTTTGCTCCAACCACATTTCACGATGGTGGATACGGAGGGATTCATCCTCACTGGAGCTACTTGTTGAAGATGAAGACATCCTACAAATTAACATTTCGCGATGGTGGATACGGAGGGATTCATCCTCACTAGAGCTACTTGTTGAAGATGAAGACATCCTACAAATAAACAACCCAAAAAAATTGCTCTTGTATCAAATATTTAATCTAAAAACTCTGTGGCGCGTCTATTTGCGCGTCTAAAACCGCGTCTGTTCTGTGTTGTACGCGTCTATAGGCACGTCTAAACTGCTGTAAACGTGCATTTACACGTGGTTTTAGAGGCGATAGTAGACGTGACATTAGACACACCTTTAGACGCTCTTGTAGATGCAATTTTCATTTTAGAGGCGATAGTAGACGTGACATTAGACACACCTTTAGCGCGCTTGCTTTTCTTCACATACTTTTAACGGGCTTGCTTTGCTATTAACAGATCCACAGCCTAGCATCCACACTTATCTTCAAGCACCCACACTTATCTCCATGCTTACACAATCATCTCTAAGCACACAAGAGAAGAGGGTGAACAAGGAAGAGAAGAAAGAGAAGCAAAGGGTGAACAAGGAAGAGAAGAAAGAGAAACAGCTTTGAAGAAGGACAAGAAGCTTCCATACCTCTATCCAAGGTAAGTCTCTTTAGGGTTGATCTTCTTTGAAAGTTGCTCTCATTTGATTCGTCCTTTGCTCTCTTTGAAACGAATGTTGTACAACAACTGTGTTTTTGTGTCGGGCACGTCGGGTGCAATGCATGTCCTTTTCGTCTTTTTGAATAGTATGTCTGTTAGAATGCGTCTATAGACGCATCTGAGAAAGCGTCTAAAAGCGCGTCTATAGACGCGTCTGCTCTGTGTTGGAAATAGGTAGCCGCGTTGTTAAACGCGCAGTTAGACGCTATTTTTTTTTGCTTCTTTTTTTCCCCCTCCTCTCTTTTTCTCTTTTTTTCTCCTCTCTTTTCCTCTCCTTTCTCCTCTCTTTTATCCCCACTTTTTCTACTCTCCTTTCTCCTCTCTTTTCCTCTCCTTTCTCCTCTCTTTTATCCCCACTTTTTCTCTCTTTTTCTCCTCTTTTCCTCTCCTTTCATGGAAATAAGTGATTGCATGAATGAAGAAAGGGATTGCATGAATGATGGAAAGGGATTGCATGATTGAAGAAGGGGATTGCATTAATGATGGAAAGGGAAAGCATGATTGAAAAAATAGATTGCACTCTATATTTTCCTCTCTTTTTCCTTCTCTCTTTTATCCTCTCTTTCCTTCTCTTTTCATCTCTCTTATCTCCTCTCTTTTTCTCTCTTTTTTTCTCCTCTATTCTCCTCTTTTTCTCCTCTCTTTTTCTCTATTCTCCTCTCTTTTTCTCTCTTTTTTTCTCCTCTATTCTCCTCTTTTTCTCTCTTTTATCCCCCTCTTTTTTCCTCTATTCTCCTCTCTTTTTCTCTCTTTTATCCCCTCTTTTTCTCCTCTCTTTTTCTCTCCTTTCTCCTCTCTTTTCCTCTCCTTTCTCCTCTCTTTTATCCCCGCTGTGCATGCCTTTTCTACTCTCTTTCCTTCTCTCTTTTTCTCTTCTTTTTCTCTTCTTAGTTCATCAGTAATCTTCTTTTTTTCTTTTTTCCAGTTCATCATGTGGCCAAGAAGCGCTTCAGGCTCACCTGATCCTCGAAAATGCATCTTTCGGGACTTATATAACCTTTTGGGGCACCCTCCCAGTCCTGCGGAGTTATACGGCTACATGACGAGTACTCTAAACACCCCCCAGGAGTCGGCAGTACAGACTCCAAACCACCCCAACCCCACACCTTTTGAGATTACCCCAGTGGAGTCAACACAGCCCAGCCGGCTACATAGCCGAGACCCTTCCCCCATGCCGTCCTATGTTCCTTCCGCCATGCCGTCAGGAGGCCCTTCTGCCTCGCAGAGTCATCGACGTACTCCCGTGCCGTCGAGACTTGGTTCTCCAGCAGCTACAAGTGGCCAGCGTAGTAGCTCGACACGACACAGTAGCAGGCGTAGTAGCAAGGAGAGCGGTGGGGGATGCATGGCACAGTGCTTTGGGAGGGGTGGTGGTGGAGACGAGAATGATTCAGATGATCAAGACATGCCTCCGGGTGATGGTACGATCTACTATGACATCACTCAGACAGGACGCATCTTGATGGATGCACGGGGGAAGGACATCATGGCCTTCATGTGCTCTGTAAATTGCTAACAATTACAGAGATTGCTTTATTTACTACAAAGATCAACCAAAGAGGTTAGCTGATGAGACCCTCGCTGCTGTTCGCTCTAGGTATCCTAACCCCCCAATGTTCAGTTCACAGATAAATGGGCCAAGTCAAAGATTGTTTCGATACTTAGCAATAAAAGATCTTCGCTTAAGAGGCATGCACTAGCGGAGCTTGCCAGGCTCCAGGGAGGTCAACCACCAAGGGGCCCGCCCCTCACCGCTCACAAGCGTGAGTGGAAGAAGGTAATGAAGTCAACGAAGGAGGAACCTAGTCGAAAGCACGTGGAGGCACACATATCATGGGAGGCCCAGTTTGTAAGTATCGATCTCAAATTATATTGTTTATGGAGTTTATTAGGAGGTTGTTTCTTTGTACTAACCCCTCCGCAAATTGTGTCATCTTCTTGCAGCTTGATATCGTGGGCAGGTACCCTACTCCTGTCGAAACAGCCTACCACCGCCACCATCGCAGAGGAGATACATGGAGGCACTTCTATAATGACGGGTTGATTACTGAGGAGCAGTATATCCGGGCTACTGGAGAGTCCCCGAGGTATTTGAAAGTAATTAAATAATGTCAATATTATAAATAAATATTTAATTTTTCATACATTGATATATGTTGTCCCTTGTTTACAGGACCCTGCACAAGAAGATGAGGGTGAAGACGAGGAAGAAGGAGGCGGAGAAGGGAGCACAGAAGGGAGCGAGGAGTAGTGCTAGCTACTCTTTTTTGTACTTAGCCCCTGGCTTGGCTTCGTGCCTCTTGTATATACACTCCTCTTATTTTTGGTACTTGAAGCCACAGGACGTGGCTTAGCTTCATGCTATATGTACATACAAGCACTTTTTGAGCTATCAATTAATGCCTTGTAACTAAACGTTTCAGAGTTGTAATGTTTTATTTGGAATTGTAATTAATGTCGACTATAAACGTACTAAAGAGTGCTAATTAAAATGCGATTCACTATAAGAATTGAATTACACAATGTGGAAATGGGATTCCTGTAACTACATAGCATACACAACATACACAGCATTCTGTTAAAGCACACAAAATTTAAAAAATATTTTGTAGCGCATCTATAAACGCGTCTATATACGCGTTTGTCTGTTCAAGATGCGTCTATTTGAGCGTCTATAAACGCGTCTACTCTGCGTCTGGTTTGCGTGTATAAACGCGTCTATACATGCGTCTGTCTGGTTTTAAATTTTCTCCCCAACCGTCTATTTGCGCGTCTATATGCGCGTCTATAGGCGCATCTATAGGCGCGTCTATTTGCTACCTTTTAAACGTGGCTTTAGACGCGGGTCTGTAGATGCGCTAATAGATGTGGAAATAGATGCGCCCGTAAGTTTTTTTTTTAGTTGAGTAAACGCATCTGTGTGCCCGTCTGTAGGTGCTTTGTCTTGTTGTGAAGGTGAGAAGAATCTACTGGGAGAGAATAAAGGTGATTCTAATGAAGCTGAAAGTGATACATGGTGTTATTTTGTACCACTCAACACCTCGAAATTTCAGACTTTCCTGCCAAATTTATAGACTTCTTAGTCGCTTTATTCCTAAAAGGAGAAGATAGTAGCTCCGTTGGCAGTAAGGGAACGTTTGTATCAGGGCATGGCCCAGTACCATCGTCTTATGCGTCTCCCGAGGAGAATTTGACTTTTGGAGCCAAGTTGCTCTATGTATATATTGCAACCTTTCTATAAGTAAAGAAATGTTTTGTAGAAAAATTCACTGTTGTATAAGTAATTGTTTATTCACGAATTGATAAAGCAAAATCTGTTATCGGACATATGTCATAGATCTCCAATAAGATCATTTATCTTATTTAAGAAATTATTTTTGAATCCCTTAAGTATTAGGATCTCGTGGACGATATCAAAATAAAAATTTAATAATATATCATTTTTGGCATAATCATGAGGCGAGGAAACCATGGCCGTCAGCCATACCCTCTCTCTAGAGAGGAAGAGATTGACCCCGATGTTCGCAAGGCTCTTCACAAAACTCAACCAGGACCCTTCAAAGGAGAAGGGGAGAACCTGGGTGAGGCTATGGAGAAATGGGTGGAAGCTATGGAAGAGTATTTTGATGTCACAGGCTACAATGAGCGAAGAAAAATGGCTTGCTAGGCTGAAAATTGTGGAAACAGCCAAGGTGGCATGGAGGAAGCATTGTGACACTAACCATCGGATAAGAATACCCAGTCTTGGAATGATCTTAAAGGCTATTTGAGGAAGAGATTTTGTCCCCCCGAATTCACTACAAGAATGGTCTATACATAGCGACCCTCATATAAATATGAAGAAAATAGCGGGGGTCGCTTTTGTGGATGCTTATGCGACGTTTAAATTGCAGTTGTTTATGCCACCATTGTAGCGACCCTTGCAAACTGGAATTGAGTGGTTTATGCATCGGACTTGCGATGCATAAGCCACCTTTTGTTTTTGGGTCGTTTATGCCACCCGAAATTTTTTTAAAAATAAAATGTGAATACTCGACTGGGTACTCCGCGCGCATCGACTCCTTCCCCTCTGGGTATGAGGACCAGAAGCTGGTCGACACTGCTGCGAATGCATGGGACTCTGCGGCGGCATACCTCTCGAACCATTAGTAGGAGCTTCCTTCTAAATGACGAATTGAGTGGTTTATGCATCGGATTTGCGATGCATAAGCCACCTTTTTTTTTGGAGTCGTTTATGCATCGCAATTTTTAAAAAAAACTAAAAGTGTTCATTTTCTTCCCCGTTTCGCGCGATTTGTAGCATCTTCAAACTTTTCCACGCTGCGCGCAGTTCATCTCTCAATCCACGCTCACGGCGGCCAGGTAAGGTGTCTTGACTCACAATTTTGTCCCTTCTCTGTTGGCTGAATCAAATTGCAGATATGTTAGGGAATACCTGCCTTACAACCCTATACAAAAGATCTGGCCTTTGATGGATCTTGCCTCATGTGATGAAGTCATATTCCCAAGATTCTAGGCTGTCAAAGATATTATCTTCAAGATGATGTACCACCACTGCCTTGCATCTGTGAAATATGTTAATGTAATCTATATTCTCTAGCAGCAACTACCTTTGAAGATCCTCAACATCCTTATTTATTTGCAAGTAAAATAATGAATGCAAAGTTTATGGTGGGACAGTCAGTGTGGTCAACACAATTTGTGCATCTATCATATCCCATTCTTTAGGCCACACATGATGTGACTTTATAATTAGATAGGTCCTCCAATGAGTTCCTCTTCCACTATTATTTGTGGGTAGCTAACATGTCCCTCTCTATGAAGTGACCATTAGAATTAGGATTCTGAGCTAGATAAAGTAGGTGACCACTGACAATGGAATGAAGCTTTAGGATTTCCAATGGCTTGTACATCTATGAATGAGATGAATCTAGCTGGTTATGCATTGATTAGGCTTCCTATAGGTCATCATCCATGCAACACTATATTTCAACATTCGCTTTAAGAGCCCATCATTTCATCCTATTGTATTGGGAACCCTAAGCTTAAGGAGTTCTTCATCTTCTTTAAATATCTCAAGGTGTTCTCCAGCCAACAGCCTTCTGGACTGGCCGACCAGCTCCCTTCCTCACATTCTGGCAGCCTTGCAAGTAGATCACGTGGCCTTGAGGCACACAATTGAAATCTCCAAGAAGATGATAGGTAATCTAGATATCAATATCTTTTGATTCCTTTTACCACTATATCTCCCTATAAAACTCTAATTTTATAAAGAGCACTTCCTGCAAGTTTTTGAGGATGGATTCATTGTCAGCCCTAGATACCCTCATCGGAAGATCACATGCCATATTATCATCGGCCAATAAAGAGTATCATCCCACTATGTGTAGATTGAATCAGATTGAATTTGGTAGAGCAAAGGGCATTACTTGAGAGGCATAGTTATGCAAGGTACACAGTTAGGGAGGTGCAGATTGAGAAGCATTATATGTTCAGATGCCCACCCTATTATTTGATTCAAGGGAGATTCCATTATCTCAAGATGGATTCAACCCTCTCTCATAGGTTATACAATGTCGCACCATAAGAGGCTCAATATGTTTTTGATACTCTGAAAGAGGACTTCCATCAATCTCGCCAGGATTGGAGCAAGCCTATTCCTCAGGTTACTTATAAATTGCAGCTACCATCTTTGGTACAACCAGTCTATCCTTGGTGGCTCTTTTGTGGAGGGGGTGTACTTTGCCTCCCGTGGGTTTTATGAAGTTCACCTCACCGATGCCTTGCAGAAGCAGCATGTGCTTGAATTTTCTCCTTTATTTTATGGCAGGAAAATGGTACATGCTATGCCATGGTTCCCCAATAAGGACTATCAAAGTCTCATACGACATCATTGTCCTGTCTGGGTGGAGGTGGTTAATTTCCCAGACTATATGCGAGAAGAATTGCCAGGATTGGCCACTGCACTGGGCCAAGTTATCTGCCCCCCTCGCCCTGCTGGGAATCGTAATAGATTTTGTTTTGTGGGACACAGATACCCCTACCCTCCCCTCCATTGCAGTCGAGGTTGAAGGTTTGCCAATGGGCCAAAAGTACTTTGAATTGAAATGGGAAATTTTTGCAGGTGCTTGTTTTTCATGCCATAAGTACGGGCATCTGGCCTCTGAATGCCCTACTGTCTTGCATCCCCCTCTAGCCACTGCTATACCTTCTCCCCTGGTTCAGCCCACTCATAAGCAAGAGACTACTGGGTCCAAGAATTTGGATAAAAATGCCTCCAAAGTTGGGAAAGTGGCTTCGCAAATGCTAGCCATAGATAAAGGCAAGGACAAAGGTAAAGAGAAAGAGAAGGCCCCTGATAATGATGGTTTTTTACAGCCCAAGAGGGTGTTGAGGCAAAGACCCCTTCAATCTCGCCACTAGGATGCATCTACTCCTACTCCAGGCCAAGCCTCTACCTCAGCCACTCCCCCGGTTCTTCTCAATTGGGTTGGAGTTCTCAAAAAACACATTCCTGTTTGTGAGTCTGAGGAAGGGCTATCCTTTGACCCAGGGAAGGAAGGGCTGCAGCCCATGATGGCTGATGCTTAAGCACTCTTTGGTTGTATATTCTTGGTCTCCTCCTTTGTATATATCCTCATGCTTGACAAACTCCATTGTGTCACTCTTAATGTACAGGGCCTCTGCCATCCTTCTAAAGTGGAGGCTAGTGTGGAATTATGTTTTAACTAGGCAGCCAGACATTCTCTGTTTGCAAGAACATAACCAACATTCTATGGCTGGCCAGGCTGGCTATTTTGGGGGCTATGATATCCACTATGCAGGTACTAAGCATTTCTCGGGTCTTTGCATATTGGTCAGACATGAACTGCAGCCCCAGCTTGCCTTCAATGATTGTGATGGCAGATGGATGGTGATTCAATGTGATGTCAATGGTGATATTTGGGAATTTGCCTCTATTTATGCCTTGCAAACTTCTGCTTCCAGAGCTTCCATGTGGCATGCCATTGCTTCTTACCCATGGCGATCTTGTGCTCTTCTTGGCGGAGACTTTAATAACTCTCCCATGCCATCAGACAACACTACTCATAGATCTCATATGATCCCTTCTGAAAAGCGATCATGGGAGGAGTTACTTACCACGACACATGCACAAGATTTATGGACAACCATGCACACTAGAATAGTGGGCTACACCTATCATCATAATGCCTTTACTAACTACTGGGCTCGCTTGGATAGATGGTATTTACTGTATGCTCAACAATATACAGATTTCAGTCTTCATATTGAGGTTGATCACTCTCTTGGTCTCTCTGACCATGCTCCTTTATGGCTGAATATTCAGTTTGGCAGCCCTGGGATGACATGCCTTTACATTCCATTCGGATGAAACATAACAATAAAGAATACCTGCAGCATGCACAATTTCAACAATTGATCCGATATGCCATAATTCCTCTTACAGCCCATGTCCATTATGACTGTAATTTTGCATGGCAACGCCTTGTGGACAGGCTTCAGCATGCTATTCATGAATATGGGAGTAATTTCATGCCTGACTGGAGAGCTAAAGTTCAGCATGCCAAAGCAGTAGTTCAGTCCTTGACTGCACATTCCCAATTGCAGCCCCTCTCCTCTCAACAAATGGACACTCTCTCTCAGTCACTCACAACAGCTCTCTTGCAAGCTAATGACCGATGGAAATTGGTCAAGTGGCAGGTTCGGGCAAGGATGACTCAATTCATGGATAAAGGCTGCTCTTCAAAATCTTTCTTTCAAGGGTTACATGCTTCCAGGAGGAAGACCTCTTGCCTCAGAGTCCGTAAACTGGATGGTGAATGGACTCGGTCTTTCTCAGAGCTCCAACATGAATGCTTTTCTTGTGGAGCTTGATGATGCCTTGTCCCATCTCAGCACTGGTAAGGCACCAAGATATGATGGCCTCACGGTGGAATTTTTCTTACACTTTTGGGAAGACCTTAAAGGTGTTATCCTGCAAATGATTAATGAGGCTTGGCATATAGGAGTACTCCCCCAATCATGGAAGCATGGCATAGGTAAACTCATCCCCAAGCGGAATTTGTGTGAGCATCTCATGGATTGGAGGCCCATCACATTGATGCCTGTTGCAAGTGCTTTATGAGGGTCTGCATCCCTTGCAATATGGCTTTGTTCCTAGGCGGCAGATCCATGATAATATTGGCAATGCTCTCATGGCTATTGAATATGCAAAATATTCTGACCAAGATGTTTTTATTATGCAAGTGGACTTTGCTAAAGCTTTTGACACAGTCAACTGGGATTTTATCTCACAGACAATGGCTCAGATGGGATTCGGGCCAAAAATGGCTAATGTCATCTACTGCTTGTATGCTGACTCTACAGCCCAATGCATCCTTGGCAATCATCTTTCTCAATCTTGGTCCTTGGGTTGTTCGGTCAGACAAGGGTGTCCACTCAGTGCCCTCTTATATGCCATTGCCACTCACCCACTTCTCAGATACTTGGATCATCTTACCGCACAGGACCTTCTCATTGGTCTTCAGATTCCTGGAGCCCCTCCCTTTATGGCTCAGGCATATGCAGATGACTCCTTCTTTATGCAGCATAATTCTCCACAGCAGTTGAAGACTCTTATGGACACTCTCTCTATATATGGCATGGTTGCTGGCCTGCATGTCAATTTTGACAAATCTAGCCTCATACCTCTGCATTTATATGATTGGCATGTTCTTTTATGGCCCGGACACATTATGCAACCCTATGATGTGGTCCGCCATCTTGGTTACCCTATTGGCTGGTACATCACTAGGAAACAACAGTTGAAGTATTTTTGAGAAACTTCATGCCAAGCTCCACTACTGGAAGCTCTCCACCTGGCCACTCCATGTTAGGCTCCAGATTGTCCAGTCGATTATCATGGCCTATGTTCAGTACTATTTGCCTTTGATACATTGGACCTCTCAGGATACTTCTGCTTTCATGTCTCAGGCTATGGAGCTGTTATGGAAAACAAAGTCTTCTGTGCTAAAGCTTTAAGACTTATGCGGATGGCAAAAGTTTGTTCCCCGAGGATGCATGGTGGATTGAATATGCTGAATATTGCGCATCATGTCTTGGCAAGGAAAATTCCTCTCCTACTCACCTTTTTTCGTCAGATGCAGCCATGGACTCATATGCTTGCAACCATGTGCACGGCCTTACGCACTTCTGGACATGGTGCATGGATCACTGATCACTGGGAGGTCATTTTGGGCAGATTTGTAGGTTCTATCCCGGGCTGCCCTTTTGCCACTTCACTTATTTTGCGATTGGAAACAGGTCCTTTCGCATGCTCATTGGGCACCCTTCGTTTTGTCTCATGCCAATTCCCTTCGGCAGGAAAGCATTTACTGGAGTGCTGTTTTTGATTCTCCATTGGCCCTGCAAGAGCCGATTCGGACATACAATCTCAGCAAATTGGGGATTAGGTGCATAAATGATGTTGTTGATGCTACTGGTCAAATGCTTTCCTTCCCAGGTTCATTTGGAGGAAAATTGCTGACTTGTTGCAGCCTTTTCTTCTCATCCATCCTTTATCTAACAGGGACAGATTACAGGATTGGCAGTTACACCCGGTGGGCTCAAATTCTCGTCCTGTTATTCTTTCTGACCTAACGGTTAGGATGACATACTCTTTCCTCCAGCCATCACCATGGATTCATTCACATGCTAATTCTCTTTGGCTATTTTGGGGGCTATGATATCCACTATGCAGGTACTAAGCATTTCTCGGGTCTTTGCATATTGGTCAGACATGAACTGCAGCCCCAGCTTGCCTTCAATGATTGTGATGGCAGATGGATGGTGATTCAATGTGATGTCAATGGTGATATTTGGGAGTTTGCCTCTGTTTATGCCTCGCAAACTTCTACTTCCAGAGCTTCCATGTGGCATGCCATTGCTGTCACGTGCACACCATTCAGGTGTATAGTGACATGGCATTATTTTATGGCATGGCATCATCAGGCATTTAATCAGGATTTATCAGGCATTTTATGGACATTTAAATGAATGTTTTTAGCATGTACCACATGGTATGGGTTGGATTCAGCATTGTAGCATCATATTAACCATCTAGACAAAAGCATTGGGGCTTGTGGAGGCAGCCGACAGCATTCAAGTCAGCCGACCAGCCTTTAAAGCATTTATGGCATTTAAATGGCAGTCGTGAGCATATTCAGAGCTGGCCGACTGCAGCCAAGCTGGCCGACCAGCACCAATTCCCCATATATAAAGAAACGCATCATTTAAGCATAGACATCTGGATCTCTTCAGCGTTTTCCTTCCTAGGAGCAAAGGGGGATACAATTCAGCATCCATTAGTGTGTTCCTTCAACGTTTCTACACCAAGAGGGCTGGGAACAACAGCGCATCCACGCATCAGCATATTCAGCCATCTTCCCAACTCCTACATAGAGGGATACGAGCATACAAGTGGTGGAACTCAGCATTGGAGTCAGGACAGCCATCTTTCAGCCATCCTTCATCATTATTTAGCATGTTTCCCTCTCTTCCAGGGGTAGACATCATCTAGGACAGCATACATCCCTTTGGATCTCATTGTAACCGCATTCATCATCTAATATAGCTGCATTGCATTGACACATATTTGTCTATCTCTTAAACATCATTAAGTGTAGTTTAGTTAGACTAAGGTTGTGATTACTACGGTCGAAGCCTCACATGCCACATTGGTATCAGAGCGTTACAGGGTAACCAGCCTTAGATCATGTTCATTCCATCAGTCATTCAGTCAGACATCATGTTAATTGATTCCGCACAGTTAAACCTAGTTCTCAAAATCTTGCAGGCCACCCTTAGGGATTTTCCCTTAGGGATGCATTAGTAACCCATCCATCTGCATTCTTGCACAGCATATAGGGTTGCACATGGTTTGCATAGTAGATATCTTAGCAGTCATCTTAGCAGTCCATCTTGCATCTGCAAGGCATACATGTTTGCCCATGAACTCTCTGGGAAAGAATGACATCCATCATCAAAGGAGGACATAAGTTTTGGGCTTCAACTGGCAGCAGCAGGGGGTTTCTCTTCCACAGAAGACAGAAGTTTGCTCCAACATTGCCTCAAGAGGTTCAGAGCTTCAGGAACGACGGAGATGGTAGGTGAAAGGTTTCCACAGGCAGGTCAGGGGTGACTCAGGTATTTCCAAGCAGTTTTAGCAGCATTTGCCATTCAGTTCCCGCAGTATATAGAGTCTTGGCTCAAAGGATTTCACTCCTGCAAACGACCTCAGTCCCGCCAGCAGAAGACAGAAGGGGGCAGCAGTTCGGAGGCGAAGGATCACAGAGGAGTCGAAGGTTGCCAGGTATACCACCCAGCAACAGTCTAGCAGCGGGGAATGTCACGTGCACACCATTCAGGTGTACAGTGACATGGCATTATTTTATGGCATGGCATCATCAGGCATTTAATCAGGATTTATCAGGCATTTTATGGACATTTAAATGAATGTTTTCAGCATGTACCACATGGTATGGGTTGGATTCAGCATTGTAGCATCATATTAACCATCTAGACAAAAGCATTGGGGCTTGTAGAGCCAGCCGACAGCATTCAAGTCAGCCGACCAGCCTTTAAAGCATTTATACTTTGTACTCCGCTCGATACCAGCATACAAGTGGTGGAACTCAGCATTGGAGTCAGGACAGCCATCTTTCAGCCATCCTTCATCATTATTCAGCATGTTTCCCTCTCTTCCAGGGGTAGACATCATCTAGGACAGCATACATCCCTTTGGATCTCATTGTAACCGCATTCATCATCTAATATAGCTGCATTGCATTGACACATACTTGTCTATCTCTTAAACATCATTAAGTGCAGTTTAGTTAGACTAAGGTTGTGATTACTACGGTCGAAGCCTCACATGCCACATTGGTATCAGAGCGTTACAGGGTAACCAGCCTTAGATCATGTTCATTCCATCAGTCATTCAGACATCATGTTAATCGCTTCCGCACAGTTAAACCCAGTTCTCAAAATCTTGCAGGCCACCCTTAGGGATTTTCCCTTAGGTATGCATTAGTAACCCATCCATCTGCATTCTTGCACAGCATATAGGGTTGCACATGGTTTGCATAGCAGATATCTTAGCAGTCATCTTAGCAGTCCATCTTGCATCTGCAAGGCATACATGTTTGCCCATGAACTCTCTGGGAAAGAATGACATCCATCATCAAAGGAGGACATAAGTTTTGGGCTTCAACTGGCAGCACAGCAGGGGACGGAAGTTTGCTCCATCGCCTCAAGAGGTTCAGAGCTTCAGGAGGACATAAGTTTTGGGCTTCAACTGGCAGTAGCAGGGGGTTTCTCTTCCACAGAAGACGGAAGTTTGCTCCAACATCACCTCAGGAGGTTCAGAGCTTCAGGAACGACGGAGATGGTAGGTGAAAGGTTTCCACAGGCAGGTCAGGGGTGACTCAAGTATTTCCAAGCAGTTTTAGCAGCATTTGCCGTTCAGTTCCCGCAGTATATAGAGTCTTGGCTCAAAGGATTTCATGCCATCAGACAACACTACTCATAGATCTCATATGATCCCTTCTGAAAAGCGATCATGGGAGGAGTTACTTACCACGACACATGCACAAGATTTATGGATAGCCATGCACACTGGAATAGTGGGCTACACCTATCATCATAATGCCTTTACTAACTACTGGGCTCGCTTGGATAGATGGTATTTACTGCATGCTCAACAATATACAGATTTCAGTCTTCATATTGAGGTTGATCACTCTCTTGGTCTCTCTGACCATGCTCCTTTATGGCTGAATATTCAGTTTGGCAGCCCTGGGATGACATGCCTTTACATTCCATTCGGATGAAACATATCAATAAAGGATACCTGCAGCATGCACAATTTCAACAATTGATCTGATATGCCATAATTCCTCTTACAGCCCATGTCCATTATGACTGTAATTTTGCATGGCAACGCCTTGTGGACAGGCTTCAGCATGCTATTCAGGAATCAGCCCCTCTCCTCTCAACAAATGGACACTCTCTCTCAATCAACAGCTCTCTTGCAAGCTATTGACAGACGGAAATTGGCCAAGTGGCAGGTTTGGGCATGGATGACTCAATTCATGGATAAAGGCTGCTCTTCAAAATCTTTCTTTCAAGGGTTACATGCTTACAGGAGGAAGACCTCTTGCCTCAGAGTCCGTAAACTGGATGGTGAATGGACTCCGTCTTTCTCAGAGCTCCAACATGAATGCTTTTCTTATTCTCAGAAACTGTTTGCACCCCCTGCTACCACTTGTCATGTGCATCATAGATGCCATGGACATTCTCAGGGCTAGATCCAGAAAAGGCAACCAGATAAAGAGTATGAACCAGTAGAAGATAGGTAGAACCAGAGTGTAGGAGCTTCAGGTGTAACATCTGAGGTGGACATGGAGCAGGACTTGGAGCAAGAAGCAGTCGGCTGGTTCCAGAAAGGACTGTCGGTTGACATCAGCAGGACAAGAGATGAGTAGGCTGGTTGCAGAAGGTGTCGGTTGCCCATAGCCATGGTCGGCTGAACCAGTACATAGAGGCAGCAGCAGCAGGTGCTAGGGTGTGTGTGGACTGGAAAGCAGTCGGGCAGCAGCATGCGTAGGAGTGATCCAGTCGACTGTGTTTAAAAGAGCATTAATAAATTTATGAACTGGCCGACCAGCAGTCGGCCAGATCCCCATGCATTTAAAGGGGCTATAAATAGCCAAGGTGCTCCTTGTTTTTAATCATTCAGCCCACTAGGGGTTTGAGTCAGTAGGAGTCCTAGTTTGGGACTGAATTTTGGGGTGTTATCACCTTTTCAAGAAGGCAGCCAAGGGCTGCAGACATGTACCTTTTTGTACCATAGATTATACTGAATTTCCAGCACTTCTCTCGCTCTCTACTCTCTCTCTATATCTGCGTTTTTGCATCAGATGGCGCATTTTTGCATCAGATGGTTTCCAAGAGTGTTTAGGGCTGAAAGAAGACTACCCAGAGCTTCCGCGTGTTACATTGGTATCAGAGCATCAGGCTCAGCAAAGCTAAAAACTGAATCAGTCCCAGATGATGGTGTACAGGTCCAAGGTACAGGAAAGTACACGGATTCGAAGCCCAAGGCAAGAACACAGATCGGGAAGAACTCCCAGGAGGTTTGTTGGTGGTGTTCCACAGTGCCAGATGGGGATGGCAGTTCCGTGAGCCAGATAGGTTCTCAGGTAACGGTCCCAAGGGAGGTTGATCCTCCAAGGGTGATGTGAGAGTGCCAGACTCAGTTCCAGGAATGAAGACCAAGACCATGTTCAGAGTCAGGGCAGGAATGGATTGTGGACTAGAGGAAGACCAGATGCATAGATCTTCATCAGAGACAGAGTGGTTTGGAGAACAGGCCGGGTTTTCAAAGAAAAAGGTTTGCGAGGAATGGATGATGACAGATGGACTTCGGGACAGGATTGGGATGATGACAGTCATCCAAGAGCAGGTTGGATTCCCGTCATCAAGTTTAGCAGAGGGGGATGTCATGTGCATCATAGATGCCATGGACATTCTCAGGGCTAGATCCAGAAAAGGCAACCAGATAAAGAGTATGAACCAGTAGAAGATAGGTAGAACCAGAGTGTAGGAGCTTCAGGTGTAACATCTGAGGTGGACATGGAGCAGGACTTGGAGCAAGAAGCAGTCGGTTGGTTCCAGAAAGGACTGTCGGCTGACATCAGCAGGACAAGAGCTGAGTAGGCTGGTTGCAAAAGGTGTCGGCTGCCCATAGCCATGGTCGGCTGAACCAGTACATAGAGGCAGCAGGCAGGCGCTAGGGTGTGTGTGGACTGGAAAGCAGTCGGGCAGCAGCATGCGCAGGAGTGATCCAGTCGACTGTGTTTAAAAGAGCATTAAAAATTTTATGAACGGGCCGACCAGCAGTCGGCCAGTTCCCCATGCATTTAAAGGGGCTATAAATAGCCCAAGTGCTCCTTGTTTTTAATCATTCAGCCCACTAGGGGTTTGAGTCAGTAGGAGTCCTAGTTTGGGACTGAATTTTGGGGTGTTATCACCTTTTCAAGAAGGCAGCCAAGGGCTGCAGACATGTACCTTTTTGTACCATAGATTGTGGAGGCATCAGACAGCATTCAAGTCAGCCGACCAGCCTTTAAAGCATTTATGGCATTTAAATGGCAGTCGTGAGCATATTCAGAGCTGGCCGACTGCAGCCAAGCTGGCCGACCAGCACCAATTCCCCATATATAAAGAAACACATCATTTCAGCATAGACATCTGGATCTCTTCAGCGTTTTCCTTCCTAGGAGCAAAGGGGGATACAGTTCAGCATCCAACAGTGTGTTCCTTCAGCGTTTCTACACCAAGAGGGCTGGGAGCAGCAGCGCATCCACGCATCAGCATATTCAGCCATCTTCCCAACTCCTACATAGAGGGATACCAGCATACAAGTGGTGGAACTCAGCATTGGAGTCAGGACAACCATCCTTCATCATTATTCAGCATGTTTCCCTCTCTTCCAGCAGGGGTAGACATCATCTAGGATAGCATACATCCCTTTGGATCTCATTGTAACCGCATTCATCATCTAATATAGCTGCATTGCATTGACACATATTTGTCTATCTCTTAAACATCATTAAGTGCAGTTTAGTTAGACTAAGGTTGTGATTACTACGGTCGAAGCCTCACATGTCACATTGGTATCAGAGTGTTACATGGTAACCAGCCTTAGATCATGTTCATTCCATCAGTCATTCAGTCAGACATCATGTTAATTGCTTCCGCACAGTTAAACCCAGTTCTCATGATTACTGCGGGCTGCAGGGCAGGCATGATGGCTGTAAGATTCCTCCCCCAACCTCCCTTTTGATGTCTAGTATCTTCCCCTGTAATCAATCCCTCTTCAGAAATATAAAGACCTTGTTTCTAACTGTTTTAACCTAGAGAGAGAAAATATTTTAGAGAGAGAATATTCAGATTTTTAATATTTTTGGATAGAAAATTATCTCATCTTATTAAAATAAGTTCCCCTGAAACAGAAATTCAAAAAGAACTTTCCAATGTGCAATTAGAATTAATTGGAAATGGGTATAAAGGACCTTAGCCTAAGGGTCTAGATTTTCAGAAATTTTTGGATTATGGTCCAAGTAAGGTTCCTATGGGCCAATAGCATCAATCCATGTGTAGGGAGGAGATAAATCCAATTTGTAAAAGAAGATACCCAAAAATGAGTAAATGCTCACATAAGATGAAGAGTTGAAAATGTACAAGGTTTATTAGTAAAAAACTATGAGCAATATTAAAAATATGAGATATTTTGGGTATCCAAAAATGAGTAAATGCTCACATAAGATGAAGAGTTGAAAATGTACAAGGTTTATTAATAAAAAACTATGAGCAATATTAAAATGATTCCATTATGACACATATGTAAGGAAGGGGAGTTCTTTAAAGGAGGTGCATATTTCACATAAGATGAAGAGTTGAAAATGTACAAGGTTTATTAGTAAAAAACTATGAGCAATATTAAAATGATTCCATTATGACACGTATGTAAGGAAGGGGAGTTCTTTAAAGGAGGTGCATATTTCACATAAGATGAAGCCTGTTGAAAATGTACAAGGTTTATTAGTAAAAAACTATGAGCAATATTAAAAATATGAGATATTTTGGGTATAATGATTCCATTATGACACATATGTAAGGAAGGGGAGTTATTTAAAGGAGGTGCATATTTCACATGCTTGAATGAGTTTTAAACTCATAAAAATTGAGATATTTCATCTCTCCTCTCTCCTCATTCAAGTCTAGTTCCAAAAAGTTAGCTTAACTGACCTAAAAATGGTCAAATATTGACCAAACTGATTTAGAAAATTCTAGAATCAGTTTGTTTGGTTAGGAGCTCAATTTTTCCTATAAATAGAAGCCTCCCCCTTGTTGAAAAATATATAGTGTTTATGCATCGTTACTCTACTCCACCTAAGCCAAGAACTGTGAATTCATTTAATAATTCACTAGTTTTTGGAGCTTCCCTCTTTCTTCAATCCCCATTAGTGGCTCCATCAACATACTTAACCAATTGATTGGTTGGGGGCCTCTACCGTGAACAAAGAATCAAGCAATTTGTAAGGTAATTAGTGAATATTGATCTTTTCTATAATTTCTCAATGTTTCTCTCTTCTCAACCCCTCTCAAGCTTGAGAAGCTTAATTGGTATGGTTTTTTTTAAATGCTATTGAAGTTAATTGGTGAATAGTAGTGATAAGTTACATAACTTAATAAATGCTATTGAAGTTAATTTCCATTTATGTTTAAATTCTAATGGTTTTTATGTAATTTCTCTCTCTCACTCAAGAAATGGTCATACTCATGATCCATTCTCAATCCAAATCAAGCTTTTCATAAAGCCTTTCCTTAACCCAAGATTAAGCTATGCTTGAGGCCAAATTAATGGCTTTTTTCTATGCTTTTAGTTTATGTATATTGATGATTCAATCTATTATGGATTAATGATCCAATTAGGGATCATTTTAATTATTTTCTTAATGATAAGCTTTATCCCTTAGAAAAATTAAGATTTATCAGTCATAGCAGCGGAGCTATGGCAAAATTTTTATAAAAATTATGCATAAAGTAATTTCATTCAAAGCATAAAAAGAGGACTTCCTACCATATTCTAGGAATTATCATCCTAGATTAATTGAAAGAATTTCATTATAATCATGGAGAAATTGAATTTTTATATTATGCATAAAGAATAAGTTTTTATATCAAAAGTGTTACTTTTATCATTTTTATTTACATGCATAGAAGTATGCATAATGGATAAATTTTTATATCAAAAGTGTTACTTTTATCATTTTTATTTACATGCATAGAAGTATGCATAATGGATAAATTTTTATATCAAAAGTGTTACTTTTATCATTTTTATTTACATGCATAGAAGTATGCATAATGGATAAATTTTTATATCAAAAGTGTTACTTTTATCATTTTCATGCATAGAAGTATGCATAATGGATAAATTTTTATATCAAAAGTGTTACTTTTATCATTTTTATTTTCATGCATAGAAGTATACATAATGGATAAATTTTTATATCAAAAGTGTTACTTTTAGCATATTGAATTTCATGCATAGGGATATGAAAAAAATGATTATTTTATTATAAAAATGTTTTTTTAATGATTATTTTATTATAAAAGTGTTACTTTTATCACATTTGAAATTCTTGCATAGAGGTATGCATAAAAGATGATTATTATATTGTAAAAATGTTACTTTTATCATAATTGGATTTCATGCATAGAGTTATGCATAAAAGATATTTTTATACTAAAAGTGTGATTTTCATCATAAATAGATTTTATGCATAAATTAGATGCATAAGAGAAATTCTTTTATTCTAAAAGTGTAATTCCTACTAAATTGAATTTATGCATAAGAAGATGCATAAAAGATTGATTTTAATTCAAAAGTGTCATTCTCATCTAAAATGAATTTATGCATAGGAAGATGCATAAAAGATTGAATTTTAATTCAAAGTGTCATTCTCATTTAAAATGAATTTATGCATAGGAAGATGCATAAAAGATTGATTTTTATTTCGAAAGTGTTAGTATCCGTAAAAGGAATTTATGCATAATTAGATGCGTAAAGAAATTTTATATCAAATATAAGAATTCTCTTATATTCTATAAATAGATATGGGAAGGGATAGGATGCGATAAGAGATGTATGTATGTATGTGGATGTAGATGTGGATGTGGATGTATAGATGTGAATGGGAATGTGGAGGTGGATGTATGTGAATGTGGATATAGATGTGGATGTATGTATGTGGATTTAGATGTGGATGTATAGATGTGAATGGGAATGAGGATATAGATGTATGTATGTATGTGGATGTAGATGTGGATGTATAGATGTGAATGGGAATGTGGATGTGGATGTATGTGAATGTGGATGTGGATGTAGATGTGGATGTATGTATGTATGTGGATGTGGATGTATGAATGAGGACGTGATAGTGGATGTATGCATGTGGATGTATGGATGTGGATGTGGATGTATGGATGTGGATATGGATGTGTATGTATGAATGTGGATATGGGATGTGGATGTATAAATGAGGATGTGAAAATGGAGGTAAGCATGTAGATGTGGATGTATGGATGTGAATGTGGATGTGGATGTGGATGTATGGATGTGGATATGGATGTGAATATATGATATGTGATGTGAAGGAATCTGAAGTGAAGAGATGGAAAATGATGTGATTGGATGAGTACACATATAAATGGAATGTGGAATAAGTAATGTGGATTATATGAGGGATAATGTGAAAAAATGAGAGTTAATATAGAAATTGTATTTGTAAACTGTTTGTAAATGCTGTTTGTAAATGGCTGTTTTATGTCAAGAATGTTGGGAAAGCATTTTGACCGTCTTGTGATTAAGGTCGTGGAGACCTAACTGATAAAGTTGCAACTGCTGTGACGGAGAGTCAATGGAGGACGTCTCGCGTAGCAAGGTCGACCGAGGTCTTGACCAGCCTCGGTTCGATTAAAATGGTGAGCTTCCGGTACGGTGGATGAGGGACCAAGGAAGCGGCCTATGAGTGAAGCGCTAGGTCACCTGCGAAGGATCCTAGAGGGTGCTGACCATACGGTGCTCGGGCTCTGGGTCGCCTAGGATACCCACGCGTGCGTCGAGGAAGATATTGGAACAAGGAGTAAGAGTTGTTTTGTGAAAACGGGCATGGATCTGGTTGATTGACCTTGCTGGTCTTCAATGGATGAGTCCATGGCTCTTTATATGGATTTGTTGGTTGATCTTGCTGATCTTCAACGAGAGTCCATCTTGATTTTTATAAGTGATTATATTGCCGAGTATTATGGGCTAGGAACTATTGAAAAGGCCCCTGTGTGGACAGGTGGTGAGCGTTCTAGTTGCCAATGATGCCATAGATACTCTGATAAAGGAATGATGGGAAATTATGAATCAACTGGATAAATTGGAAGATTGTGATCAGTGGTACTATGGTTTCATTAAAGGATTGTTTTAAAGTTAGCTGATGCTAAGAAAAAGGTAATTTTCATATTGGGTGTGTAAGTGGTGTGGCTAGTTTTATGTTTGCATGAACTTCTGGCTAGGGGGCCTTGGAACTCTTTTCCTTGGTACCCGGGACAAAACCTAACCAAATTCCAAATTGGATCCCATCACTACAGTGGTTGGGCGGTTGGCTAACCCATGGGATCGGATGGGGTTAGGCTGGAGTGATGGATCCGTAAATCGAGATTCAAATTCTTTTATTATGATAGATGAAGTAAATCCCGGATAGTAAATTGTTCTATGGATAGGAATCAACGACTGTGCCTCTTGATGGGGAAAAAAGCGTTGATCCCAGTGATCCAAGTGCAAGTTTCTTCCTTGATCTGACCAAGTACCGTTAGAGGTGCAGTCGGATCGGTTTGATCAGTAATGATCTTGACTACATTAGAGTAAAGAGTTATCCTGGTGGAATCGCCCATGCTTTTCGGGTAAGGGAAGTTTTTTTTGGGTTCGGTTTTTGAAAAATCGACGGATTAGTCTCTTGTCCGGATATCCATGGACGAGGCCCCGAGTGTGGGTCCCTGCCCCGCGCATGAAGTGCTACTTCCGCTGCTAGTACCCCGAATCTGTTGCATGGTGGGAACAGGGATCACACAGTTGGTATCAGAGCAAATTTGGTTAATGAAGATCAACTGAGAAACCAAATATGTCAAAAATTTATCAAGAAGCACAAAAAGGTTGTAATTGTGTGATATAATTCATACAATTTGATATTCAAACTGAAATTCATAATTTGATAATTGGGTCTTCAGGTGGAAGTACCGCAATTATATAGAATCCCTGACTTGCTTGAGGCCTAGACATGATGGTATTTACCTTATAATTCCAAGGGCCATGACTACCGTATATATCGAGAGTATAACTGTAGCTCTTTACTGACAGTATATACGAGTAAATCTAAGACTTGAAATTATAAGCGTTAATGCTATCCAGAGGATGATTTTGAATGTGGTTGATATGATTTTTAATTCTGTTTGAGAATTGATGAATTGATTTGGATTCTGATTGAAAAATGATGATCCCTAAAAATTGGTTGAAATGTAATAAGCTGAGCGAAACCTCAATGAGGATGAATGGGACGAGTCCCTGTGATGATATTCATAACTGGAATGATGATAATGATTTCAGCAAATCACTATGAGATTAGTGGATTGTGCTGTCAAAGTGCTACTGTTAACACTTGACTCAGTATATCAAGTTAAGGGATGACAAATTGAAAACTTGCTTGATTGAAATTCCCGTGGAGGAATGTTCAGAAAGAAAAATTTTCGATCTGATGGACCATTATCGTGTTAAAGATATGAATGATATGATCTGAAATGAATTGTTATTTAATGATGAGTTCTATATAAGGGATATTTATCCCCGTATTCTATTGGGTTGACCAGAATATAAGGAACCCTAGAATAAATTGGATCTTAAGAAAAAGAGTTGTCCTGGCGAGATGAGGACATCTCGCACTTTTTTAAGTGGGGTAGAATGTAAGATTCCTCCCCAGCCGTCGAGGTATACAGGAGTAAGAATCTCCCTTTTTGATCTTATAATTATTCCCTCTCTAAAATAAAAGAAAGATTCTGTTTAAAAAAAGAAAGACCCTTTCCCTAGAATACTTCTCAGGAGTCACGCTGTTTTAAGGATTCAGAACAATGAGCTCAGAAGTGAAAATCGTTGTTTTGGATACCAAGGTTTTGGTTTTCATTCGAGTACGGCCCAAAAGAAGTTCTTTATCTCTTGGGGAGTATAAGAACTTATCCCCCAGATATTGTGAGCCTTATATCTGAATTCAATGAAAGTAGATGACTTAGCCTACAAGCTTCTTTTACCTCCTCATCTCAAAGTTCTTAATGTATTTCATAGAAATATGTGCCAAACCCAAATCATGGAAAGACGGTAAAACTTCAGTGGCAAGATACCGTTGGCTTCTAGGTTACGCTAACTCCTTCCTTTATATAAGTCGTAACTTTTACCTGTCGCTCACAATAATCTTACTTCCATCGATCTCCCTTCTTCTTAATCTCCTTCATGGCTTGGCAACAGGAATTAGTTTTATCCATGATGATTTCTCACCTTCAAGACGCAAGTGAGTCTGTGAAGAAAGATTTTATTGAACAGTATGAGCGCTCACTTTTTCCTCACTTGGGAACGTCTGTAGCTCAGACCAAATGGCGGACCTATCAAGACATAACTAGGGTAACACCCTGGGGTCAGCAGCACTTTCGTAACAATGTCCGCTTGGCCATGGTTATCGAAGCCTTGGGTTTGGGTCCCCGATACTACTGCGTCATGAGATCAAGACATCTTGGGTTTTCAGAGCGGGTCTTCTTACTGGCGTGTTTTCTTCCTCATGAGAAGATATGCCTATACCCCGTTTTTGGCTTACCTCTCAAAGGTCCTTTTGTTAGAACACCTCATACCACTGAGATAGGCGCGGCAATAACCAACAGAATTATTCCCATAGATGAGTTACCTTATACATGCGCAGCTTGTGAGTGCTGCTTTTGTGATCATATGATGGACGGGCTTATGGAAGTGTAAAGAGTTCTTCTATCTTTACTGTATAAGTTCCGAGAATGAATAAAGTTTAAATCTTGTTCTTATCTTGAATCTTGCTCTCTTTGAGACTTTTTCTTGGTGGTTAATCCTGATTTAAATTTTTCTCTAAGTCTCATAATTCGTGCATCTTGCGAAATTATCCCAGTTTGCGAGATGAGGACATCTCGCGTTTTTTAAGTGGGGTAGAATGTAAGATTCCTCCCCCAACCTCCCTTTTGATGTCTAGTATCTTCCCCTGTAATCAATCCCTCTTCAGAAATATAAAGACCTTGTTTCTAACTGTTTTAACCTAGAGAGAGAAAATATTCTAGAGAGAGAATATTCAGATTTTTAATATTTTTGGATAGAAAATTATCTCATCTTATTAAAATAAGTTCCCCTGAAACAGAAATTCAAAAAGAACTTTCCAATGTGCAATTAGAATTAATTGGAAATGGGTATAAAGGACCTTAGCCTAAGGGTCTAGATTTTCAGAAATTTTTGGATTATGGTCCAATTAAGGTTCCTATGGGCCAATAGCATCAATCCATGTGTAGGGAGGAGATAAATCCAATTTGTAAAAGAAGATACCCAAAAATGAGTAAATGCTCACATAAGATGAAGAGTTGAAAATGTACAAGGTTTATTAGTAAAAAACTATGAGCAATATTAAAAATATGAGATATTTTGGGTATCCAAAAATGAGTAAATGCTCACATAAGATGAAGAGTTGAAAATGTACAAGGTTTATTAGTAAAAAACTATGAGCAATATTAAAATGATTCCATTATGACACATATGTAAGGAAGGGGAGTTCTTTAAAGGAGGTGCATATTTCACATAAGATGAAGAGTTGAAAATGTACAAGGTTTATTAGTAAAAAACTATGAGCAATATTAAAATGATTCCATTATGACACATATGTAAGGAAGGGGAGTTCTTTAAAGGAGGTGCATATTTCACATAAGATGAAGAGTTGAAAATGTACAAGGTTTATTAGTAAAAAAACTATGAGCAATATTAAAAATATGAGATATTTTGGGTATAATGATTCCATTATGACACATATGTAAGGAAGGGGAGTTCTTTAAAGGAGGTGCATATTTCACATGCTTGAATGAGTTTTAAACTCATAAAAATTGAGATATTTCATCTCTCCTCTCTCCTCATTCAAGTCTAGTTCCAAAAAGTTAGCTTAACTGACCTAAAAATGGTCAAATATTGACCAAATTGATTTAGAAAATTCTAGAATCAGTTTGTTTGGTTAGGAGCTCAATTTTTCCTATAAATAGAAGCCTCTCCCTTGTTGAAAAATATATAGTGTTTATGCATCGTTACTCTACTCCACCTAAGCCAAGAACTGTGAATTCATTTAATAATTCACTAGTTTTTGGAGCTTCCCTCTTTCTTCAATCCCCATTAGTGGCTCCATCAACATACTTAACCAATTGATTGGTTGGGGGCCTCTACCGTGAACAAAGAATCAAGCAATTTGTAAGGTAATTAGTGAATATTGATCTTTTCTATAATTTCTCAATGTTTCTCTCTTCTCAACCCCTCTCAAGCTTGAGAAGCTTAATTGGTATGGTTTTTTTTAAATGCTATTGAAGTTAATTGGTGAATAGTAGTGATAAGTTACATAACTTAATAAATGCTATTGAAGTTAATTTCCATTTATGTTTAAATTCTAATGGTTTTTATGTAATTTCTCTCTCTCACTCAAGAAATGGTCATACTCATGATCCATTCTCAATCCAAATCAAGCTTTTCATAAAGCCTTTCCTTAACCCAAGATTAAGCTATGCTTGAGGCCAAATTAATGGCTTTTTTCTATGCTTTTAGTTTATGTATATTGATGATTCAATCCATTATGGATTAATGATCCAATTAGGGATTATTTTAATTATTTTCTTAATGATAAGCTTTATCCCTTAGAAAAATTGAGATTTATCAGTCATAGCAGCGGAGCTATGGCAAAATTTTTATAAAAATTATGCATAAAGTAATTTCATTCAAAGCATAAAAAGAGGACTTCCTACCATATTCTAGGAATTATCATCCTAGATTAATTGAAAGAATTTCATTATAATCATGGAGAAATTGAATTTTTATATTATGCATAAAGAATAAGTTTTTATATCAAAAGTGTTACTTTTATCATTTTTATTTACATGCATAGAAGTATGCATAATGGATAAATTTTTATATCAAAAGTGTTACTTTTATCATTTTTATTTACATGCATAGAAGTATGCATAATGGATAAATTTTTATATCAAAAGTGTTACTTTTATCATTTTTATTTACATGCATAGAAGTATGCATAATGGATAAATTTTTATATCAAAAGTGTTACTTTTATCATTTTCATGCATAGAAGTATGCATAATGGATAAATTTTTATATCAAAAGTGTTACTTTTATCATTTTTATTTTCATGCATAGAAGTATACATAATGGATAAATTTTTATATCAAAAGTGTTACTTCTAGCATATTAAATTTCATGTATAGGGATATGAAAAAAAAATGATTATTTTATTATAAAAATATTTTTTTAATGATTATTTTATTATAAAAGTGTTACTTTTATCACATTTGAAATTCTTGCATAGAGGTATGCATAAAAGATGATTATTATATTGTAAAAATGTTACTTTTATCATAATTGGATTTCATGCATAGAGTTATGCATAAAAGATATTTTTATACTAAAAGTGTGATTTTCATCATAAATAGATTTTATGCATAAATTAGATGCATAAGAGAAATTCTTTTATTCTAAAAGTGTAATTCCTACTAAATTGAATTTATGCATAAGAAGATGCATAAAAGATTGATTTTAATTCAAAAGTGTCATTCTCATCTAAAATGAATTTATGCATAGGAAGATGCATAAAAGATTGAATTTTAATTCAAAGTGTCATTCTCATTTAAAATGAATTTATGCATAGGAAGATGCATAAAAGATTGATTTTTATTTCGAAAGTGTTAGTATCCGTAAAAGGAATTTATGCATAATTAGATGCGTAAAGAAATTTTATATCAAATATAAGAATTCTCTTATATTCTATAAATAGATATGGGAAGGGATAGGATGCGATAAGAGATGTATGTATGTATGTGGATGTAGATGTGGATGTATAGATGTGAATGGGAATGTGGAGGTGGATGTATGTGAATGTGGATATAGATGTGGATGTATGTATGTGGATGTAGATGTGGATGTATAGATGTGAATGGGAATGAGGATATAGATGTATGTATGTATGTGGATGTAGATGTGGATGTATAGATGTGAATGGGAATGTGGATGTGGATGTATGTGAATGTGGATGTAGATGTGGATGTATGTATGTATGTGGATGTGGATGTATGAATGAGGACGTGATAGTGGATGTATGCATGTGGATGTATGGATGTGGATGTGGATGTATGGATGTGGATATGGATGTGTATGTATGAATGTGGATATGGGATGTGGATGTATAAATGAGGATGTGAAAATGGAGGTAAGCATGTAGATGTGGATGTATGGATGTGAATGTGGATGTGGATGTGGATGTATGGATGTGGATATGGATGTGAATATATGATATGTGATGTGAAGGAATCTGAAGTGAAGAGATGGAAAATGATGTGATTGGATGAGTACACATATAAATGGAATGTGGAATAAGTAATGTGGATTATATGAGGGATAATGTGAAAAAATGAGAGTTAATATAGAAATTGTATTTGTAAACTGTTTGTAAATGCTGTTTGTAAATGGAAAATGAATCTTAAAAATTATGTGTTTTTTGTGCAATAGTAGTAGTCAGCCATCACCATCACCAGTCTCTTCACGATGTGTGCCTCCTTCTGGCATCTGCACCTCCACCTGCCACCTCGGAGCTTCGCATGCTATCGGGCACGATGCCCATTAGCATTCAGGTGGATCAGAGTGGGCGAGTGCGCAGTATGTAGACGGTGGGGCACTTTTTCGTCGCCGCTTGAGAGAGCTCGTGCACACATACATGCCCAAGATACACATCCACTGGCGGTAAGTCCAATTCTTTCATGTATTTTTTAAAATCTCTGTATACATTGATATCAAATGATAAATCTAACTAAAGTGACTTTTTTTTTCAAATTGTAGGGATCAAGATGATAATGACAAGAAATATGTGTTGGCAATCCTCGCGCAGGAGTTCGGCGTTGGTTGGGACGAGACCGCTGTATTGCATGAGATGCAAACGCTTCTAAAGCATCGACGGAACAATGCATGGTACAATTATTTGCTTTGCTATGTTATTCAAGTCTACTTCTTTCTTTGAGTAATATGGTTGAATTATTGTTAAATTAAATAAAGAAAGTTTGGAACGTCAAACACCTGAAATGTTCTCTAGAAAGTTCACATACTCCCGCACTTACACACACACGCATAGTACATGGACTCATGACTATAGAACATGAGCCTAAGGGGAATCGAACCCCTAAGTAGCAGCATAAGGCCACTCTAAGACCAAGAGGCTCCCCCTACCACCCCACCCTATAGTTAGTATCATGTACAATCAAAACAAGCGATGAAAAAAAAGGATATCGAGGTAGAAACACATTACCATTTTCTTTTGAATTGATGAGCCAAGCTGTTTATGAACAATTGGAAACTATGCCTTGCCAAAGATATCAATCTCTAAGAACACCTCGTCGTTGTCAGCCATAGCCTCTTGAAGTTCCATCTCTGTTAGGCATATGCCGAGTCCATCAGGGAGTGGAGCATTGTTCGAGGTGGATTCTGAGATTTGCTCAATGTCAGCCTCTAGTAGATCTTCTCCTAGATCATCCGATAAATCTTTACCCAGATCATCCCCTTCATCATCCGTTGAGGGTGGTGTGACATTTGTTTGTGAAATCAAATTTGCTTCTCTAATGCGAAGAATTGTATCTCCTTGCCCATGTGATATAGAGGTCATTGTTGTGTCTGGTGTATTGTCGGGCTCTGTAGAGGTCATTGTTGTGTGTGGTGTATTTTCACGCTCAGTAGAAAAGGTGGTATCAAACAATCTTCGGCTTCTAGGGTTCACATGAACAATTTGCCACCATGGATTGCCATTTGGATTTTTGTAAAAGAAAGCTTGTTGCACATGCATCGGGAAGAGATAGGGCTCTTTGGTTGCTCGTAGGAGCTTCGATGAGTCAACGGACCAGAAGCCGCTTTGTTCGTGCCTCAAGGTGGCCCTTTTTCCTTTGTACTCCGCTTGAAACCAACGCACCTTCAAAATTACCTGCAATATTATAATGTATATAAACTTGTTACTCAAAGATGCTGAATATTTCAATCATTTGGTTTGCATAATATTTTGAAACGAATCATGCGTACCTGTTTCATAACACGATAGTTAATTTCGTATATGCCCTCCAGATCCCCTACGTAGCCGAGCTCATCCTCAATCAAATTTGTGTCACAAGCACTTGCACGAGAGAGTTGATGAAAGGATGCAACGATGCAAGAGTCCTAAGTAACACGAAGATCATCAATCCTCTTGACGCGGAGATGCTGACCACACACCCACATGTTACTGTGAGCTCGGACCTAAAACCACATGGGAACCACATGAACATGTATGGTTAGAATCTAGAAAAACATGTAGTATTATTCAAATTAAAATATAACATTGGAGTAACTTACCATGGTGTCGCATCCTAGGCTAAGCTCAAACTCTTCTCGTGAGATTTCAAACCCCTGCCCTCGCATCTCTCTGATATGTGTATTCAACCATTCTAGGCTCATCGTTGGAGGTGCACTCCGACCCTTTTTGGATGCCCTACTTCTCCTGTTTCTCTCTTTGCATTCTTTGTCATGCTTGTCAATCCATTTTTGCATGCAATCTGAGTTATACACCACAAAAGTACTAAGCGCTTCCCTCTCCTCAGCACTTATCTTTAGTGGGACCCCTTGCCCACATAACATCTCTGTGGTTTCGTTGTCTAATTGTTCTTCTCTCCAACCAGGAGGAGCTTCGTTATCCACATGTTGCAAGTACTCAGATAGATAATACATGCACTCGTGAAGCAACCATCCCTCTGCCATGGATCCCTTGGGTCTTGCTCGCTGGCGCACAAATCCTTTCAATACCCCCATGTACCTTTCAACCCAGGACATCCATCGTGTACTCACGGTCCCAGCAATCTCTATCTCTTCAACGAGATGGATCATAACACGGACTTGAATGTCAAAAAAGGAGGTAGGTAACTCCTTCTCCATCAGACAAAGGAGCTCAATACACTCTAGCTTTCGTTGCGGGATATCACGTGAGTCGATCTCTTTGGATGTAATCCATCTATAAAGAGAAACAATGTGATTAGCATAAGATTTTTGTGACAAAGAAGTAAGAACAATATGATGTTCCACTGTCAATACCTTGTCAATGATCCCAATCGATATATAACATCCCTAATACCCTCAGTCAAACAACCGTTGATAACAAGTGGCAAGACGTGCTGCACACAGATTAGCTCTAGTGTTAACAAATGATAATGTAATGGCACCTTCATTAGAAATTGACGATACATGTTAGAGAGGCACCATACCTTAATGAAGTTATGCCAGTCGTGTGTCTTTAGACCCGAAAGAGAGTTATCATCCATGGTAAACATGTTTTGCAATGAAGCACCATAGCCCGTAGGGGTACGTATGCATCGTATCCGCTCATTGATGACGCTTATCTCTTGCTTTGTGAGTACCCATGGTGCCTGTGAATAAGTAATATTTCCTGTCTCCTCATTGATTATAGGCCATAGTGATCGTTTGCAGTTGCAAATCTTTAGGTCTGCCCTTGCAGCCTCTGTATCCTTGAAGCCCATAAGATGATTCCAAAGCGAGCGTGCAACATTTTTAAATATGTGCATGGGATCAAGCAAATGAGTTATTTTAAGATCTTTCCAATACTCCAACGTATACCATATGGATGAATTTTGTGTCATTGATTTCTTGCCTCTCGACGACTGCCGCAAATCATATTCGTCATCATTATCGCTTGCAAGTTCTGCCTCCGGATCTATTAGAGGTCCGTTTGTCCACTTGACGTACCAATCTCTTGGAGTCATTCGCGTTGGACAACGTCCATTCTCCACTTTGCCATTAAAATTTCTCGCATTCTCTTTGGAACGTAGCACATGATCTGGAGGCAAAAATCGTCGATGTCGAAGGTATATATTTTTACTCAAACTTCGACTATATTTGGAGCGCGTAGCCAATCACCGCACGGTGGACATGCTTTGTAACCCTTTGTTGATAGGCCCGAGAGAAACAAAAACTGTTTTTATGTTTTCAACATCCAAATTTTTTGATTGTATAAACAAACAAACAACTAAAGAGCCCTGCTATACCTGATGCAAAGCCATAGGCAGGATAGTCATGTATTGTCCATGCTAAAATGCCACGAACCTTGAAACTTCTATTACCCACAGGTTTTGACATATCAATAACATTTACTCCTTTCCATATTTGTTGCAAGTCATCAATGAGCGGTGCAAGATATACGTTGATGTCTTTAACTTGCCGCTTCCCTACATTGATGCATCGTTTAAATTTGACATTTTTCAAATAGAAATGAGTGTGCTATTTAGAAATGAGAATATTTGTCACATACCAGGAATCAACAAAGACAATATTAAATGCTCTTTCTTAATTGACATGAATGGTGGGATGTTGTAGTTGATAAGAACTACGGGCCAAGTTGACCACTTGCTCGATCGCATGGAAAAGGGATTGATTCCATCCAAGCCAACTCCAAATTTTATATGGCGAGGCTCCCAATGAAACTCTGGCCATGTAGCATCGATATGCTTAAATGCTTTGCTATCGCTTGGAATCCTCATGACTCCGTCTATACTTGCATTTCTCGAACTCCAATCCATAAGCTTGGCTATTTCGAGGCTGCGGAAGATGTGTTCAACTCGTGGTGCCAAGGCAAAGTGTCGCAGAACTTTCATAGGGACATTCAAGGTTCCTGCCTTGAAACGAGCAATACCGCATTTGGAACAAGTGGTTGCATTTTCATACTCTCCACGATACAAAATGCAATCATTGACACATGCATGAATTGTGTTGTATTTGAGTCCAAGGGATGCGATCATTTTCTTTGCCTCGTCCCTCGACTTTGGGATCACATTGTTTGATGGTAGAATCTTTTTCGAAAGAAGCCTACCACTCAATTGTAAATATTTAATGAGCACAAAAGTGATTGAGAGCCATTATTTTTATGCAAACAAAATACAAATATAACTTACGATAGTAATGCAGAAACTGATGCATTACTCCATTGGTAGCGTGTTTGGAGATTCAAGATGAGTAAGGTCACACTCAATCTTGATATGGATGCACCATCGTAGATGGGCCTTGAAGCTTCTTCTCGTAGAAATTTTTCATGCGGACAAGTTTCTTCTTCACTACTTGCTTGGAACCAATCGTCGATAAACTCATTGATGTCATCATCAACATGTCCCTCATTGGTCGCTTTTTCTCTGCATTTTGCATTGTACTCATCTCTAAGTCGTTGATATGTACTTGGATCTTGTGTACGTAAAAGCCTCATGTACTCCTCTGGCAAGATATGGTGACTTCGGTGAGAGCTAGATACACCCTCAACATCTGGACACTGCATGTATAAACCATTAGGACCTCAATGGAGTCTTCTTGGGCCCTTTTATTTGGCAATTTAAGGGAGTCAAACCTTTTCTCTTAAGAAGAAATGTTTTCTAATTTGAAGCTTCAAAACGGCTACTTTATTCGAATTTGAATTTTGGGGAAAAAATAGAATTTAAAATCTAGCGGATAAAACCATATCATGTAACATATCTATGGAAAGCTCTTGATGCGTAGATCACGGATCTGTAATCTCCGCTCAAATCGGAGCTTGTATGTAGAAGTTATGGAGATCCGAAAATTGTAAAATTGCCCCCCCCCCTTTTTTGGGGGAAAAAGTGCACCCTTTGACCACTCTTACACCTCTCTTAATCACCAATGGTTTTTGCTTACATGGCGGGCTCCTATTTGTCAAAAAGTTAAACGTTTCCATAACCTCATGGCAAATTAAAGGGCCCAAAAAGACTCCATTGAGTTCCTAATGCATAGTCTACATGAAGAAATGATTTAAAGTAACAACAATCGAATTATTAAGTGATATAATCATAACATTAAAACCCTTTTTACAACACAATTCAAGCATATTAGTAGCAAAAATCTATACTTAAGATAACCTTAGACAAGACACTAAAATACCCTTAGTTGTATTAGTGACGAGACAATGAAATATATCATCAAATATTTGTCAAAATTAAATGCTGATTGGGCTACAAAGCTGGATACATTATTTGAAACATACATAATTTAAGAGGCCGACACTTTATCTCAAATTTCATTCTCAAAGAGGGGCTGGTGATGGCCAACGCCATCCATAATTTACAAATAATTCCTCGCCAGCTTGTAATGATCTTGTAGCACACACTACTATATATATGGGTACATCTCTAATCATATAACATGGCTCGTGACTATTCTCACACTCCATAAAGTTACAATTTGTTCTCTCATTTCTCCCTCTACTACTATTGATTAGCCCTGCTATATTTCCTTGAGCATAGGGTCTTCCATCAATATAAAGCCGCGATCCACAATTATATCTAATGTTTCTTTCGGTGAGTGAGGCCGCATTAGCACAAAGCCCATATGTTGTCATACTTCTGATAAAGCGAACAAGTGCATGCCATGCGCCCCAACCATAAATGGGCCCACAAAATGACATAAGAGTCACCTCTGAGTTTGCGGGCACGCGTAAATCCTGTGCAATAAAGAGACCTCGTCCACCATTGGGAATGGTAGATGGTGCAATCACATATCGAGCACCCCAAAAGGTGAAAACCTCTCCGTCTCTGCTGGAAGGGCTGCTCCCAACCATCCTCCATAGCGTCTACGATCGTATGTTTGAATGAGAGATAGAAGACGATCAGGCAATGGTGGATGATCACCCAATGTCTCTGGCACCAAGGGGCAAAGAAGTTGATGATGCCTCCATTTGCAACTGAAAAACGGCTTGACCATATCGTGTGCGTGGAAGGAATGAAGGATCAATTCCATGGTCTTCACAATCCTCATGAAATCGAGGATGTAGAACTGGTACGTGCTGAATAATGCATCATTGTTGATTATATGAAGGGTAAGACACACATGGAACACGATTAATAGTGCGGAGTAAACTTGGATATGAATTTATACATAGTTCTAAAATGACATCACTTACCATGGGATGCTCCCGTTCCTCTTGTGGTGGCATATCAGGACATGGACCATACTGCTCCATATGGGCAAAACATATGCGTCGCATTCGTCGATGAGTGCCATGGCATGCTGCACACCAACATGGGATTCTTTTAACGTAATATGTTTGTGAGTCGCCTAGTGTCGTAGATGATGTGGAAGAAGAGGAACCATCTCCTCTCGCAACTACAGATGGACGCACAGGAAGAGTGGGAGGAGGCGGTGTCCCAGAGGATGATCCGGAATCTGTATTCATAAAATATTAATGTCACATTAATATCATTAAAAATCAAAGAAAACTTGAACAAAAATAATACACATACAAAATCATCCTAGAAGTGTTTGTAAATGCTATGGTAGCGCACAATGCATATTTGCTTATCCCCAGGTTAGGAATAATGTTCTTCCCTCAGCAGAAACTAGTTAATTTGTAATCATACCTTCTTACTGTACTTATGTCCATATTAGAGGCTTACAGTAACCTTGCACAAAATAGTTCTTCAAGGTGTAATTGACATGCACCCAAATGCGTTAGCATAGCATATACGGACCGTCAGCCGGTCCGTATGCACTTTGGATGTGCAATTGGTCCATTCGGAGAGCTAGTACGCTCTCCAAATGCACCCAATTGAGCATCCATAGCGCATACTGACCGCTACATTTATCTATTTATCTATCCACCTACCTATGTATATGTGTTTATATATCCATCTATATGTTTATTGATCGTAAATTGTGAAACCTTGTAATAACACACTGTTGTTAAATGCTTAGGAAATTAGCGGTCGTCCCTGAGCATACACGCCCACCTGCGATGTGCAAAGATTCTTGGCGGCACTTCAGGAAAGAGATTCGCTTGAGAGTGACATGGCCTCAACAGAAGGTACACAAAGTTAATTCACTCAATGCATATGATAGGTACTTCTCGAATAGCATTAATTATATATTCATATAAAAGCGCATTTAATTTGCAGGAGGCAGCACAGGCTCGTGTCCAGTCAGGGCACACCTCTCGACTTGGCCGGATGGGCTCTAATGGCTTTCGAGCACTCTTTGTAAGTGCACAAATTTTTTGTTCGACTATCTATAGGTATTTGTATATACATACATATATATATATATGTATCCATGTATCTATGATCTCATATGCATTCAATTCACTTCTTACTTATATATATGCAATGTTTAAATGACAGAGAAAGGATTATGGTCGAGCACCATCTGCAGACGAGATACGGAGAGCCACAATTTATGGCTACAGAGCGCTACAGAAGGAGATGCCGACACCCGATGCTTTTGTAAGTAATTCTATCAAATATTATTTTATGCCAATCAAGATCTGCATGTGTTATATGTTATATGGTTTTTTTTATACTCAAATAGCCAATAGACATTTTTAATTGCAGGAGCAACATGGTGAGAACGACATGGACGAGGTTGCTCGACAGGTAGCAGTAGGGTTATCATCGCAACCACCCAAGAATGTACAAGAGGAGGACTCTTCCTCCGATGACTCCGATTAATGATAGAGCCATTTAGTGCTGAGTTTGTAGACATAATTTTTTGATACATATAGTCGCTCATTCAGAATGATGGCGCTCTTTCATTAACATTTTCTTTATGTATGTGTGTTTTTGGCCATGATGCACATGTGTTATATCTATCAAGAGTTTCTTGAAGTGTCTACCTCCCAAATCTACAGATTTAAATGTTAATTGATTGCAAAATTTAATTTATACTTACCGTAATCGATGTCGGCCATTGCTTTTTCAAAAGTCGATGTATGTCGATTCTTGGGTCTTTTGTCGTACACGAATGCGCGTGCGTATGTGTGTGAGTGTGAGAGAGAGAGAGAGAGAAAGAGAGATTTTTTATGATGTTTGTATACGTACGATGTGTGTGTGATAAAGAGGCAAGTGTGTATGAGAGAGAGAGAGAGAGAGAGAGAGAGAGAGAGAGAGAGAGAGAGAGAGAGACCAATGTTTATGTGAAGTGTGTGTGTGTGAGAGAGAGAGAGAGAGAGGGAGAAAGAGAGAGAGAGAGAGAGACTAATGTTTATGTGAAGTGTGTGTGTGTGAGAGAGAGAGAGAGAGGGAGAAAGAGAGAGAGAATGTGTGTGCAAGAGACACAAGTGGAGATAATGTGTATGAGAGAGAGAGAGAGAGAGAGAGAATGCGCATCGGCTAAAAAAAAACGTTCAGAACAAAGGTCTTTTAAGCGACCCCAACGGCTAAAAAAAATAATACAAATAGGGTCGCTTATGCCACCTTTGTAAGGTCGTTTATGCCACCCAAACACGGTCGTTTATGCCACCTTCGTAAGGTCGTTTATGCCACCCAAACAGGGTCATTTATGCCACCCAAAATAGGGTCGTTTATGCCACCTTCGTAGGGTTGTTTATGCCACTCAAAAAAGGTCACTTATGCCACCCAAACTTAGGTGTTTATGCCACTCAATTTGCGTCGTTTATGCCACCAAACAACGTGGTTTATGCCACCCTCGAAACGTCGTTTATGCCACCCAAATGCGATGCATATGCCACTCTAAAAACGTGGTTTATGCCACCCAAATAGCGTCGTTTATGCATCGCAAAAACGTCGCTATAGAGGTCGTTTAAACGATGTTCAAAAGCGACCTTTGGAACGACTTCTGTAGCGACCCCCGTAAGGGTCGCTACAGGCTTCTACTCTTGTAGTGATTCTTAGAAACCAAAATGAATGAATTTTTAGAGCTAAACCAGGGGAGCAAAACCATCGAAGAATATCACCAGGCATTTGCTCTTCTACTCAAGTATTCACCACCTCTAGACAAAGAGCAACTTATGGCCAGGTTCATTTGGGGAATGAACCTATTGAAAGAACGGTAGAGGGGGAGGAGACACACACACAGGAGCAAACCCTAATGTATATTGCAAACCCTAACCATAGAGGGAAGCCATCTCCACTCTTACACAAAGCATAATGCCCTAATCCATAATCCACACACGACACAATGAGTTGTGTCCACACTCATCTAATGTCCACACACTATGACCAGCTGGCAGCTGGACACGCGGTCATTTATGTCTCACACATGTTCCTACCTAATCTGCCAGCACATAGCATAGCTGGCTCATACTGACATCGAGCTTGAATCTCAACAGCCCCTCTCAAGCTCATGATGTACTGCCGATGAAGATGTAGATGAGCTTGGGATATCAAGACTCTCAACACTCCCCCTCAAGCTCATCCCATGTACTCCCAACATAGTCCATAAGTACTCAAACTTCTCCCTGCTAAGTGTCTTTGTAAAGATGTCTGCCACCTACTCATCAGTCTTCACATACTGAAGATCAACTATACCATCCAGCACCTTTTCTCTGACAAAGTGATAATGGACCTCTATGTGTTTGGTCCTCGCATGAAACACTGGATTCTTGGCCAACTGTATACTGCTCATGTTGTCACAATGAATGATAACTTTGCCATCAATAGGCTCACATAAATCTGCCAAGAGACCCTTTAACCATACTGCCTCACAAGTAGCAATGGCTGCACCCCTGTACTCAGCCTCTGTACTGGATAAAGCAAGTGGATAAAGCAACTGTAGGTTGCTTCTTGCTACTCCAACTCACCACGGCACTTCCAAGTGTAAAAGCATATCCACTAGTAGACCTCCTCTCATATGCGCTACTTGCCCAATCAGCATCTGTGTAGCCATGTATGTCCAAGCTTTTACCACTCTCATAAAATAGACCATAATGTGTAGTGGTCTTCACATATCTCATGATGCGTCTCACTGCATCCAAATGTGGTTTTCTGGGGCTCTGCATAAACTGGCTGACTAGCCCCACAGCATAACTCAAATCCGGGCGTGTGATAGTCATGTATATGAGACTACCAACCATCTTCCTGTATATAGAAGGATCATCCAATTCCTCGCCATAATCAGCCCACAACTTCACATTTTGCTCCAAAGGTGTACTCATAGGCTTACACCCTGTCATGCCATACTTTGCCAACATATCCAATGCATATTGGCGCTGTACTAACCATGTACCTGCATGATCTTTGACCACTTCAATTCCAAGGAAGTATCTCAACTCACCAAGATCTTTCATGTCAAATTGCCCACTCAAAGCTTTCTTGACATGCATCACATCTGCACCATGATCACCTGTGATAATCAAGTCATCCACATAGATGACGAGTAAAACAATCCCATGCTCTGTCTTCTTCACATAGAGTGAAGAATCTGCTGTAGAAATCTGAAAACCAAGTGAGATAAGATATCTGCTCATCTTATCACTCCAAGCACGAGGTGCTTGCTTTAGACCATACAATGCCTTTTTTAATCTGCATACGTGAGTGGGATATCTTGGGTGTACATACCCTTCTGGCTGTGCCATGTACACTTTCTCTTGTAGATCTTCATTTAGAAATGCATTTTTGACATCCATCTGATGCATTTCCCAGCCATTAGCTGCAGCCATAGCAATGACTGCTCTCACTGTGCCCATCTTAGCCACTGGACTAAAGGTTTCATCATAGTCCAAACCTTGGGTTTGTGCATAACCCTTTGCTACCAATCTTGCTTTATGTCTCTCAATAGAACCATCAGATTTGCACTTCACTTTGTAAACCCATTTACATCCAATAACATTCTTGTCCTTTGGTAATGCAACCAAGTCCCATGTATCATTATGGACCAATGCGTCCATCTCTACATCCATTGCTTTCTCCCATACATGCTCTCCAATAGCCTCTGTATAGCATGTAGGTTCCACATGCTTCACCATAGATATCATATATGCATAGTGCATAGCAAAATCTCTATATGTCAACCTGTCAACGGGATATCTGACCCTCTGGGATCTCCGCAATGCATGCGGGTCACTCTGTACACCTATAACTCTAGCATGTGGTGGCACATATCTATCCTACCTAGCACCAGCAGGTGTGCGTAAAACAGGTATGCCAAGCTCCTCATCCAAACTCTCCGAACTAGATGACTCATAACATGTGATTCTAATTCCTTCGACCTTCTTCTTTCCTTTATCCATAGCACTACTCCCAGTGCTCACACTCTCATGCCTCAAACGTCCTGACCATCATGGACGTACACTGCTACTCTCAGCTTCTGCTGCTGGCCCAGACATAGTAGTAGAACTAGAACTTGCTTGTGGCAAGTTCACAGGCACATCAGCCTCAAAGTGACTCAATGACTCCCTCATCTTTTGCTTTGTACCAACTAGCAAGCTCATCAAACACCACATCTCGTGAGATGACCACTTGTCTAGTTTGTGGATTATAACATTTGTATGCCTTTCGATCCTGTGCATATCCAACAAATACACATTTCTCTGCCTTAGGATCCAACTTCCTTCTTCTTTCATCAGGCACATGTACATAAGCTATGCATCCAAAAACTTTGAGGTGTCCAATGTCTGGCCTATAACCTGTAAGCCGCATCTCTGGCGTGCTTCCATGAATGGCTGCTGTAGGTGTTTTGTTCAGTATATACATTGCAGTAGCACATGCTTCTGCCCAATAGTAATCTGGCATGCTCTTTTCATTGAGCATCGCCCTAGCCACTTCACATATAACTCTATTCTTTCTCTCAGCCACACCATTCTGCTGAGGTGTATACCTGCAAGTCAATTGTCTTCTTATTCCATGCTTCCTCAAGAAATGCTCAAAGGCTTTTGAGGTGTATTCACCACCTCCATCTGTTCTCAAACATTTAATCCAACAGCCATATTACTTTTTTGCAAAAGCTTTGAAATCCATGAACTTTTCCAACACTTCACTCTTCTCTCTAAGAAAGTATATCCATGTCATCCTGCTGAAATCATCTATGAATGTCACATAGTATAAACTGCCTTTGATAGATGGGTTTTTTGCAGGACCCCATACATCACTATGTACGGTCTCAAGTGGCCTGCAACTCATATTTCCTTCTCTAGGAAATCTCAACCTTTTTGCAGGACCCCATACATCACTATGTACGGTCTCAAGTGGCCTGCAACTCATATTTTCTTCTCTAGGAAATCTCAACCTTACCTGCTTTCCAAACTGACAGGCTTCACAAACATGCATATGTCCATCATATTTGAATCTAGGCAATCCACTGACAATGCCTCTTGTTTGCATGTTCTTTAATCTCTGTATATTGACATGTCCAATCCTCTTATGCCACATATCAATGTCCTGTACCACATTTTTACTTTTGGAGAACATGGCTGATTTTAGCTTAGGAATTCCAGCATATCCAGCTTAAACAATCTGCCTTCTTTCTTGCCTTTAGCAATGACTCTACATCCATGTTTGAAGTCCTCAACGAAGCAACCATGCTCGTTGAAACGAACCTGTAATCCCTGTTCCACCATTTGACCAACTGAGGCCAAGCTCTTTGTGATAGAAGGCACGTATAACACATCTGACATAGACTTTGTTTGACCATTGTGCATGACCAATGGTACACTTCCAACGTGTGTAATGACATGCTGGGTATCATCACCTGTTTCCACATAGCCTTTTACATCCATAGGCTTTATATGCTCAAACCATTCACCATGACACGTCATATGGTTTGATGCTCCAGAATCCATATACCATGTATCATCATTCTGAGCATTTGTCGTCATAGATCCCACAACATGCTTCATGGCAAACAAATGATTTGCAGTGCCATCATTACTGCTTAATGCATAGTTTCCACCATGTTGTGCATAATTTCCACCATAATGACCACCACGTTGTGCTCTACCCCCTCTCAAATCATTCTGTTTGCAGAAACAATCTCTCGCCATATGACCATATTTCCCACAATAATGGCATTCAACATCTTGCATAGAATTTTGTTGGCCTTGCCAACATCCTCTACCACGGGGGTTACCTCTGCCTCTTTGGGGGGTATATCCACGACCACCTCGAGCACCATATGAAGGCTGAAAATTCTGTTGTGGAGGCCTGTCCTGCCATCCACGACCATTACCACCACGTCCACGTGATGCGAATCTCCCCCTGCCTCTAAAGCCTCTCTGCGAGTAGAAAGCCTGATTTCTGCCATCATCATGGCTAGTAGATGCATCCAGAAATGAATCACTGAGTTTGATTTCCTCAACAAGTAAGAGGAAAACCACCTCATCAAAGTTCGGTAAACCTGTACTCTGAATCGAGATGGATGTATCAAAAGATTTGTATTCGTTGCCAAGACCACGCAAGGTAATATCCACCAAATCATCATCAGGCATGGGGGCATTTATTGTGGCCAATGCATCTGCAAACTTCTTGATTTCTTGCACATAATCATGTATGCTCCTTTTATTCCTTTTCACATTGTGTATCTGCTGTCGCAACTGAGACTTGCGAGCACTCGTATCTGTATCAAACATCTTGACCAAAGTATCCCATGCATCTTTGGGATTCTCAGCATCCTGTATGTGTATGAGCACAGCATCAGAAATACATTTAGACAGATAATGCAACACTTTGAATGCTCTCTCTGACCATTGCTTATTATGAGCAATAAGCTGCTGCTGTGTAGGTTGTCGAGGTAGCTCTGGCTCTAGCTCAGCACCTGTAATGAGATTCCAAAAACCTTTTCCTTTCAAGAAACTTTTTATCCTGTACTTCCATGCCTGGAAGTTCTTCCTATCCAGCTTTTCACCAACAATCTGTACTGGATTATCCGACATGTTTGCTCAATGCATACACCTTCCGTACACTTCAAATCTGTAAATGAGCCTTCCTCAGCTCAACCACACTCCAATTAATGTTCCAGATACTCCAAGGTAGCCAACAAACTCCAAATTTGATGTAGAACATCAACCTGTATGAATCCACCAAGATGAACTGTCTCATGCAGTCCGGGATACCCTGACTTGACACGCCTTCCAAGGCTCCAAATCATAATGTAGTGGTGCAATCAAGTATGGGAAACTTGCATTGACACCTAAACAACCTCAATGTAGAGTATCAACACCATCTGACACGTGTACATATCAATTTTTGAAAACCCCTTTTTCTGTTTTGGAAAAAAACCAAAAAAAACTAGAAAAACCAGTAGTAAAATGGCTCTAATTTCTTCAATATTTGTCCAAATTGAGCAACCATGCATTCATTAGCTTAGCAATAGTGTCCATCAACTCCATGTAAGAGGAATTTGTCCAATTGTATAAGACCAAAGATTAATTGCTCAATTAAAATTGCTCTGTTTCTTTGCAACTAGTGGACAGCCTGTTTAATCAGCTCATTCCCAGCTCAATTAGGCATATTTCATCAATCCAATCACATAGCCCTCTTATCCAAAGTGTAAAGCAACCAATTGCTAAAGCAAACTTGAAATGTATCAAGCAACCAATGATTAATTGGCCTCCTCGCTCCAAAATGAACACAAACTGCCCTGTTTTCTCTGTGCTGGCTGCGCCGCCTGCTGTAGAAGGGTTTGGGAGTGATTATAAGGTTAATTGATGATAGATACAAGTCCTCAACACACCTAGGTATGTGTGCAATCCATCAATGCTTTGATTTTTGACAAAAATGTGCTCCAAATGCATCAAATCTTCACCTTCTTTTCTCTGTTTTGTGAGAGCTCAAAAACCAGAGTTTTTCACTCAATCAAATGCATGTAACTTGCTCCAAAATCACAGTAGGGCTTGCATAGAAGTTGTCAATACATCTCTCATTGTCAGATACATGCTTGCTTTGCCAGATTTACATGTATTTCCACCATACATCAATGCTTTCAAGCTTTAATGGAAAGCTTTCAAAAACCAAAAATTTTCTTTGCTTTGATTTGCTCTAACTTGCTTTGTTTTTGCCTGTATCACCTGCAATCCGCTCAAGGATGTTTAGAAGACCTTACTCGGTAGGCCAAACTCTCAGATCTGATAGTATTTGGTGTGCTCCAAGCTTCACAGCTCCAATGGCAAGCTTCACAGCTTCTCTTCATAGCTTCTTCTCCCTCTTCTCTTCACTCACTCATAAACCCTAATAAACAGCACAAGGCTCTGATACCATGTTGAAAGAATGGTAGAGGGGGAGGAGACACACACACAGGAGCAAACCCTAATGTATATTGCAAACCCTAACCATAGAGGGAAGCCATCTCCACTCTCACACAAAGCATAATGCCCTAATCCATAATCCACACACGACACAATGAGTTGTGTCCACACTCATCTAACCCTAGCTAATGTCCACACACTATGACCAGCTGGACATGCAGTCATTTATGTCTCACACGTGTTCCTACCTAATCTTCCAGCACATAGCATAGCTGGCTCATACTGACATCGAGCTTGAATCTCAACAGAACCCACCCTTAGACACACTAGTCAAGAATGCCAAGCTAGTGTCCATGGTAGAAGCTGTCAGAATGGTGAAGGACTTCGCCAAATCTTTCATCGTGAAAGTCCCGCCAAAGCCAGCTCCCTCATCCTTCAAAAGATTTCAGACATCGGGAAGTTCTTCCAACTTTCCGCCTCCAAAGAGACACCAAGGTCCCAACCAGAATGTGGAGAGAGGAAGCTTTAGGAATAAAGGAAGACCTTTCCCTCGAAGTACTTTCTCAGGAACTCCGACTCTCTCAAGAATGCAAAGGGAAGAGCTTCGAAGCGAGAACAGATGCTTTGGATGTCAAGGGTTTGGGCACCAGCTCAAGGATTGCCCATCTCCTTCTATGGGCCAAGGAAGCCAAGGTCCCAGAGTTCAGAGACAGAATCCTTTGTATCAGTCCAATTAGGGTCCCCTGTGCCAAAATCAGGGTAACCCCCCAGAAGAGTGCCAGCTCAGCCCTACAGCCTCCAGCCTCCTGCTGCAGCCTCCGAACTTCCTCCCAGAATTGGAACAACCAAAGAGAGAGAGTTCTACCTCAGACTACAGCAGCTAGAGCGGTCACTATAGCTGATGAAGTGGAGGAAGAAAAAGGACAGATCTATGCAACAATAGAGCATCAGGGGAATAACCATCAATTTTCAGTCCTCCAGACTCCAGCAGAGTACCAGGGTAAGCAATTCAAGCTTTTAATTGATTCAGGTAGTACTCATTTCTTTATTTCATCAGGATGTCTACGTAAATTAGTCCTAAATCAAAAATTAGGGAAACCTATGCAAGTGGAATTGGCCAGTGGAAAGATTCTTTTCACACACCTTGAGATAGACCTTATTCAGTTTAGACTAGATGGGAACGTAGCAGAGTGCTAGTTCAAAGTCCTACCCTTGGGAATCTATGATGGAATCCTTGGAATGAATTGGCTCCAAAAGAATCAGGCTGACATTCATTGTGTCACAAAGGAACCATCTCTTTCCTTGACCTTCACGGGAATAAAGTTCAAGGAACTGGAATTTCCGGATGCCAGTGCTACAATTAGTCAAGGCTTCCAAATTATTAAAAGGGCTCAGAAGAAAGAGGCAAGATGTTTATGTCGTTAAGAAGTACACATAAAATGCAAGGCTAAAGAGCCAGAGGGGTTAAGTGAGTATGCAAATGTGTTTCCTGAAGGGCTGACTGAGATGCCTCCGTCTCGCAAAGTAGATCATGAGATCGCGTTAACCCCCGGAGCTCAGCCAGTGGCTCAGCGTGCATACAAAATGCCAGTCCCTGAAGCCATAGAACTTAAGGAGCAGTTAAGATAACTGTTAGAACAGGGATTCGTCAGACCAAGTGTCTCACCTTGGGGTGCACCCGTTCTCTTTCAAAAGAAGAAAGATAGAACGTTAAGACTCTGTATTGAGTACAGATGATTGAATCAATTAACAATTAAGAATAAGTATCCTATTCCTAGGATTGATGAACTTCTGGATCGGTTAAGTGGGACCCAAATGTTCACAAAGACCAGATCAGAATCAAGGAGCAAGACATCCCAAAGACAGCATTCATCAATACTCGCTATGGGCATTATGAGTTCACAGTCATGCCGTTTGGATTGACTAATGCCCCCGATGACATTTAATCGTCTTATGTAGGATATTCTCAGAGAATACTTGGATGATTTTGTTCTTATCTTCTTTGATGATATCTTGGTATACTCAAAGAATGCTACAGATCATGAAGATCATGTGCGCAAGGTCCTAGAAATCCTAAAGGAAACACCAACTCTTTGCAAAAAAAGAGCAAGTGTTTTTTCTCTGTCAACCAGATGGAATACTTGGGATTCATAGTATCATAAGATGGGATTTCTCCTAACCCCGCAAAGATCCAAGCAATCGTAGAATGGCCAGAACCCAAGACGGTAAAGGAAGTTAGAGGATTCCTAGGATTAACCGGATGGTATAGGGTCTTTATACCCAGGTGGATGCTCAGATAGCATCCCCTTTAACTAACCTTCTCAAGAGTACTACCCTTTTTCAGTGGACTGTAATGTGTCAGAGTGTCTTTGATAAACTGAAGACAGCCTTAGTAACCAACCCAGTCCTTAAGTTACTAGATTTTACCAAACCCTTTGCTGATGCCAGTGGTGCTCTTATGCAAGAAGGTCATGCAGTGGGACCTATGAATCCATAAAACTCAGAACACATGAGAGAAATTATGCCATCCATGACTTGGAGTTACTCTTAGTAGTTTATGCTCTGAAGTTGTGGAGACATTATCTTTTGGGACAAAGGTTCACCTTGATGATAGATCATCAAAGTCTGAAGTGGATCTTCACCCAAAGGGATCTCAACATGCGTCAAAGGAGATGGATGCAAACCCTACAGGAATTCAATTTTGAAATTAAGTATCGATCGGGGAAAGAAAATGTGGTGGCAAATGTGCTCAGCAGAAAAGCCTCCTTGCTTGCAATTACAGTGGTGTTGTTAAATCCATTGATCAGTGTGAAGCAAAGGAGAAAATCATGCAGGACAAATTCTTTGCCCCTATTACTACCCTTCTGATGCAGGAAAGCAAGACTCCTCAGGAAATGAGTCAAGTTCTTGGGTACAAATTGGATGAAGAATGCATGTATTATAAGAATCGGCTATGTATCCCCAATGATGAGGGAATAAATGGAAGAATTCTGAGAGAAGCCCATGATAGCCTGATAGTAGCTGGACATCCAGGGTTTATAAAAACCTATATGTTTGTGAAGAAAAGCTTCTTATGGCCAGGACTCAAAAAGGATGTACTTGATCATGTGCGAAAATGCTTAATGTGTCAGAGAGTCAAGGCAGAGAGAGTCAAGATGCCACGGAAACTGTAGCCTCTAGACATTCCTCAGATGAAGTGGGAATGTATCAGTATGGACTTTCTCACTGGATTACCTTCAGTGCAATCAGGTTACAACTCCATTTTTGTGACCAAAGTTGCCCATCTGATTCCAATGAAACAAACATACACTGTAGTGGATGTTGCCAGAGTTTTCCTTAAAGAGATCTTCAGATTGCATGGCTTACCCAGGAGGATAGTAAGTGACAGAGATCCCAAATTCACATCAAAATTTTGGACTGCATTCTTTGAAGCAGTAGGAACTTTCTTGGATCTCAGCACAGCCTATCACCCCGAAATAGATGGCCAGACTGAAAGAGTGAATCAGGTAATAGAAGATATCCTTTGGTCATGCCGTGGTGGCAGGGAACTTAAGAAGTGGTTAAGCCATTTGTATCTGGTCGAATTTGCTTACAATGCTTCTTATCATCGAAGCATTGGGATGAGTCCTTTCAAGGCTTTGTATGGACAAGATTGCCTTACACCGTTGACTTGGTCCGACCCATTGATCAGAGTCGAAATGTCCAGACAAATGCTTGATGACATGGACCAGTAAATGCAATCAATCTGTAAAGATATAAAGATAGCCCAAGATAGGCAAAAGTAGTATGCAGATAAAAAGAGATCAGAGAGAGAGTTTGAAGAATCAGATATGGTCTTCATTCGAGTATGACCAAAGAGAAGTTCCTTATCCTTAGGGAAGTACAAGAAGCTCTCTCCCAGATATTGTGGGCCATATGCTGTTATAAAGAAAGTGGACGATCTAGCCTATAAACTTCTTCTGTCTCCCCATCTCAAGAGGTACATAATGTATTCTATGTCAGTTTGCTTAAGAAATATGTACACAGCCCGAGTCACATACTTGATGAAAAATTGATTTCTCCGACTCAAGACCAGATGGTACTCCAACTTGAGGAAATCCTTGACGCTCAGGAGAAGATTCTCAGGAGCAGAGCCCTCAGAGAATTTTTAGTAAAGTGGAAGTTCTTCCCTCTAGAAGACGCCACCTGGGAGAGAAAGAAGAAGAGTTGGCGAAAGATTACCCCCACTTTGGGAGATGAGGACATCTCGTGTTTTTCAAGTGGGAGAGGATGTAATATTCCTCCTCAGCCTAAATAATAAATAAGCCTTTACTTCAATCCCCTGTAATCATTCCCTGTTTTTGAATACAAGAAAATATTATTTTTTCTTGTTTTTGCCTAGTGAGATAAAAATTTCTAGAGAGTGGTAATTCAATATTGAGATATTTTTGGATGTATAAATTCTACAAATATCAAAAATATGTTTTCCTGAAACATAAAATCAAAATAAATTTTCCAAGGTGCATTAGGAATCAATTAAAAATGATTTAAAAGACCTTAGCCCAAGGGTCAAGATTTTCTGAAATTTTTGGATTATGGTTCAATTAAGGTTCCTATATGGACCAATAAGATTAATCCAAGTGTTGGGATGAGATAAATTCAATGAATAAAATAAAATACCCAAAAATGAGTAAATGCCTGCATAATAAGATGAAGAGTTGACTGAGTACAAGATTTATTAGTTAAAAATTATGAAATATTACTTTAAAAATGAGATATTTTGGAGTAATCATACCATTTTGACACCTTGGTAAGGAAAGGGAGAGCCTTCAAGGAGGCCCCTATTTCACACATGTGAAGAAGTTTTAAACTAGAAAATATTAAGATATTTTTCTCTCTCCTCTCTCTTGGATCAAACCAAATAAAAAAGGGAGCCAAACTGGTCTAAATCTTGTCCAAATTCAGCCAAACTAAAGCTAGAAAATTCTAGAACTTAGTTGGACTCAGTTAGTGGCCTCCCTCACCTATAAATAGACACTCATTCTTTTGTATTCTCATCTGTGAACTAGACCATGCCAGTATTACTCTAAAATAAGCATATTTTTTATTATCCTCTAAAAATCCTCTACAATTTGGAGAGATTGGAGCTTCTCTCTCTCTTCAACCTTCTTTGGAGCCTTCCTCATTATACTAACCAATTAATTGGTTGGGGGCCTCTCCTAAGACTAGAGAATCAAGCAAAACAAGAGGTAAGGTGTGACTTTATGATTTTTCTTAATCTTCTAAATGTTTTTCACTTCTCAACCCCTCTCAAGCTTGAGAAGTATTCAATTGAATGGTTTTTAAATGCAAATGAAGCTCTCTAATGAATTTTAATGATTAATCACATAAAGTTTACATTTATGCTTAAATTAAAATATTTTTTAAGCATATCTCTCTCTCCCCCAAAGAATGGTCATTCCTATGATCAATTCTATATTCAAATGATGCTTCTCATGGAGCAGTTCTTAATTCTAAAAGTAAACTCTATGCTAGTCAAATTAGAGGCCAAAGAAATGGCTTTTTAATGCTTTTATGTTACTTAAATTATGATAAACTTAGGGATTAAATCCATAAATTGGATATTAGTCCAAATGATAGTTATTCTATCATATTGTGTTACTGAACCTTATGCTTTTCAAAATTATTAAAAATTATCAGTAATAGAGCAGAGCTATGGCAAAATTTTTGAAAATTAACACATAAATCATTTTTATGCATAATGTGAAAAGAGGACTCCTACCATATTCTAGGATTAGTCATCCTAGGTTAAATGAATAATTCTCATCATATTCATGGAAAAATTAATTTTTAATGTTTATGCATAAATAATTAATTAGAGAAAAAGAGAAATTTCTAGAAATTTTATTTTTATGATAAAAGAGGAATTCCCATGATAATGGAGATCCATGTATTCCAATGGAGAAAGAGAAAAATTAAAATATCAAAATAATGGATATTTTATTTAAAATTAAAGAGGAATTTTAGTTAAATTTATTTTTATGCATAAATAAATTTAAATAATGAAAGAGAAATTTCCAACATATTTGGAATTCAATCATTTAAATGAGAAAAGTGAAATTTCTGGTATAATGGAATTAATGGATATTTTTATTTAATTTTTAAGAGAAATTTTAGTTAAATACATGAATAAATTTAAATGATGAAAGAGGAATTCCCACCATATTTGGAATTCAATCATTTGGATGGAAAAAGTAGCATTATTGTCATATTAGGATTAATGAATATTTTTATGTAATTTTTAAGAGAAATTTTAGTTAAAATTATTTTATGCATGAATAGATTTAAATGATGAAGAGGAATTCCCATGATATTTGGAATTCAATCATTTAAATGGAAAAAGAAGAATTCTTGGTATATTTAGAATATTGAATACTTTTATTTAATTTAAAGAGGAATTTTAGATAGATTTAATTTACGATAAAAGAGGAATTCCCATGACATTTGGATTGCACTCATTAAATGGGCAAAGGAGGTATTTCAAGTTTATTAAAAAAATAGATATTGGTATTTAGTTAAAAGAAGATTTTTTTATGATATTTAAGAAAAGAAGGATTTGAATTAATTTTTAGTGTCAAAAGTTGAATTTCCACCATAATTCTACCTAGGGAATTAAGGTTGAGAAATTAAATGGTAGAAAGAATATCTTTAGATATTTTATGTGGTTAAATCACTAAATTGGTATTATTTACCCAAAACTAGATGTTTATCTGAAGGAATCCTTGTTAGAACTAAACTGAATGAATTTGGTAAGACTTCGAGAGGGACGGATAGTAAACCTACCTGTCCATCTCTCGATCTAAATCAAGCAAAAACTTTGTGACCAATTCCAGTTCCTAAATAAAAAGAATAGACTACCGTAGAACTAAACTAGTTTTTCTTTGACCAAACTCACCAAGAATCTAGTTGGATAATCAGTCAAATGATGGGTAGATAACCCTGATGAGAGATCAAGGATCCTCATTATGAAACTGGGAATTATGAAAAAAGGGGTTTTGTGGAACCAATCTCAAACTGGGAATTTTACTTGCATTAGAATCTTTGTTTTCATTTAAAGGACTGTTTTACGCCAGAATGCTGGAGGAAGCATTTGGCATGTGTTTTACGAAGAGGAGGTTCGTTGCAACAGCTGGCGGCGGGGAGTCGTCAAGGGACGTCGCTCACGGCAAAGCCTGCCGAGGTCTTGACCACCCTCGGTATACGATGGGCGAGGATCGACGAAGCGGTCCCTGAGTGAAGTGCTAGGACACTAAGAAGGATCCTAGAGGGTTCTGACCAGGCGATGCACGGACTCGCGGTTGCTAGGACACCCATGCGTGCATTGAGGAAGATTCAGATGGACTAAAAGGAAAGATTTTTGTGAATCAAATTTTGATACTGGATCTCGTTGGTTGGATAGCTGGTCTTCAACGGAGAGTCCAGAGGACACATTTTGTAATACAATGGACTTAGAATTTTGGAGGATGATGATCAGTAATATTATGATTTCTATTGAAGGATTGTTTTAAAGCCAACCGAATCTGTTATAAATGGCAATTTCATATTGGGTGTGTACGTGGTATGCCTACCTTAATTTTTACATGAGGCTAGGGGGCCTGGGAACTCTTTTCCTCCTCGGTACCTGGGCAAAACACAACCAAATCTTTATAAAGGAATCCCACCAATACAGTGGTCGACGCGGGTGGTTGGCTAACCCATGGGCCGGTTGGATCGGAGGATTCCTGCAAAACAATTAAGATGCAATTAGTTACGTTAGTTAGATTAAGTCTTGAGAAGACCTTGTTCTATGGGAGGGGATCAGCGGGCTGTGCCTTGCTAAAGGAGAAAAAAAGCGATGATTCCATGGACCAAGTGCAAGTCTCTTCTTGATCTGACCATGTGACTTCAGGTTTGGTCAGATCAGTTTAACTAGTTAAGACTTTGACTCGTTAGAGTAATTCCCCCACTAGAAGATTTTCCCATGGCGGAATCGCCCGTGCCTTTCGGGCGAGGGGAGTTTTTTCGGGCTCGGTTTTGGAGGAACCACCCGGGCTAGTCACCTGGGCTAGTCTCTCGGCCGGACATGCACGGGCGAGGCCCCGAGTGTGGATCCCCACCCCACGTGGGAGGCCGACGCTGCTTCCACCGCCGACACCCCCGGAGGGGGATCTCACCATATAGGAATCATGGCAGAAGCCTTTTTTTCATGGATGAATACTTAGCTAGGCTTAACCATCTTAGTCTGTATCTTCATCATAAAAAAATTGTAAATATTATCATTTTCAATTTTTTGGATCTCAGGATTGAGACTTCTCCTAGGCAATGTAACAATATTTGAAGAAATAAAAGAAATATATTCTTATCTTCATTATAAAGATTTTGATACACAAAGAGTCTTTTCTTTTAGAATAAATCATGAGGCTTGGATGCCAAGCACACAATGTTGTACTTGGAGTAGAGGCATTGGAGAATGATGTCAAGGAAGAACTCCATAGATCATAACCAATGCTATTTCGAGGAGAAGGTAATAATCTTGAAGCGGTTTGTTTGAATTGGACCGATTCCATGGATGAATACTTTGACATAGTAGGGTATAAAGATCACAACAAGATGGCCTTTGCTCAACTTAAGGTAGTTGATATTGCGTGAAATATTTAGAGAAATAATATTAAGTCCAATCATCTGAATCAAGTTCAACTCAAATGGGAAGTTATGAAGGCTTACCTCCAATATATATTTTGTCCTCCAAGATTCCACGGGAAAAAGATGAATGAACTCATGGAAATTTCTCTAGTAAGGAAATCTGTTGAAGCATACCATGTCAGCCTTATGCGAGTCTTGTCTACTATGCTCTCCCAATGGCGAGTCTTGTCTACTATGCTCGCCTAATGGCGAGTCTTGTCTACTATGCTTCAACCAAGTATTAGGCTGTTACACTATGTAAGGGTTATTTATGTATTAATTATCAATCATGCACACATTAAATTGTCAAATATTTGAACTACTTAACATTGACTTCCATTACTCCCTCTTTTTTGTAGTCCTAAAGTCTATACCATTTTCCTACAAATTATTATTTCAGGTCTCTAATTACATAATCCTAAAAATTGCATCATACGGAATTGCTTTTCACACACACATAATAAAACTCTATTATTTCCTCCTAGGATAGCACTTAGATAGTTAGGGAGGATAGTGCCACTTCTGGTATTGAGCTTTTGAGGACTTCCACATGCTCCCAACTGTTAATGCTAAAGGCAACTTCTCTCTTTCAAGAGAAGGATAGTAGTAGAAAGATCGAGGGCTCCCTCTACACTTCTTACCTACTTGTAGATAACCACTCCTATCCTACTTGTAGATAACCACTCCTATCCTACCATAAATTCTATCCTAGATAGACTTCAATAAAGATTTATCACTTATGTTTCCCTAATGATAACAACTATGCAATCATTCAAGTACTAGGAATAATCCCATCCTACTCAAACAATAACACAACCTATGTATGTGCAATGGTGCATAGTCTTTATTTTATAAAGCACATATATGAAAAACACAGCATTCAACATTTATATTCCACTCATGTGATGGTCTCAAATCTAGCCATATCTTAATCGTATAACTTAATCTAAGAAAATGTTAAAACTCACTTAGTTATGCTATTTCTATATATAGCAATACAATCAAATTGACCCTCACAAATAGCAAAACAAGCATGCATGCCATATTCAAGATTCATATTACATAAGCAAAGAATCATATAATCTCAAACAAACATTCACATAATATAAATCTCTATCAATTAAAGAATAGCATCTCAATCAATCTCCATGTATGTGTCCATCTTAAAGATTTTGTCATCATCACCATGCTCGACAACATGGTTAGTCATAATGACCAACAGAAAATCCAGCCAATCTAGGGATTTCTCCAATGCCTGTCCACCCAACCTCCACACTGGACATCGCAGTCATCCCAAACTCACCTCCATAGCATTCTCGTACGCTGCGGATTCTACCATATAGCTCCCATAGGGCATCGATCTCGTTCACAATTTGGCATTCCATGTCTAAGGACGGTTGGCCTTAATCTCCATTCCATGTCTAAGGACGGTTGGCCTTAATCTCCATTCCGTGTCTAAGGACGGTTGGCCTTAATCTCCATTCTCATGTTGAGTCTCATCATACACATGTATATCAATCATTCATTCCAAAACAAAGAAATCCAAGTCATACATATCATCTTACACTCATCTCTAGTCCATAGTCTTTCAAGGCATGCATATTCAAATCAATCAAATTCAAGGCATGCATATTCAAATCAATCAAATTCAAATTCAAGGCATGCATATTCAATCAAATTCAAATTCAAGTACAAAAACAAGGCTGCTTTTAATTCAATCAGTCCTTAACTTTTCTTAGTCTTTTGATTCTTTCAAGTCATATGGAAATATTTGTTTTAAACATAATCAATTATCATGTTCTAACTAGCGAGATAATCTCTAGTCGCTCTAGCTACGTTATAACTATGCTTATGCGTTAGTCCATTCGGTCTATATAGAAAAGATGGTCAATCTTGGTAGCAATTTCCAAGGCAAAGCTTGACAACTAGTCTCTTTGGGAGAGTAATATCTTCCAATCTATTTGGAATTAGAGAAAAGTCAAAACTACAAAGTTTTAGGAATTCTAATGCTCTATAAAACATATCTCAGTGAGATGGTTCTCTAAAAATGAGTTCTAAGGTCGATCTTGCATCTCTTCATCTTCTCGACCACACTCTTCTTCTTCATTCAATTCCATTCAAGCTCGAATGCGCATGGCCCTCATTCTTTCCTCCAATTCTCGATTCCTTGTCAATAAGTCTGATAACTTCCTTTGGAGTTACACCCAGACGGAATAATCCTTGTAAAAGCTCCTCTTCTTGCCCTAGGTTGACTATTGAATTTGTTTGATGTGTAGCCACTATACAACAAAATTGTAAAAATAATTCTCAAGAAAAAGAAACTCCTGGCTATATCACAAAAATAAAAAATAATATTAGTCATCCATGATCGGCAACATCCGCAATCAAGTGTGGATTACCTAACCTATGCTCTAATACCAACTATGACAATCCTAAATCTAGCCATATCTTAATCGTATAACTTAATCTAAGAAAACATTAAAACTCACTTAATCATGCTATTTCTATATAGCGATACAATCAAATCAACCCTCTTAAATAGCAAAACAAGCATGCATGCCATATCCAAGATTCTTATCACATAAGAAAAGAATCATATAATCTCAAACAAGCATTCACATAATATATATCTCTATCAATTAAAGCATGGCATCTCAATAAATCTCCATGTATGTGTCCATCTCAAAGATTCTATCATCATCACCATGCTCAACAACATGGTTAGTCATAATGACCAATAGAAAATCCAACCAATCTAGGGCTTTCTCCGATGTCCATCCACCCAGCCTCCACATTGGACATCGCGGTCATCCCGAGTTCACCTCCATATCATTCTCTTCCTCTTTGGGTTCTACCACATAACTCCCATAGGGCATCAATCTCGTTCACAATCCGCCGGCGTTCCCTGTCTGGACGGCTAGCCTTAATCTCCATTCTCATGTCGAGTCTCATTATACACATGCATATCAATAATTCATTCCAAAACAAAGCAATCATAATTCATACATATCATCTTACACTCATCTCTATTCCATAATCTTTCAAGGCATGCATATTCAAATCAACCAAAATCAAACAGTACTTAGCTTCTCTTAGTCTTTTAATTCTTTCAAGTCATATGGTAATCTTTGTTTTTAACATAATCAATTATGATGTTCTAACCAGCGAGATCATCTCTAGTCACCATAGCTAAGTCATAACTATGCTTATGTGTTAGTCCATCCGGTCTATATAGATAAGATAGTCAATCTTGATAGCAATTTCTAAGGCAAAGCCTGACAACTAGTCTCTTTGGGAGAGTAATATCTTCCAATCTATTTGGAATTGAGAAAATTCAAAACTACAAAGTTTTAGGACTTCTAATTCTCTATAAAACATATCTGAGTGATGGTTCTCTAAAATGAGTTCTAAGGTCTTTTTGAGAGCGTTCAAAATGGCCAAAGTTATATTTTCATCATAAAACTATAAAAAATAACCAAGTGCGCCACTCTTGTAGAGATAACTCAAAAATAAAAGGGATTTGAGTCTCACACTCTTGTAGAGTTCCTTGTCCTCTAAAGCTTTCATGTTTACCTCAACATCTGATTCTAAACACACGGAAAGATAAACTCTTTGCAAAATATTCTCTAATGAAGGTTATACCTAAAATCTAGTTATAAACTAATCAAATATTCTATCTTCTAATTCTTTAACTCTAGAAGTGTTTATTCTATGACTCGCATAGATTAAGGCAATCGTGTATAGTTAAGAAAGTCAAGAATTACTCATCCTTAAGTGTGCCATACCTCGACTCAGATTCTCTCATATACATGCTTATCGATTTATTTATTTAATCTCAAAAAAATTTAAAGAAAATAATAAAAAGAGGGTTTGTATGCTTTCCCGATATATATTTGATGATGTTTTGAGTATTACAAAATAATGTATTTTAAAAAATAATCTTTAATTAAAAAACCTATTCCAATAATTATCAAAAATTTGAATAATATTTTATAGTCATGTTGTTTCTCTATTTTGAATAACATTTCAAAAAATATCATTATAAATTATGGCTCCTTCATTAACCCATATTCTGTTCTTTTTAGTAAAGTAAATTAATTAAAAGTATCTAATCATGTTTAATTAGTGATGCAACTCATAAAGTGGGTCCATTATGATGTAATACACCTTTGATAATTAATCACATGCCAAAACTCTCAATACTCATAATTATGCTTATTTACGACATAAACAAAGAGAAATACCTCCACAAATCTCTTGATTTTGATGCACGGTTGAGAAAATGATGATGCCAAGCTTGTTGCAAGATGGAAAGCGTCCTCTCCTCAACAACTTATAATCATTACTTAGGCATCTCTCCTTAATCACTCACTAATCTATCATTAAGCACTAATATGCCAAAAATGATGAGAATAGAAGAAGAAATCCATACTAGGAATGATAGATAATAAATGCATTGGGCTTCAAGAAAAACACCTTAATTGATGCACAACACTCAAGATTAGCCCTCTATCCCTTCTTCTTCTCAATGCCTAGATTTTTTGGTATAACTACATCCCCTTCACATGAAATGCTAAGGATATTCACACTCACTTATGCCTTTTCACATCTCTTATGCCTAGTCTCGGGTGGTTCACTATATGTAAACCCCCTATATCACGTGCATTCAAGGCCTATTTTAAAAACCCCTTATCTGTGAATTTTTCATAAATAAAACACACCCTTTTTATATTCAACCTGTGAATACCCCCTTTAAATCGTACCCTTATATATGTAAAAAATGTGTTTAAAAAAAGTATTTTAAAAATTCCTTTTGTTGAACCCACGTGCTACGCTTACATATTTATGAGTGACCCCCCCAAGTGCCTAGTCGACCTAAATTTTGTTCTAAATACTAAAAATGGCTTATAAATGATATTTTTATGCACTCCTCCTCATTCTCCCCACACATTCTACATCTTGACAAGGCTTGGCAGCATCGTTTCTGTCTCTTGGCACTTTATTAATTTTTCAATGAAACTAGGTGCAAAATACATCAAAATAGTTCAAAAATAAACCTCACACCCTAAAAATAGGAATAAATGACCAAAATAATAAAAATAGAAAAATAATCTAAAATTTATAATTTTATAACTAAAAATAGCTAATTTTGCTAACTTTTATCCCCAAAAATCCCTAAAAATGATTATAATATTTCATTTTTACTCAAAAAAATAATTAAAAATACCCCCATAATTACATCAAAATAGCTTTAAAACAAACCATACACCCTAAAAATAGGGATAAATGACCAAAATAATAATAAAAGAAAACTAATCTAAAATTACTTATTTTACTACTAAAATAGCTAATTTTACTAATTTTTACTCTTAAAATTTACTAAAATAACCATTTTTACTCAAAATTTTTACTAAAAATGGCACCATAATTAAGGATTATCATTCCCTCCACACTTAAATGCAAAACATCCTCACAAGAACAACATCTCAAACCATCTACTCTGCATCTTCTCTCCTCATTATCGTCATGAAATCTCAAACACACAACCCTTACTAACTACCAATAAACTATTCCTTCAAAATTTATATTAAAATTAAATACTCCCACATAAATTAGAATTACACCTTTTCTCGATAGCCATAACTAACCCACAACTCCACACTAGCATACTAAAAAGATGAACACTAAACTTAACCTAACTTAGAAACCAATACTAATTCACTCTATACTTAAATAATACTAAAGAATATGTCTACAATTATGACTTAAGTCTCTAGCACAGTACTTCTTCATAGACTCTAATCTCAAAACTATATATCCTAATCTCACAATTGAGATTTTTGCATGATTAGAAATTCTAATATTTTTATTTCTCTTGCTCTTCTTATTTTTATTTCAAGTGAGACCAAGGTCCCATCCCATGAGAATCAAGGCATCGGCCCAATGACTTCACATCAGAATGGCAAGGAACCTACCAAGAGTCTCGCATGATGATGGTTATCTTTTTGGTTTTTTTCTTTCTTTTTTGCATTTTCCCCCCTTTCTTTGTTAGTTTTTTTTTTCACAATCTCTTACTTCTCCTCTATTATGTTTATTATTGTTACTTTGCATTAGACTAATCCTCTCACTCCTCACAACTCACTTATACAGCTAGAATATAATGCTCGACTCTTTTAGAATTGGAGTAGGCACGCCTAATTTTCTATCCCTTATCGGCTCGCTTCTTCCTTAAACAATACTTTTATCTTAACTCAATCATCTCGAGGATCAATTGTAACATCGCCTTATGCCAACTTTAGTCACAATGAGCTTGTAAAAGCCATGGTCATCCTAATAGGATTGGATAAGAAGTATTATGAGACATCAAGCGTACCACTAAGAAACTAATTATGAATTCAAGTCATGCAATTATGGTTGTTATAAATCTCAACACCCCTAAGGGCTTGACTTTACATTGGTTAGCCAATCGCAAAACTAAATTAGTGGACTCCTCAAGTTGGCTCTAAGTTCTTTATTCCTAACTCTTCCATTGTCTGTTATGTCATTTGATTGAAATTTGCTCCACCATCTAACTGTGCTCTAGGAACCAACTTAGTTTCAATATTCACATCTATCACAGGAGCTTCTGGATATAAGAAAAGATCAACTATGCACACATCTTTTACTTCCCGTGGCTTAGGTTTAAATCCATCACTGGACACTCTAATTCTACATGTTCTTCTTCTTATTAATTTTTAGTAGAGTTATCTCCTACAGCTACTACGGGAAACCTCTAGTAATTGTCTTAAGTTTAAGGACAAAGGAATATTCTCTAATTTAGTCCATAAATCAAACACTCCATTCTCTATGGATCTACTAGCTTCTTTCTCTATCTTCCTTGTTTGCATTAGTCATTTAGTAAATAGCTTTAGGCATCACTTTCTTCGCTAACTAAGGTAGATCCATTTCACGACGCAAATCATAGGTTCCTTTGCAAAGATCACTTTATGAGGTAGAAATTTTGATTTGATAGTTTTCTCAGAATCCTCACTGTCTACCACTGTAAGATTGGCTGATGAACTACACCCTTCACTAAACTTGCTTTCCCTTATCATTGGCCCACCAAAGGCTTGCTTTTCTATGGACAATCCTATTCATAATGGCCTTCCCCACTATAATTTCTACATAATGCAGTGTAATCTTGATGCTTCGTTTCATTGGGGCAATAAGCTACTATATGCCTTGATAACAATAGCATATAACTAGCCTTGTGGCCTAAAATGATTACCACTCATTGGGTTATTGTGAAAACCACCAAAATTTCTCTTAAAAGGAGATCCTCTTTGCATGCTTCCACTAGTATTAGGATACGAGGTTCTAGATAACAGAGATTTCCCTTATGTAGTTAATCCTCGCTGGTGGACCTATTTCATGAGTCACACTTGACCTGTCCATGAAATTGTAATCAGTTTGCAAGCCTTACAGTTGTTGTTGTTGTTGTTGATTGTTACGCTTAATAAAGCATGGGTTCGTTGTATGATTATTCCTCAGATAGTAAGCACAGAACAAGTTTCGAGGTTGGTCAAGGACAATCTAAGAAGTTCTTGGACACTATGTAGCCAAATGACCATAACCATGACATTTTCCACACCAAAATATTTGATCTAGGTGGGTTCTGTGTGCTAGTCGCATTTTGTGGTGCTACAACATATATCTCTTTTCCTTGTGTGGGCATACTATATGAAGAACCACTTCTTTAAATTTTCCTAATGAGTTTGGTACTATCTCAATAACTTCAGCTTCACTCAAAGGTACTTGAGGAGTACCCGTTTGGAACATGTAAGCTAGTTTGCAAACACATAAGAATTGTAGGGAACATAACCGAATGGGTTAGGACTCATCAATGGCTTATCCTTGGACACTTGTTTCATGCATATTAGGCATCCCATATGTTTACGGTGGCTCTGTTAGCATGGTTTGTGCAACATAAGATGGTTACGAGAGCTAAGAATCTTGCAACAATTGTCGTCATCTTTGTTGGCTTAATTGTACCTCTTTCCAATATCCATCCTCTTGTTAGCATCTACCTACTAGAGTCATTGGGCATCTAAGACTTACAAGCCCAATCCTCATTGTGCATACAAGACACATGTTCTTCTATACTGCATATATTGTAAAAACTTTGACCAATGATACTAAAAAGTGTTCCACTTCATCCATAATCGACTCAAAACCTCCATCTCCCGTGCACCAAACAAAAACAATCCAAAGGGTAGAAACCGCTCAGGAAGCAATTAATCAGACACTTCAGTGTTTCTATTGTCGTGGACCTCACAAGGTGGCAGACTGCACAGTTTGGAATACTTCCATGCCCATAGTCACTGACACCTTACAACCAATGTGTGAACGATGTGGCATTGATCACATGTTCCAAGATTGCCCAAGAGACGAGTTGCTTCAATGCAACTTGTCTCACAAAATATAACTCTTAACATCTTAAGTGTACAAAACGGGCAACTGGCCACAGTTCCATTGAATGTGCTTACACATTTACAAGCCAAGGCACAACAAAAAGTCAAAAATAATGTAAAAGACAACACCTCAACATGGGTAGAAGAACATGCTTTAAAACAGAACCCAAAAGAAGGAGTAAAACCTTCTAAAACCAAGAAAAACGAAGGACAACAAACTATCAAAACCAAGGTCGAATTAAAAGACAGGGAAAGCAAACCTGTAGTAGAGGACATAAACCCAAAAGGGGACATAATCCCAAAAGAGCCAAAAGCTATACATGATGCAGAAGCATCCACCTCAAAAACCACCACAGACCTCAACACCCATACATGTGACATAGGATACAAAAACCCAAAAGAAAATTCGATCTCGTTGCACATGGGTAAACATAATGAAAAACTGACAAACCAAAGAAAGTCAGAGAATGAAACAAGTTCTAGTACATCACTAAGTGACAATGAAACTAGCTCTTACTCTTCGTTTAGTGCACCACACAGACCAATCAAGAAACTAGAACCCACCCAACCACCCCAAATGGATAATAATAATCACATGACAAATGCGAAACGCAAAAAGTAAGCTCAGGAGAGCATGCTTAGCTTGGTTGAATGTCTTACAGGGTCACCAGTTGCGATTGAATCTCATAATGCCAAACCTAAAATAACAACCAAGATAGAAAGCCTAGAGAAGTACCGCTTTCCCTTTCAAGAGGAATTTTTTTATAACTATTACTGTATAATGATTTTTTACATATTGATTTGTTATATAAAAATATTTTACTATATAGATTACTATATAGTAATTTGTTGATTATTAATTACTATATAAATTTTTGTATAGAAAAGTTTTTCTAGACTAATTGCTATATAGCAACTTTTTACTATATAGTTTATTATATAATGATTTATTGTTAGTTTGTTTGCTATTTAGCAAGTGTTTTCCTAGAATGAAGAATTAGGAAGTGTTTCACTTTTCTTAGATCTCTATTACTACATAGTTTATTATATAGTGATTTATTGCTAGTTTATTTGCTATAAGGCAAATGTTTTCCTAGAATAAAGAATTAGGAAGTGTTTCACTTTTCTTAAATCTCAATTTTTATTAGATTTATTCATTTTTTCTAGTGAACTATCTAGCAAAATGTTTTTTTTTTTTTTTGCTATATAGCAATGTGTTTAACGTGGCCAAAGCAGAGGGAGAAAAGCCACCAAGGCTTGAGTTTTTGAATGACTTAAAGGAGATCATCAAGGACTAGACAGCTAGCTGGAACTCAAGAGAAAGATGTCAAAGGTCGTGGGTGAAATCTTTTTTATTTAAATATAAAAGAAAACGTCATGCATGATGTTTGCATATGAATGATTTTGATTTAAATAAATGTTTTTTATTGTGTGTGTGTTCGCTTGCAATCTCTTCGAAAAAAATATAACCACCGAACAAAGAAACTTAGTATCCTTGACGACAAACACACACACACACACACCCCCCGACAAAAAATCAAAGAAACATTGCTGCACATTTTTTAGCATTCTTAAGCGATACTCTAATTATGGCAAGATCGGGGAGCCCGACGAAGCTCTTGAGCTCCTCCATCAGGCCATTAAGCCCACCGCCAGCCCCGGATGCGTGGTGGTGCGCATAACAGTCCGCCCCATCAACCCCACAGACGTCATTGCGATCAGATCCGGCCATCCCCAGCTTCTCGAACTGCCCCATCCGCCAGTTATCGGATGCGAGGGTTTTGGCATTGTCGAGGAGGTAGTGTTATATGCTCCGCCCATGTTCCAATTAAATGTCAATATTACAGAATTTTAATCAATACAAAAGCCTACAGCGTGTTCTTTATCTGATGGATGATGTTGGAGAGGGTGTGGGTAAGTTCAGTCCCGGCCAGAGGGTTATACCGCTGGTATGGCTGGAGTATCGCCGACATGGGCAAGGTTCATGGCAAGACTATGTAGAGTTGGAGGAAGAGCACGTTGTAGCAGTTCCCGACAATGTGAGCGACGAAGCGGCTGCCCAATTTTTTCTAAACCCGTGGACTGCATATGGCTTACTGGATGACCACGCCATTCCCAGAGGAGAGTATCTTGTACAGACAGCTGCAGCCTCCGTTCTTGGAAGGTCTCTCTCTCTCTCTCTCTCTCTCTCTCTCTCTCTCTCTCTCTAATTAATTAATTAGTACACCACCTAATTAATGCTTCTTGCTCCGTATTGACAAACGCAGACAGCTCATCCAGCTCGCCAAGCATTGGGGTATCAAGACCATCAACATCGTACGGCGGGACACGTGGAAAGACGAGCTCAAAGCTCTCGGCGCAGACGAAGTTATCAACTCGGAAGCCGAAGGTCTCCTCATTTAATTAGCTACATAAGCACGGAGCAATTCGCGCCTGAATTCGTATAATTGGTCTTAATTACCTTACAATATCCTTAATATTAAATATGCTGATTATGAGCGTTGCCACGTACTTGCACAGACATAGTTGAGAGGGTGAAAGAGATCACGGGCGGCGGATTGGCATATGCTGCCGTGGATGCGGTCGGGGGCGACCTGACGAAAGTAAGATCTGAGTTTTAACTTGCTGGAGAGGTTGGCATTTTGTTGCAGATATGTGTAACAAATCTTCCAAGAGCTACGTAATTAATTAATTATTACCGTGTGTGTGTGTGTGTGTGTGTGTCACATCATCTAGACTGTGGCCGCCACTGTGAGAGACGGTGGCAAGGTGTTCGTATACGGTGTGCTATCGGGCTGGGACATCACGGTGAGCGCGGCGGAGCTGATGAGGGGTGTGCAAGTGAGCTGGTGGTGGCTGCTTCCCAACTACATCCCCACTGCTGCCAAGCAAGGCCATGTTGCGGCGGAGGTGATGAAGCTCTTCGAGCAGAAGATCATCACACCCCTCTCCGGTCAAAAGTTCGCGCTGGAGGACTTCGTAGCAGCCATCGCAGAATCCGAGAAACAGAGCCGAGGTGGAAAGGTCCTCCTTGTCAGCTAGAAAGGATCGTCGTCTAAAACGAGAACGATGGGCGGCGGACATTTTTGGTCTCCCGTCTCCGCGGTCAACTTGCTCCTCATTGTAGAGGATTACATCTATAAGAGAACATACAATTTTTTGCCATAAAATCATAAACATATACGACCATTAAATTCATAAGGGAACATATGATTCTATGACATAATATCGTGATCATTTTAAAAAAAAAATGTATGGCAAACCTTACCTTTTCACTTACTTTAAACGTTTATTTGGTGATCATCATTTTAGGCGCCACTCTTTTTTTTAAAGGTTGGTTGGTGGCCTACCTTTTCTCTACAAAAGGTGGCCATCCCTTTTTACGTTTGAGTTTTTTTTTTAAGGGTGGTTGTGCAATCACTCTTTGTGTGTCTCAATGTCCTCAATGTTAAAAACAAAAGATAGCCAATGCACTTTTTGTCAAGACTTTTTGTAGCTCAATGTGAAAAATCAAAATGTTGAGATTGATCTACATGGAAAGATCTAGTAAAATTTCTTATGGACCTCCTTGTGTTTGCAAAGCTATTATTAGTTGTAACGCCTCCAAGCCAAGAATAGATCAACCATACATAATTCAACCTTATCTTGCATGGTTAGTATTTTGATTAGCATTTGATGAAGTTCATTTACATATTTGATCTTCCTTTTAAAATGATGGCTATTGAAAATGATTGCAAGGCACTTTGTGTAAGTACAGTTATACTCTAGAATGAAAGATTACAACGTGATACGACACCTTTAAATTTGCAAATGGGATATATTTCTTGAAAACTTTTGCCTTCAAGTACAGTTATGCACAATTATATTAGCTTATTATTATGGGTGTTGATCTAAGAGGGTCAAATGACTTATAGCTCTTGATTGACAATAAAATCAAGCCACATTCAAAAAATAAAAGTTTCGTTTTTAAAAGCTATTTGACTTTTCACTTCATTTAATTATGATTGCACAACGCATTTGAATTTAGCTTGCAAAATGTCTAAAATTTTAAATGTAAATTCATAAGATGTTTAATTTTTACTATATAAAATTTTGAATGCAATAACATCAACATGTGAAATAAGGTATGTTTTATCATTTATTTTAATAAAAACTCAAACAATATGGAAAGGAAGAGAAGAAAGGAGGAGGAGGACTAATGTTTTCTCATTGCTCTCTCCTAAGGAAAATTAGGTATACTAATGGGGGTCTTTGTTAGAAATAGTACAAGAGAAAATAAAAAACCATTGTTTACATCCACATATGAGCTATCTAAAAAGGCACCTAAGGCCCTCAAAAACACCAACTCAATAGGCTATGACCATATCAGTTAAATACATCTAAGGACATATCAAACCTGCAATTTCAACACTGTGACATCAAAACTATAAGATAAGATTAGTATCCCCAAGTAAACTATAGCTCTAATATAATTGCAAATAGCCATCATTGAGGAGTGAGAAGTCCATTTCTCCTCTTCCTTAAAAGGAACTGTTCTAATGAATCTAAGGAGTCCTATCGCTCAGCTTCTCCCTTTGGGTTGTTCCAAAGTACCACTCTTCTTCCAACTAGAGAGAAGGGGTGATCCTATCAAAATAGAGAAAAAAGCAAGAGAATTTGAACAAAGTATCGGCTTCCCCCTACTAGAGAAAAAAGCAAGAGAATTTGAGCAAAGTATCAGCTTCCCCCCTTTTCAAAAAAAGTATCACTCTCCTTCCAACTAGAGAGAAGGGGTGATCCTATCAAAATAGAGCAAAAAGCAAGAGAATATGAGCAAGACTCAGTATATCTATATATCTAGAATTTTATTTACAGTTATCTATCAAAGTGTCAAAGTTAGAGCATGACCATCTACTGATCTAAGCTAAAAGAGAAAAAAGCAAGAGAATTTGAGCAAAGTATCAGCTTCCCCCCTTTTCAAAAAAAGTATCACTCTCCTTCCAACTAGAGAGAAGGGGTGATCCTATCAAAATAGAGCAAAAAGCAAGAGAATATGAGCAAGACTCAGTATATCTATATATCTAGAATTTTATTTACAGTTATCTATCAAAGTGTCAAAGTTAGAGCATGACCATCTACTGATCTAAGCTAAAAGCTTAACATTATAAATACATTTGTCTAATAGAAATTGAATGTTACCAAACACCAAATCATTTCTAGTACACCAACAGGTAAGTAAATCTATCAACCCCCCCAAAGATAAGGTTACATTCCCCTGAGATAAGCCTAATATAGTACACCAACCGGCAAGTAAATCTATCAACCCCAAAGATAAGGTTACATTCCCCTCAGTTGGGCTATAAACATTTCCAAGTATTCAGTGTGACCAAGAGATCCTCTACCCCAACATTCCAAAGACTCATCTGAAAAGTTGTGTCCATACACTGAGAACATTTGCATGCCCAACATCTTCTACCTTAGTAGATTTTCATCTCAAGCATCCTAGAGTTGAAATTCCTCTTCATAAGCTTTGATTCTAGAGATAGAGCTCCAATCAAAACCTCCAAGCATCTTCTACCTTAGATCTGCATCTCAAGCATCCCAAAGTTGAAATTCCTCTTCATAAGCTTTGATTATAGAGATAGAGATCTAGTCAGTACCTTCCACAAGAAGGTTTTCATTCCCAGAGTTTAAATTCCTCTCATAAGCATTGATTCTAGAGATAGAGCGCTAGTCAGAACCTTCCACAAGAAGGTTTTCATTCTTAATGGAATTCTAAGCTCCCAATTGGCTCTTGCATCTAGTCAACCAAGTGTTAGTGTCCCATTTCAGGTTTCGCAATTTGTTGAGGTACTCATGGGCAGTTTTCTCTATCCTATCATCTCGATTCTTGATGTATAAGTTTGAAGTTTTGTGTTTGATCACATCAAGCGAGAACTAGCCCTTGACCGAAATATCCAATCTTCTAGATGCGTTGATCTCAAAGGCTTCTACTTTCTCAATGACCAAGGCTAGCAAGTTTTAGTCTTATACATGATATACTAGCATGAATATAGTCTCTCCATCCTAGAAAAGTCCCATTCCATAGGTCCTTAAGGTGGAGAACATGCTTCTTGTGATGAGTCCTTTAGCAGCACCACAATACATGGCCTTGGCAAAGTCTTTCCATCCTAGCAAAGTCCCATTCCATAGGTCCTCAAGATGGAGTAAATGCTAGTCATTTGGTATATAATTATGGGTTCTTTTGGGGCACAACCTTGATCATGATTGCTGTTTTGAAACTCATAGTCTTTTGGGAAGAATTGGCCATTTATCATGACCAATTTATTTCCCTTATACTCAATTTCACCTCTGATTTTTGTATCTCACGGTCTATTTGGGGCTTTAATAATGCATATGGGTTGCTTAGTTGCATATTTGAGGCTTTACTTAACAAGAATGTGGGCAAACATATGCTAGTGTTAGTCTTTGAGTTTTGGGAGATAAGCTACGTGTTTGCATTTTTTGATGGTTAATTATTTTTTCTAGTAATGGAAGAAACACTAGATTGGTATTACAGGATATGCATTTACAAATTATTTCTTTTTTTCTTGGTTAGGGAATGGATGATCAGTAAGCTATTCCAACTAATAATCTGTCTGAGTCAATTCATGGGAGTTGGTTGGTTAGCAGTAATCTAGAAAAAGAAAATAGGATTGTATAAGGCATGTGTGGGTGATATATGAATGGCTCTTCTATAGTCCTCAAATTACACCGCGTTCTTGAGTGGACAACATATTGGTAGAGGTCCCTCATTGTGGAAGAACTGAAGAGAAGAGCTGGTGAGTTAAATGTGAAGAATAAAAGGTACTAGAAAATTGTCAATCAAATCAATAAATCAACAGTAAAGTTAGGGATTGGATCAGGTAGCCTTCCCATGCATGGGGAGCTTGAGACAGTAAGAAAGAAAAGGGGCAAGGCAGTGCTAGAAGGGATTGATAAATTGGACAGCCACAAGCCTGAATACATTCATGTAATAAGAAATTCAAGAAAGAAAGGTGATTTGGGTTTGCTTGTACGGGAGGCTAAAAATAGAAAGCCAGTAGTGGTGGAGGTGGAGACAAATGGTGCACTATGGGCAATATGACGATGCAAGCCATTCAGCAAGGCAAGGTGCAATGGACGTATTCTACGAACAAATTCAAAATGCAACAAACTTGTTAACAGCTATTCCCATTGCCAAAAATCTAACGGTTCCAGCACCATGTTTTACGTGAAATGCTTCTTAAACCTAGCATGATATGCTTCTCAAACCTAGCATTCAATGTAACATTCTTCTTAATATTTACAGAAGATGCTATCACTTCATGATTTTCATCAATGACATCATGTTCTTAATCCACTTTTGACATACTCTTAAACCATTCCATTTATGCTACTTAGCATGGTTAACCCTCTTCCTAACATATTCTTAGACTAGTGTAATCATGCTACTTAGCATGCTTGATAACATGATTAAACAATTTTAGCATAAACTAATCCCTTCATGTTAATATTAATTCATGCATAATATTTAAACAAGCTTAGCATTAATGAGAAGAAGAGTTTTATAATATCAATCCCTAATCAAGCTTAAGCATGCCTTAATGAACATAGATTTACTCTTAAAATCTTAGCTTAGAAGAGATTTTATGTAACATTAATTAGTTAAATATATAAAATTTCTTGAAGCTTGCCTACTCATAGGAGGGAGGATTCATATGCATCATACATCTACTAAATCAACAATTATTACTATAGTAAGCTTAGTGGGCTCTCTAATCTACTATGAGAAGGCTGAAATAAGCATTACCTTCATCTCATGAGACAGAGAAGAAGGTGAGCTTTCCATGAAAGCTTGAACTTCATAAGAGTGTAAAGCATCAATTAAACCATCAATTGTTGCCAGTCTAAATAGCTAATTGGGCTTATGAGAATATTACTTAAGTGGTTAGGCAAGCATTACCTTCACGCCATGGGTGATGAGAACGAGACAAACTTTCCATAAAAGTTTGTCAACAAGTGAATCATGGGAGCTCCATACGCAAGCGAATGCTTTATGGGTATTTTTGCAAGCCATGTGGCTTCACAATAAGCACACAAAGCACATCAAATGCAAGACTAGGGATAAAGGAAAATAATCATTTTTTTTCTCATGGAGGGATACAAGCTTAAATAAATTCTTAAGAGCTCAAAACAATGATTAGGATGCTTAAAAAGCTTAGCTTTTAATAGAAGAAAATTATGGAGATTACCTTGGGTGGAGAGAGAGAGAGAGAGATGGATTGAAAAAACCCATGCTTGAGAGAAAAAAATACACATCTCACATGCATAACAAGCTTCTCATGTTTTGTGAACAATTAGCTTTTGGCTCTACTAAATCAAACTCAAGTATTAAATGCCTAGTTTTACCAAATGCATTATTCTATCACATGGGGTCTTTTAAAGTGGAGCTTTAGAGGGATTTTAAGTCCTTTAGCTACTAAAGTTTACTTGCACCGAAAATAAATCAAGGTACAAGCTTACAAAGGCAACTTGATTAACTTCTATGCCTTCATATTCAAAGGATTTTCAACCAAGGCTTGACCATACACATTTTCCTACATCATGGGGGTCTTATACACTTAAGCAACACCTATGGAGTTTATATGGATGACTCATGGTGGCGATAAGCTATGGGTCTAAAGACTTAAACATTCATGAATCTATCTTCATGTTTATATATAAGTAGGCTTTGTATATAGCCTATGGACGATTTGGGGGGTTCACTTTAAAATATGTAAGTCTACTATGTGCAATCATTAGGATGGGTTTTTTGGCCAAGATTTTGAGAAAAATTTACAGAAATCTTCTTACATAAGGGGATTTTAGACGGTATTTTGAAAAAAAAAAACCCATAAGTTTATAAAGAAATTTCTGTCATTTTATTAAGTCAAAATTCACAAAAAATGGTATTTGTAATACCCTTTGAATGCACGTTGTATGTAGGTCTTCCTAAAAGTACACCCCCGAGTGAACGACCAGTTAGAATTTTTCCCTTTATAGTAGTAAAAAACTTGATTCTGGCCTTGATTCTACACAGACAAGATCGAGGGCTAATTTCCTTATTTCAATAATCCTAATCTTCCTAATTGTTTGTTCGATGAATTTTGATATGCTACATGACTTTAATTAGGGCTAACCTTAACATCCTTCCAGAAGGTTTCCATCTGATGATTCATCTTATCTAGCATTTATTTAGATACCTCAACTTGAGTAATGGATTCAACCAAGTTAATGTTGTGGCAATCCTAGGGATCTTACGATGACCATGAAAGAGTACTAGTCTCCACACTCAAGAACCTCTCGAAACCAACATTTGAAGGTAAAAGAGGCACTCATGGCAACAAATTAAAAGCAAGCAATGGCTACATCAGTTAAGGGAACAAAGCTCACATGCCACCACTATGAGACCAAAGACAAAGCCCACTACCACCACTATGGGAAAGGTAGACATATAACTGGTAAAACATTGAGAGAAGTAAAGTAAAGGTGCTTCCCATGGAAGGTAGCTTCAAGCATACCTCTTATTCTAGAACATTATAAAAAGGGCATGGTTCCCACCTTGTGTTGTGACCCTACTTCTTCTAGCCTTGTGCAATAGTCAACATTGTAACCCAAGAGGCAAACTAAGGTCGACCAATCTAGCAAATGGCAAAGAGTGTAGGTCCAATACATGTATGATGATAAGATTAATCAATTGAGGGGGAGTGTTGAGAAACAAGTGATGATAGTGCAACCATTTCAGCATTAAGAGAGACCATGTAACCTTAGAAATATATGTAAAGGGTTTCCAGTCAAATGTCACTAACTAGATGGGCCAAATGGGTCATAAGCCATGTATGTGGTGGTAATAATCAGCCCAAGATAGCATCAAAACAATGCATCCTGAACAAGTGGCCTAGTAGGTGCATAAAGATCAACAATCTTAGCATTAAATGGGCCTATCTCAAACAAGTGAGCTAGTAGGTGCATAAAAGGTCAATAATCTCAGCATTAAATAGGCATTACGGGAGATTGAAGCTACAATAAGGGAGCCTTATTATGGCTAGATTAGGCAATGGATTAAGAAAAACAAGGTACTAATGATGATCTATAATCTAATGCAAATGTGTTATGTTGAATCTAACCTCTCACATTATTATTATCTTATCATTAGCTTAGTAACTTTTTCTCTATTTTCATTATACAAGTATGAGTATCTTAATCCAATTCTATCCACCACATTAGTGAGCTTTCACCTATATCAAAGCCTACCACCGTTCCCTAGTAACTACAACTCTAGGCAATCAAACTAGCTAATTCGCACTAATATCTTTACTAATCACATCTTTACCTACCTTTATAAACTAGATCAAATCTTATCATTGGAGTTCTACTACAATTGGAGTTATATACAAGGTGCCAAGCCATTTAAGATCACCCACAACACCACAAGCATCAAAATTACCTGCCTCTATGAACTAGCTCATATCTTATCATTGGAGGAGTTCTACTAAAATTGCAATTATATACAAGGTGCCAAGCCATTGAAGATCACCCACAATAACACAAGCATCAAGATTGAATAAATTCGAAAGCTCTTGAAAGAGCCAATTTTTTGTGTTAGTTTCAGCTTGCCTTGGAGAGCTTGCTTTCATCAAATCTAAATAACTAGGTGCAAACTGAAGGTCTAGATGGTGTCTAATTGCAAAAAGTGAAGTATTTAATTGCTTCAATTACGTGAAATATCCTCTATAATGGTGATTTGAGTAGCTTACTTGATTTTGGAATTTCTACATCACAGTCATTAGTGCTAAAATGATTGTGATGTTTTTTAGAAATTGAGGGCTCAAACCAATTGGGGAGTTACTCTATTTCTATCCATCTTTCCCTTTGATTTAATAGCTCTAATCCATACTCCATTTCAAGGAACAATTCTATAGTTAATAATCATTGGGTTTGTTAAGCTTAAGTGAGTATTTAGGTACATTGGTCGTTGCATCAAATCCCTTTGTACAAGGGTAGACACGGGCCTTGAGAATAAACAAATGCTAAGACCCTCATTGTCATGGCTAATTTATTGGAGAAGGTTTTCACACATGGCAGGTTAAAATCAAATAGGATAATTATATGGGATTGTACGTGGAAGGGATAAGTGTCCAAAACATGAGGGTGAGAAGAATGTGTGGCACTTAGTAGAGATGAAAAGAAACTAGCTATTATTGTATTAGGTTTAGGAGATGCATTCATTCATCACATTATGGACAAAGGTAAATCATTAGCTATTATTGCATTTAGGAGATAATTCTTTCATTCATTACATTACTAACAAAGGTACATCATTAGCTATTATTTCATTTGGGAGGTCATGCTTTCATTCATCACATTATTAACAAAGGTACATCATTAGATATTATTGCATTTGGGAGATGATGCTTTCATTAATCACATTATTAACAAAGGTACATCAAAAGGGTCTTGGGATGGGCTAGAAAAATATTTTCTAGGGCCAAGGGAAAGAACTTAAAAATTAGCCTTAAAATCCAATTTGCTCTTGAAATGGAAGCTAATGTCACTGCAACAATTTGCATGTACTGTAGCACTTGTAGAAGAGGAGGATACCATAACCATCATACTAAAGTGCATGTCTGTGTGGAAGATTATGGGCCACTAGTGTCCTCACTCAAGAACCTTCCAAAACCAACCTTTGAAGTTATAGAGGCGACTCATGGAAGATGATAAACAAATCAAAAGCAAGACTACATCGACAGAAGAAGAGAAAGTCTTCTTCCACACAAAATACCAAAGGTGCTCACATGCCACCACCTCTATAGGAAAATGGGGCCTGTGACTAAAGATTGCTAGCATAAAAAGAGAGCCGAGAGGTGGTGAACATGATGGAGATGGAGAGAAGACGACAAAGATGATTCCCATGAAAGAAGCTCCGATAACCTCTTCCAGTACATTGTAAAAAGGGCATTGGCTCCCACCTTGTGTTGGAACCCTACTCTTAACCTTATGTTATAATCCTACTCTTAACCATTGTAAAAAGGGCATTGGCTCCCACCTTGTGTTGAAACCCTACTCTTAACCTTGTGTTATAATCCTACTCTTAACCTTGTGTAAAGTCTTAAGTCAATAGTTAGCATTGTAGCCCAAGAGGCAAACTAAGGTGGACCACTCTAGTAAATAACTAAGAGTGTAGGCTCAGTACATGTATGATGATAGGATTCAGCACTTGAGTGGTACTAGTGAAAATAAATAAGAGTGTAGGCCCAGTAAATGTATGATGATAGGGATCCATCACTTAAGGGGGACTGGTGAAAAACAAGTGATGAAGAGTACAACCATTTGGGAATTAAGGGGATGATATAACCTTAGGAAGTTATGTGAAGTGTGCTCAATAAAATGTTACATGAGTTGATAGGCCAAATAGGTCATAAACCATGATGTATAAGGGTAATAATTAGCCCAAGATGGCATCAAAAGAATGCACCTAGAATAAGTGGGCTAGCATGCGCATAAAAGTCAACAATTAGCATTAAATAAGGCTTGAATCAAGGGAGGTGAAGCTACAATCAAGGGAACCATATTAGGGCTAGATTAGGTAATTGATTAAGCAAAGCAAGGTTGTATTAAAGTACTATAGCATTTTTAATGGCACCCAAGTGCAAATGTGTATGTTTTAAATCTAACCTCTTATTATCTTATCATTAGATTAATCAAGTTTTCTCTATTTTCATTATGTAAGTATGAGTAGCTTAATCCACTTCTATCCACCTTAGTGATCTCCCAACTTAATTTTCAAGTATGTCACCATCTAGGAGAATTCATGTCTCCCCTCAACATGCAAAATACACAACTTGTGAACCCTTTCCACACACACGTAGACCTGAAATCTTAGCATACTCCCCTCACGATGTGGGTGTCTTGCCATGTTGTCTCACTAGTCACCCTAAATCTCAACCTCTCCTAGACAAAGGCTCATGTGTGCTCAATCTGCCTACATCATCATGCACCACACATGGACGACCACATATGGGGGCCTACACATTTTAGTTCTTGACTTAATGCATTTGCATTACATGTGGGATATCATGCCCACAACTCGCACACTTAAAAATATGGTTTTTACATGCTTACTGATCATGAGACAAAAAACTAAGGAAACTAAGGCTACATCAAAATTATTTGTGAAGCAAAATGTCATTTCCAAATTTGATGAAGCCCAAGCCAAAGAAAATCTTTTTTAAAATATTGAATACATGAATTGTACCACATGAATGGTCAATGTGATGAAGCTCCTCTCAAAGCATATGGCCATGATGTCTAAAACTATACACTTTTGTTCTCCATATGAACCACTCCTTGAGAAAGAGTTTTTAAAACCACTCGTGTACAAAACTAAGGGTTTCTCTTAGGGTTTTCTTCTACACCTCAAGGGATTGAAAAGATGATATTTTAGTTATGCAGAGTGTTTCCCATTTATCATTTATGGCCCCCTTTCCTTCTCTTTACATGTTGCTCTTATTGGTGTGTAGGAGATGTGGCATGCTCATGTGATTATTCTCTGAGGTAAAGCTAATTATGGCACCTATGTTGCGTGTTGCACTATTCGACAAAGTGTTTTACACCACTTTTTTGTATAAGTCTAAGGGTTGTCCTTCAGGTTTTCTTCTCTAACTCAAGAAATTTATAAGATAATATTTTAGTTATCTACACAGTGTTGCCCATTACAAAGTGTTTTAAACCACTTTTTTGTACAACTCTAACCTTTAGGTTTTCTTCTATAACTCAAGAAATTTACAAGATTATATTTTAGCTATCTACATAGTGTTGCCCGTTATGGCCACCTTTCCTTCTCTTTACATGTTGATGTTATGGGTGTAGGAGACATGGCATGCTCATGTGATTGTCACCTGAGGGAAAGCACATGACCAGATTGATGTTGGCACCTAGTCTCATGTGATTTTCATCTAAAGGAAAGCACATGACTCGATTAATGATGGCACCTATGCTCATCTGATTGTCATCTGAGGGAAAACACGTGGCCGGATTGATGATGGCACCTATGCTGCATGCTACAGTACTCAAGTAATAAAGCTGTTGCATGCTTTGCTCAACTAATAAAGATGTCAATTGTTGGCTCTTTTTCTTCTCTTTTTGGTCGTGAGCTAATAAATTCCACATGGCTAGGGAATCTCATAGCAGGAAGGTAAGCCTAGGACTAAGATAATTCAACTTTCTTTTGACCCACTATGGCTACCTTTCCTTCTCTATACAGGCTAATCTTGTTGGTAGATGAGACATATCTTGCTCCTATGACTATCATCTGAGGGAAATCAAATGGCTAGATCAATGATGGCACCTATGTGTGCTGTATCGCTCAGCTCTCTGATAAAGGTGATGGTGATTACTGCCAGCCTTTTGTTTGGTATGCTTGTCCTACTAGTTCTAGCTAGTGAGTTGGTGTTTCTATGTGGCACATGTGGGTGTTGTGGGACTGTAGTGATCCCCTTAGTCCTTGGAAATGCATGGGAAGCTCCAAGGAAGTGTATGTGCAACTCTCTTTGGCATTTAGCACCATGTGTGGCTCTTCTCTATTGATGGGAATGAGAATGCCTAAGGCTACTGCACATGGGTAAGGTGTCGTCTCTTGTTGCTTTTAATGTCTATAGACTCTTTCGATTGGACTTCTCTAAAGGTAGTATCAAAACATGAGTCAAGGTGGTAGAGCCGCAACTCTCCATTCCTACTTAATCTTTGGGGTTGGCATCAGAGACACGGTCTCTCTATTCCATCTAGTATGGTGTTTGTGATGGTGCGATTATAACGCATTGTGGGTGAAATTTTTATTTACTTTGAAACTCAAATGTAGGGGTTCCCTTCATAGAAGCCTTGTGCTTCTAACAACCTCGTTGGAACCCAATGAATGTTGCCTACTATTAGGCTTCTAAATAGCCTAGTTGGAACTCAATGGAATGTTGCCTACTAGTAGGTTGGCAAAGCTTCCCCTGACTCTCTTTTACTTTGGAGATTGGGGTTTTCTCTGTAAGGTTTGGGACCCAAATGGAAGGGTTTCTACCATAGAATCCTTAAGCTTCTATGATGGAAGCCTTAAGCTTCTAACATTTTTGGGATCGAAGGTAAGTGTAAAATTATGTTATGTGGGGCTCTCACTTGGCAAATCTCCACTCATGGGCCTCTTTGTTGGGCATTGTACTTTACTTAGCTAGCCAAAGTATTCTTGGTGGGTACCCACTCCTTCTTGGTGACTTCATTGAAAGGTTAATGAGGTTAACATTTAGGGAGTGGTTTTCATCTTCATCAATGAGGTTTTGGATCTCCATAATGGTTTGAGGGGGTGGCCAACATGGCTAGGTAAGAGGATTTTTAGGTGTTAGGGCTACCTGAGATCATGACCTTAAATTATAAGACGATGCTACCCCTCAAGCTCAACTCCACCTCATGAACTCCAAGCATATCTCGAAATCTGCGAAGCTTCTCAGCTCCCAAGGCCTTCGTGAAGATGTCAGCAACCTGATCGTCTGTGTCCTGACGTAGGCCAAGTCTATGTTGCCTGCCAAGACTTTCTCCCTGATGAAGTGGTAATGTACCTCAATGTGTTTCGTCCACGCATAGAAAATTGGGTTCTTGGCCAATTGTATACTGCTACGAAGTAGCTTGCGTAACCAAGCTACCTCGCATGCTACCACCGTAACTCCTCTGTACTCAACAAGGCAACTGTGAGCTACTTCCTGCTGCTCCATGTCATAGCAGCACTCCCTAATGAAAACATAAATCCACTGGTAGATCTCCTATCTGAGATGCTACTTGCCCAATTTGCATCTGTGTGCCCATATAGCCATAATGGTATACATAAAACAATGTATAATCAATAGTGGCCCTCAAATACTGAAATGTGCATCGCACACTATCAAGATGTGGTTTGCACGGAACCTACATAAACTAGTTGTCTAAGCTAACCGTGTAACTCTAATCCGGCTTGCTAATCGCGACATAGATCAAACTCCCCACAATCTTCTTGCACATAGTGGGATCCTCCAACAGATAACTTGCATCCGCACTAAGCTTTCCATTTTGATCTAATGGCACTAAGATTGGATTACAATCAGCCATCCCATACTTGGATAACATGTCCAATACATACTATCTCTGTGACAGCCAAATAACATCAGGTGTGCGAATGACCTCAATTCCCAAAAAGTAGCGTAGATCTCCCAAATCCTTTATCTCAAACTTCCTTTTGAGAAGACTTTTCACATGCCCCCAACAATAAGATCATCTACATAGATGGTGATGATCATAATACCCTTATCACTCTTGCATACATACAAAGAATGATCTACATTTGCCATATGAAAACCAATAGTGATAAGATATTCAGCAATCTTGTCATACCATGTTCCTCATGGAGCTTGCTTCAGCCCATATAAGGCCTTATGAAGCTTACATACATACTTTGGGTGACCTGTATCCTCAAAACTTGGTGGCTGATCCATATACACCTCTTCTTACAAGTCACCATGTAAGAACACATTTTTTACATCCATCTGATGTAAAAACCAGCCTTTAGCTACAGCCACTGCAATCACAACTCTCACAATTGCCATCTTTGCAACCGGGCAAATGTCTCCTCATAATCAATCCCATGTGTCTGCACATATCCTTTGGCTACCAATCTATCCTTGTACCTACCTATGCTACCATCACTGTTATGTTTCATCTTATACACCCACTTGCAGCAAATAGCTTTCTTGCCTTCAGGCAATGGCACCAAATCCCAAGTCTCATTTCCATACAATGCATCCATCTCCTCATCCATAGCTTTCTCCCATTAAGGCTCATCTCCTCCGAGCCACTAGACTCTCCACCCACCATTAACAAAAGAGAATGCCCTGCAGAAATATCTGGCATACCAAGAGGCTCAACCACTTTCTCTTTGCCTTTATGTGGTATTATGACGTAGCGTGTCACTCCATAGTCTATCAACACAACCAGTGGATGAGGACTCTCCTAGTCCACTCAATGAATGTGATTGCTGACTTGCATTTTGTGCAACCACGTTTCCACTTACATTAGCCCCAACAGCATCTTTTTTAGCAGTATACTAGCTATTGATCTCATCAAATACAACATCCCTACTTGCCCCCAATTCACGTATAGTAGGATTATAGCATCTATATCCCTTTTGCTCAAGGGAATACCCAATAAACATACATTTTTTTGCCTTTGGATCCAGCTTGGTATGCAACTCATCTAGCACATGCACATATGCAATGCATCCAAAAACTTTCACGTGAGACAAATCAAGTTTCCTACCAATAAACTTCTCCTTTGGCATTACATCATGTATGGCTGCAGTAGGAGTCCTGTTCATGATATAAACTATTGTAGACGCAGCCTTAGCCCAATAGCTATGTGACATATTCTTCTCTGCCATCAATGCTCATGCTATCTCTGCAATGTGCCTGTTTTTCTGCTTATTAGCAACTCCATTTTTTCGCAAAGTGTATCTACATGTAAATTGTCTCAGAATGCCATTCTTTTGCAAGAATTTAAAGAACTCATTGGAGAAGTATTCTCCCCCTCTATCTGACCTTAGGCACTTCACAGGCTTTCCTGTTTGTTTTTCAGCCATCACTCTGAAATTTTAAAAATGAGTGAACACTTCACTCTTCTCCTTCATGAAATACACCCACACTTTCCTCGTGTGGTCAATCAATGAATGTTACGTAGTAGTACCTGCAGCCACCAATAAACATAGTCTTCGGGACCCCATACATCTGAATGCACAACATCCAGTACATTCCTACTCACATTTCTGTCATGTGAAAATACATGCTTTGTTTGCTTTCCAAATTAGCATGCTTCACATACTTTTTGCATGCCTTCAACTTTAAACTTAGGCAGCCCTGTCACAATTTCTTTAGTCTGCATAGACTTCATTCTTTGCACATTTACATGCCCAATTCTCTTATGCCAAATGTCTGTATTTGCAACAACTCCTGAACCATTTGCAAACATTGTAGCGCTCACTTCATGCATATTTACATTCAATGTAAACATTCTGCCCACTCTGTTGCCTTTTGCAACCAACATGTACTTATCTTTAAAGTCTTCTACATAACAGCCCCATCAGGATTAAATCAGACCTGCAAACCCTGCTCAATCATCTGGCCAACAGAAACGAGATTCTTTGTAATGTTCGGAACATGAAGTACATCTACAAGGTACTTCACCTTACCATCCTGCATAGACAATGGCACATCTCCAACATGGGCAATTGGATGAGCAGTGTCATCCCCTATTTCAACAAAACCTAGTCTTTCAAGACTTCATTTCCTTGAACCACTCACCATGACTTGTCATGTGGTTCGAAGCACCTGAATCAACATACCATACATCATCCTTACATGCTACTACATCATTTCTAGACATAGCATTAACCACATGTTACATAATAAACAACCTCTCATTATCCTCATTATTTTTACTATAGGATGCATAGTTGTTTTGCTGCACTTTTCCATTTCGCATCACTCTACTTCTTATAGCAATCTGCCTCTACACATGTCCATGCTTACCACAGTAAAAACAACCTCGTGTATCGTTATGATGTTTTTGCCAACAATTACCACCACGACCTCGTTGACTCCCCCTGCCTCTAAACTGGCCTCTTCCACTATGTGTTGTTGTTGAATCCTGGGACTGTTGTTACTACTCACCATAATTCTGATTACATGTTTGGCCACCACCTTGGTCACATCCACGACGTCTACCTCGTCCTCTACTTGAACTTGTGTAGAAGGCCTGCTACTCTGAAACTGTTTTTGTTTTGTGAAGACCGTTGATCTTCACCCAAATTCTTCTCTTCAATAATCAGCATTGACACCAAATTTATGAAGTTAGGAATGGTCTCCCGAATCTGAATAGACGTCTTGATGAATGCCTTGTATTGTGGCCCGAGACCATGTAGACACACTTCCACCTTATCATCATCAACAACAGACATACCAATTGATGCAAGGGATTCCACAATTCCCTTGATCTTCAAGGCATAATCATTCACAGACATATTTTTCTTCTCCACAGTATGAAGCTCATTCTTCAATTGAATCTTTCATGCCTTGGTGTGTTGATTTCATACAGCTTCACCTAGGTGTCCCATGCCTCCTTAGGTGACTTGGCATCTTGTATATACCCAATCATATTGTCTTGTATGTTGATAGAAAGCCAATACATGACTTTCCTTGCTCCTTTATTCCAATCCTTAAATTCTTTTACATCAACAGCAATTCGATTAATCTCCGGTATCTCTGGTTCCTCCTCATATTCACCTTCAATGTAGTCCCAGTAATCTCTGGTATCTTTGGTTCCTCCTCTCATGTTCACCTTCAATGTAGTCCCAGTAACCTTTTCCCATCAGGAAATTTGTCAATCTAAACATCCAAGCATGGAAGTTATTCTTGTCAAGCTTCTCTATAGCAATCTAATTTATTCCATCATTCGACATCTTGTCTGCAACACGTATTTACCAAAAACAACACTCTTGTTTGACCTACACAAATTGTTGTATTCTCTACAGCGGTACTATACTACACCCAAACTGTCACAACCAGTGACCTCAATTTGCATACATACACCCAATGGCAACTTTAAGACCTCTTTACAACACACACAGTGTCTGCACAACCAATCGCCCTTCCTATAGATCCAAAAAAAGAGTTCTGCAGAGAATCAAAACTTACCCGTAGTGCCCGTGAACACCTACTCTACGAACTAAAAAACGGAGGTCTAGATGCGTCCGAAACGCATTTTCGACCCAAAAAAATCCATCCAACAAATAATAGAATTGCCTTGTAGCTCTGCTCCCGCGAAGAAAGCTCCTCAATCAGAGTTCGTTTGCTGGTGCCTCTCCCGAGAAGAGCTCTCGACAAGGGTGTAGTAGCCAACACAAAGGGAAGAGTAGATGAAGCTCTTACCCTCGTACCACTTCATGTGCTTCTCTTGCTTGTCGCTCATCCCTTAGCATGAACCAGGCTCTGATACCACATGAAGAGATGTAGGGGGAGAAGAGAGCTTGAGCTCTTGCAAAGCACACACACACTCACACAAACCCTAGAAGAGAACACACAAGGTGAGAGGTTGAATATTCTTCTTCTTTTTCACAAAACAAAAGAGGTCTACTAAGAAGATAAAGTGACTTAAACACATAATAGAGTATATACAAGCAGTCCATAATTTGAAATATGTTGGTGCCAGCTCTACCAAACCCGCCAGTGATGTAAGTGTTGATGAATGGTCATGCAGGTGCCTCGTGAGTGTTAGCTCATGTTGAATGGTCATGCAGGCGCCTCGTGAGTGTTAGCTCATGTTGAGCTTGACATCTTAACAAAAGATATCTATAAATGGATCAATATATCCATATGAACTATATTACTCATATGACTCATAGCTCCTCATGTTCTAGACTCTCAAAGTCTACTCACAAGGTCATTGAGTATTATTGTATTGGTGCAGCCTCCCTGGAGGGGAAACCGGTTGGGGTGGTAATACTAAGGTGAGTATGACATTAGTGAAGGTATGCACATGTACCTCTTGATAAGGGGTTTTTATAAATGGGTACTAGATTATGTGACAATTTAGGAGCATTTGGAATCATTGGAAGGAGTAGGTTGCTTTGGTGCCAAGAGCACGGGTTATGGTGCCAGAGTCCACCTTGTTAGGTCTCATTGTGGTACCAATAATGGGTTCTGTCATGGTTCTTGTGGTGCTAGCAATGAGAACAAAACTATTAATTTATAGGCCTCAATTGTACTTGTAAGATTTGACAAACTGCACAACAAACCATGTCTCTCCATGGAAACAAGTGAGGTTGTTGTTCGGCTTAAGGAACTGGCTGGGGCTAGCCTTAAGGTTTGCCCCTGGGGCTCACCCTGCCATTGTCGGCCTATTTAATTAAACAAATTTTTTGCCAACTTTTCCATGCTAATTTCCTTGACTCTATTAAATTTGTAGCTCTGCTGAGGCTTTAGATTATGTGTCCTGATTTGGTGAATGACTTCTACATCCCTATTATGCAAATTTGTCTACTAGGTCTATTGCCTCTCACAGCAACACTCATCAAAGATGTCATTTCTATAGATGGTTACAAAGCCTCTTGATTTTGAGACCAATCATAAATGTATCAATGAGTGATCAGCCATCCAACCTTTTATGGACTACATCTCATATGGAGGTTCTAGCAATATAGTCTTGCATTATCTCTCCTTCCTCTTACTTGAGGTTATAGATTTATGCAATGGGGCTCCATCTTGCTCCACATCCCAAAATGAAGGTGTGTCTCAAGGTGTGTCTCAAGACCTTATAGTAGTTGGTGTTTTCAAGTGGGTTTAGAGACCTAAAACAATGGCTTGCTTTCCCCTTCGCGGTCCAAATGAAGAGATCTTGCTGGGATCATCAATCTTACCCATGGCTTCACAAACTTGATCGAAATTTTCTAGGTATTATTGAATGTGATTTCCAGTTCCATCAAATTTGTCCATCATCCTCAACATGTGGTTTAACTTTATTTTGTCCAATTTTAAGCCTCTAGGTGCTATGTTTATGGCAACTCCCCTTCCCATTCAAATGTCATCCTAAGCATGCCTTCAGCATATTCACATGGTGGTGAAATGTAAGGGAATGGTTGTGCAAAGCCCTATAATTTAGAATTTGGTATTTCTTGCCCCATGGGATTCTGGACTATGCCATTTTTTATGTCGGTGAGGCTATGGACTTATTGGGATAAGGACAAGTTATGTTTGAATGTTCTTGTGCATCCCTTGGGTTTGAGGTATTCCGAGTCATTGGCTCTTCCTTCCCCATGTTCCTAATTCCTTATGTAAATGGAAAGGAATTTGAAGTGGCAAAGAAGCTTCTATAATGGGCTCCTTAAGAAGGTGATGTTGCATCATATTTGCTTAATGTTGGGTGCTTTGTGGAATGCTCATCCCCAATGGTATAGAAAAAGATACATGTCTCAATTTTCATACTAACTATGGTAGTTGGGGTGCTTGGGCTTGTTGTCCAGCTTGGGTCAAATCTAATCGGCACCAAAGGTTTGAAACATTGTGATGGTTTGACATCATTTTTAAGGGGGAAAACCTTGAGGTTCCTAGTCTTACGTCTCCTTCTCTCCTTCACTCAAGATTTTTGCCCTACAATAGGGTGGTTTAATGCCCATAAAAAAGGTATGGTGCAATTTACTAAAGCCAGTTGGTGAATCTGGGGTTCAAATGGTCGGTTCTTATTTCTCTTATTGCATCGTTCCTTTGCTCTCACATCTATGTTTAGTTGGATGGAGGAGTCTTACCTTATATTGTTTGCTAGGAATTGGAGGCTGGGTGGGTTTGAGAAGGTATGGTTTAATGTGCTACATCCCATTAGAGGCTACGAGGTTGCAATCTAAAGAAGGAGTCTTGAAATCTAAAGAGGGAGTCTTGCCTTCTTAATATGGAATCACTTTGTATATTGATCATTGTTTTTGCTATAAACCAAAGACTAGGTGGGTTTGCGAATGTGTGGTTTAATGTGTTATAATCCATTAGAGTCTATGAGTCTTGCCTTTGAAACACTTTGTATATTGATCATTGTTTGCTAGGAACCAAAGACTGGGTGGGTTTGAGAAGGTGTGGTTTAATGAGCTATAGTCCATAGAGGCTAGGAGGTTCTCAAAACCTATTTTCTCCCCAATGGATATATTTCCTTTAGGCTTAGAAGTCCTTAAATGCCCAAAAAGTCATTCTACTTGTGGACTATGTTTTATTAGAAACCAACCTCATTGTTCTCTCTACAATCCCTCTTTCCATGTTATGGTCTATTAGAAACCAGCCTGTCGCTCTTTCTCTTTTTATGCTTGAAGGCCTAGGCCATGCCACATTCATGATGGCTTGAGCTCCATGACATTCCTCTTCCTTTCTACCCTTGTATTTCTCTTCTTTGTAAACCTTTAGGGAAATTCTTGGGATTCAAACCCAATGATGCTCATTCTAAGCATTGTCCCTCTGAGGATTGTGTAGAAATTAACATCTTGAAATCTCTACACAATATAGCATTATCATTGATATAGGTCCAGTTCTCCCTCCTTTAGAGATTAAAAAGCCTATACATAGAATCCTTTCTAACTCATGATTTCTCTATGAAATTAACACCTTGGAATATCTGCACAAGGAAAAATTATCATTAATATAGGTCCAGGTTCTCCCTCCTGCAGAGATAAAAAGAAACTATTCATAGAAGCCTTCCTAAGTCATGCTTTCTTTATGAGATCAAAGATTATAAGGATTGCCCTAGGAAAAATGTTATTAACAACCAAAGGAAACTTATCTTTCTAATCCTGCTCCACCCCCTCCCAAGACTCAAATTGATAGTGAAGATTTTATCACTATAACCAAAGGTAAATGAGATGCTCCTCATGCTATTAACATGCCTACTGCCAATTTCTCCTCTCAAAATCAATTGCAAAATATCTCCTCCCCTTCTAACCTTGATTTCTCTAAACCCATAAACACTCCTGACATTTCTAAAAAAGAATCTATAATCTTGACTTCTATACCCCATTCATGGAGCCTAACAACTTAAACACAAAGGAACTAGAGGGTATAAAGGAAGAATCCTTGCTACCCAAGACTAATCTAACATCTCCACTAAGACTCCTATTACGATAGGTGAAATAGCCATGACTGCAACTGAGGGAAGATTCTCCAAGGTTGGTATAGCCTCCTCTCCCCTGGCTCTTAAAGGTAGAAGGAAATTTGAAAGCCCCGCAAACCCAAAAAAAAAATGATTAAATCCATCTCTATTATGTCCTACAGTACCCAAAGGGTTTATTGATTTTTTAAGACTTGAGGTTATTTCTCGATGGTTGGTTTTTTCAAAAACAAATCTTGCCCCTAACTTTATTGCTATTTTATTGAGATACTCTATCTCAAAGATTTTTGTTCATTAAAGATTATTTGGTTTTTATCATCCAAAAGAGCACAAAAGGCATCCATCCTAGATGGAAAGACTAATTAAAGGCTTGCTTGAGGACCCCAAAGAAAAATGTGTTTCTACTTTTTTAGACTACACTTTGGGACTCCTTTCTCCCACCTCATTATATGCTTCTAGGCCATGTTTCTAAGGCTCGCCCCTAGTCTTTGGGATTCTCTCCATCAGCTCTCACAATCTCTCATCCTTGCTAGATATTTCAATATTATTGGGCCCCATTTATAGAGGTTTTAGAGCTTAGGACAAGTCCTTAAGGGAGCTGAAAAGGAAAGTTGGGCTCGCCTTATTGGCTTCCACTTTCTATAAGATACTTTAGCCCTCATATTTAGGACTTTCTCATCAAATCACATCATCTCTCATGCTTGCTAGAGGTTTCAACATGATTGGGGCCATATAGGGAGGTTTTAGAGCTTGAGACATGTCTTGAAGGGAGCCTAAAAAGAAAGTTGGGCTTGCCTTGTTAGCTTCCACTTTCTATAAGCTACCTGATCTTTGGGACTCTCTCCATTATATCCCACAATCGCTCATCCTTTCTAGAAATTCAAACATGATTGGGCTCCATTTAGAGAGGTCTCACAACTTAGGAAATCTGGGCTCACCTTGTAGCTTCCAGTTTCTACAAGATACTTCCTACCCCAAGGACTTCACTTGGTCCAACATGCAAAATCCTCCCCATCTTAGAAATGATAGACTTAATAAAATATATTGTCATTCTAAACTTATTTAGTCCTTCACTAGTGTCAACACTAAAGTCTTCCATTCCCTTACTCAATTTGACTATCCTGTTATCTATCCTATTACACTTACTCTCTTACCTCTGAAATCTCCTGGTTTCATAAAAATCCCTCTTTCTTTCTAATCCCCTCTATTTAATAAACCATTTCCAATATATGAAAAAAATATTTTAGCATAAACATATACTGGTGCTAGAAAAAAACCATCCTTCAGTGTATTTCTCAAAGGCTAATATAGGGAAAAACCAATTTGATTGGGGTTAGCAAGGCTTTTCTAAAGGACTATTAGGTATATAGATTTTAAGGAAAACAGACTTTGGAAGTTTAAACTTGTATATAATTATATTATTATATTATTAAAATACATATTAATAATAGATATATCATATTAAAGGGCCCACACTAAATGTTGACACCCTATTATTAGTAACTTCCCTACTAGCAAATCGAGATAAGTTATAACGATACGAGAGTGTGCTACAAATCATGATTCTGCGAATCGATTGGGCTTGGTCTTCTAGTTTCCAAGAAGAGAGAGCCGTGGAAGCCCTTGTTATTGAGTCCAAGCTTGCTTTGCTAATCCCTACTATGGTAACCACTTGAGCCACCCCACCTCATCTCTTGGGCTTAAACTGGCCATAGTTTTTTTCAATGGTCTCTCCATAGTCCTCAGAGGTATCATTTGTAAGTTTTCTCTGTACTTCATTAAAGTATTAGTTAAAGCTACAATACATTAATACCAATTTTATTTCCATAGGTAGCAACTTTGAAGCTCTATTTCCTTCAAGGCAGGCAAAGTGGAGATGGTTCACCTTCCTCTATTTCACTTGCTCTTGCTACACACACCCTAAAGCTCTATTTCCTTCAAGGTAGGCAAAGTGGAGATAGTTGGTTCACCTTCCTTGATTTCACTTACTCTTGCAACACACACCCTGATTCCATATTTCTGAGGTAATCCCCCTAAACCCCCTCTCCAAAAAAAATACTAAAAATATAAACATTGTATTTAACATCAAAATTCACATATTTTGATAAATTTGGGCTTGTAAAAGTAAACTTATGCCTGCTATCAATTGGTTTTAATCTCCATGGTACATGACGAGTGAAATTTCTAGGAGAAGAGAATGCTCTCCAATAGCATACGTGAAAGATTGAGATTTTTTTTACATAAAAGGAATGCTCTCCAATAGCATACATGAAAGATTGAGATGTTTTATTTAAAAAATAATAATAGATTGAGATATTTGTTTTTTTTGTATCAGGAAAGATGTCTTTTGTTCAATCAACTTTATTTGAGATGCATGGATTCACAAGAAAGGACCCTCGAGTCAAAGAAAAGGAAGAGAAGTTCCAAGCATGCTTCAACGAGTGGTTCACAATGTAGTAGCAAAAGTAGAGAATGAGAGCCTTACACAGAAAAATGGTGCCACTAGTGATGAAGAGGCTAATCATCATCGAAGAGCACGCCGAACAAGATCTTGTTGTCTTGGAGCTGCTATCATTTTGTGAGTGTCCTTCTCTACCTAAAAGCTTGTATCATAATGATAAAGCTTGAAGGGGTATATCTACAAGATAAAGAAGTCTCCCTTTTTAAGTCTTCTTATGGATGAGTCGACTGACATTGCAGTCACAAGAAGACAAGTGGTATAAATGCACAAACCTCATAGTATGTATTATTTTAGTAAACAAAAGTAAAGTGCGGGAAGACGTTACACTTTATCAAAGGCAACTGGAAGAAGATGAGATGCTAATGTAAAAGAGCACAAGCACTTTCTTAAAGATAAAAAATATATATATCTAAAATAAAGAACACAAGCACTTTCTTAAAGAGAGTCGTAAGGAGTATGGCTTCACTATTATGCTTTTATCTTAGGTGAAAGGAAGTCTCATTGTTGCTATAAGGAAGTCCCATTTTAGGTGTAAGGAGGATGGCTTCACTCTCATACTTTTATCTTAGTTGTAAGGATGTCTCATTGTTGAGGGTGGCCAAATCATGGGACACTAGGGAAATCTATTTGAGCCATAGGTATGAAACATATGCCCTAGCATCGAGTGCGAAGGAATCTTATCACACCAATGGAGAGTACGAAGATCCCTCTTTGTAGTTTGAAATTATGGATAAAAAGCTAGCAAAATATATGCTCAAATTTGGGTCTAAGATTTGGGAAGGAGATAAAAAGGTAACTCACACAAAAAAAATGGCCAAAAATTGCACACACACACTAAGCTGTGGTTCTTTCTTGATCTTATTCACTCACACCATCACTAAAAGGAGACATTGTTGCACACATAGCTTGAGAGATGAGATGCAAGAAGCAAGAAAGTGGAAGAGAGGGATAAAAGAAAAGATACAACCTCTTTTCATGAGTCATGCGTTTCTCAATCACCCAAAATACCTTTTCTTGATATTTTATTTAAATTTAAAAAGAGTACATCTTTTACTTCTAGTAAGGTTCTAAATTGAGGCTTTATTTTTCTAGTTGAATAAGGTTCCTATGCTACCAAAGAAAGGAACAAATTTAAATGTATATTGGCTTTTACAAATTTGTGGACCCTCTATTAAAGCTAATCACTTACAAAGTTGTTATAAAAATATTGCAATGAAATTTTACAAAGGTATAAATGCCAACAAAGGTTGATAAAATAATTAATTTTGCCAATATAGAACCAAATTCTTTTAGCTAACACTTCTAAGGCAAGATTGTGACTCTTCATGGTTGCAATTGAGAGTGAGAGTGAGAGGGAGAGGGAGTGAGAGTGAGAGTGAGATTTTCTAAGGAATCACTTATGCGGTTTGAGTTCTTCGAAAGTGTGCAATTTGTACCTTCTTCAATGCTTTCTTTAATTGATAATGTGACATATATGATTTAATTCTTCATTAATTATGATAATTTTTAATTTTAAAATTGATGAAATTTCACATCAATGAATTGGAGCCTCAAAATTTGTGTTACAGTGTGATCCTTGTATCTTTTTGTGAACATGCATCGACTTGCATGTCCAATTTCACATAAGTGAATTGGAGCCTCAAAATTTATGTTAGAGTGTGTTCCTTGTATCTTTTTGTGAACATGCATCTACTTGCATGTGGAAAAGATGGATACATATGCTATAATGCAATTGATTGAAGATTAAAGCATAATGATCAAGAATATGATGGAGCACTGAAAGGATACAACCAAGGATCCTTGAAGAAGATTACCAATTGGTAAAGTGATTAAAGAAGAAATCAAGGTGATTTTCAAGGCTTTCATCAAGAAGAACACGAAGCAGAAGACATGTATCCATGAATCATGGTCATGATCATGGTGGCATATTATTGATATGTTAGTCCTTTTCACCCTCTGTGAAAACAAGGACGCTATAAAATTCATGATCTTCACTTATATGTTGTGCAATAGGTGATTGCTTTACTATATCAGAAACACAAAGACTAGTCCTATGTGTAGACCTAGAAAAATAGTGACAGGCTCAAAATCATCCAAGTAAGAAACATACACAATCATACCATCAAGGCCTAGATCGGGTAGTTTTTAACAGTTCCCTCAACATACTCTTCAGCAAAGTGGCTATTGCAACTTCATCATTGTTAAAGGAGCCCACACTACTACAGTATGCTTTCATATTACTTATGTGGCTAGCAAATGACTCATTGTACTCCATTTTAAGGCCAAGGAATTTGATTTATAGGCTTATTTATTAGTGGATTTCCTTACCCCCAAATAGTGTGTCAAGATAGTTCCACATTGTCTATAATGTGGATTTGGATGCTATATGATGTATGAATGAGTTAGCTAGCCAAAGTGCAAGGATGAATAGTACCTCCTTCTGGTACTCAGGTGTGTATGTGGTTAGTATGGTGTGTGTGTGTGTAGCTGGGTGAAATTCTCGTGTGCGACTGGGAATGGAATAAGACCTCATGCAAAAAAATAGTGCCGACGTGCTAATTTCTCTTTCTTTATTCACCATTACTAGGGCATACATGAGTGAGTGTATGTGTGCATGTGAATCACCTCTTGATGTGTATAAGGTTATTGAGATATCCCTAAAGGCACTAAGTAGCATGCGGTTTTGAGGGTTGTAACCCTAAAACATGATTGATCTCCATCCTTGAGTGGGGAAGAAGGATGAAAAGGCTAGTGAAGGAGTCAAACTTGTGTGTCCATGAGAGGCAACCTATTGCTTCAGAGGGCCGTTCGAGCTACTGCTTGGAGGTAACAGCCATAGTTGTTGTGCCATTGTTGTGTGTAAGGCTCCTATGTAGGGGGCGATGCTATGCTCAAGAGAATTGAGCCTCAAGCAAGCTCAAAGGTTTGGAAGCTCTGTTGGGCATATAACATAGACAGTAGGGAGAGGAGAAAGAAGATTTAGCAATCGGCCTAGCCCTGAACTAGCTACACACCCATCATGTTTGTATGTGTCTTAACCATCTAATGAAAGACCACTCAAAGGTGACTTGATAACCATGAGCAAAACAATGTTGGATCAAAAACTAAACACAATCTACTTTGTGAATCATTTGGGATTAAGCTTAATTCTTATTGATGAAGAATCAATAAGAATTAAGCTTAATCCCAAATTATTCACACTGTAGATTCAACACATCAACTCATATTGCCAACCATACTCTCTCTTCTACATGAGGGTTCCCAAGTACATCCTTATATAGCTCAATCATCTATACTTGGCACACATGCATCTCTTTGAAATCCACACACCCTCCATGTGACTAGCACAAACCTTGTGATTCGAAACACTATCCATGTGGCTAGCCCATGTGAACCAGTACATCATCCATGGCAAAGACAATCTCCGCCCTTTTTCACATCTACATTCATCTCTTAATCTTGATCATGATTAACCTTTGTTCCAACGAACCATATAACTTGAGCATATCCAAAGAACCATGCTCCCTCCCCGTCACCACATTTCCAACATTAGGCTTTTCTCCATGAAGATTATATACCAAAGCTCAAAAAAAAATATTTGTTGCAATATACTAAGATAACTATATACAAGATACATCTATGTATTGAAATATTCACCAAGGGTCATATTTGTTGCAATTATACCAAAGCTTAAAAAAATATTTGTTGCAATATAGTAAGATAACCATATACAAGCTACATCTATGTATTGAAATATTCGCCAAGGGTCATATTTTACCCAATTATACTAATTTCAAAATCACAACGTTTTGCTTAGATGCCCTACAAGAACTCAAAAACAAGTTTGCAAATGTAAGAAATGGATGTAATCAATTGTTCTTAACCCTTCACTCATTCATTTACATATCATACCAAGACTCATACCAAGACATGGCTATTGGATTTAAGCAATCTTGGGTGTGAGACTTGCATTTAGTAGACACACTTAAATGAAGGATTATTGAGAGAGAGAGAGAGAGAGAGAGAGAGAGAGAGAGAGAGAGAGAGAGAGAGTGTGTGTGTGTGTGTGTGTGTGTCTGTGTGTGAGAGAGAGAAAGAGAGAGCATGAAAGTGGAGAAAGAAGAGGAATTATAAGGAGAGAGAAAAAAGGAACCTGATTTGACATTTTTCTTGATCTAATTCTTTTATGTTTTTTTCCATTTCATTTTATATTTATTCAAATTATTCTCTTAAGCAAATAAAAATGCTCACTAAGATTTACCACTTGTACAAAGGCAATTCAAAAACTTCTCGACCATAAAAGCCTTGACTTTGAATCTATCCCTTGACCTCTTTGATCTATGAATCTCATTAGTTCTTTCAAAGAGGTGACAAATTAGCTAAAGAGGAGAAAGAGGATTCCAAACTAGGCCATGATGCATAAGGCTAAAGCTTATTGGTGGATATCTCTCTCTCTCTCTCTCTCTCTCTCTCTCTCTCTCTCTCTCTCTCTCTCTCTCTCTCTCTCTCTCTCTCTCTAAGGAGATACTTGATTTAAGGAGAGGGCAACACTTCAACTGATCAGCATACATGGATCTACCTGATATACATTTTCCAGTATTTTCCAGTATTTTCTACTCAGTATCATCTTGGAGTCTTGCAGTTCTGTTCTTATAACTGTAGGACAATCAGTTTATTGTACTTTTTAGTCTTGTTCTCTTTGATGAGACACCAACTTCAGATGTACTCTCAGTTTTGGTCTCATAGGCCATTATGGCCTCTTAGAGACGTTAATATATCATTTCATTTCTCTCTCTTAAGTTTTAGATAGAGACTCAAGGGAAGTAGAGAATTTTATGGAAAGTGAACTTCATCTGAATGTAAAGAGTTTATAGCATATATGAAAGAACTGAAAAATAATATCCTTCACACTTTTACTTTGTATAACATTAACTACAACAACTAACCTCTAAGATGTCTAATGACAAGGAGTCGTGCTATGTTCTCCTATTTGTGATTTACCAATTGTCAAAATTCTATAAATGATAGTTGGATTTATCGCTTTGTGAAGTATTGAAAATTAAAAGAATACTTAGTAATTTTTATTCAAGTGCATATGTAAATAAAATTACAGTAGTTTAAATTTGTCATAAATTAAGTTTATTGGTTTAGCATTCCATCAATATGGCATCTATTTTAGTTTATAACATTTCATCTTATATAGCCACTCAATTTTCTTATCCTCAAACCATGCAATGATATTCCAAATTCTAACCAATTTGTTCCAAAACTTCTCGTTTGAATTTGATCACTATAATTCCTATGATTTGTTTTTGTATTTCGAGCCAGGGTCAAAGATGAGCGGACTCATTCTGAGACTCGAATAGAGAAACGCTTTTGTCATTAGCTTCGTCGTCTCCAGCCATAGAGACAATTGCTCTACTATACTTCCTATGAGTGCTAGAAAGTTGTAAAGAATAGCCTATTTTCTATAATTTTTAATCCCAATCCTTCTTTCTAGCATCGTTAAACCCCTTCTCGTTAACTTGAGCGAAACAACAAAAATTTCACCTCATTAGTTTGAGAGAGAAAAACATAAATTTCATAGTAATAAATAGCCCTATTACTCAAACTCCTCGTGCCGTCCATATTGGTGTTTTATTATCCCTTATCTTCTTGCTCTATATTGCGTACTGCAAGAGAGTGGCTAGATGTAGTAGATGCACTCAATCAGAGCACCATGATTGCACTCATAATGGAGTACACACATAGCTTTTCAAATGCAAGAGGTAACCCTGAAAGCTTGCTCTAGGCAAGAAGATGACCAAGATTGGTAATATGACAAAAAGGTAATGAGATTTACAAAAGCTACCCTATAAGTGACTTATATAGTCACTTACTCCTAAGACCATTCATACTAGGGCTGCCCATAAACCCAAGTCCTATGTCCCAAAAATATGTGCCTAGGCCCTCATCCGACATGTGCATGTGTAGCTCAACCAAGCACATAATCTCCTACATTACAAACCATCCCTTCCTATGATGATTTCATCCATGAAATCAAAGGGTGGTCATGCAAAAAGCCAAAAGTGATCCATAACATATGGAGTCGTAGACCATAAAAGATATCTACCTATCCGTGATCCCATACAATAAACCAAGTCACCACCAAGATCAAATGGAAACCACAAATGTCAATGCACAAATAGCACGAACATCATAAGGTCCTTGTAGCCTCCTGGATCAAATGGAAAACTATAGAGAGACCAAGCTGTAAAACACAATGCCATCTGGATCGAAACAGTAATGTAGCCATGCATCCTCAATCCTCACATAATGTCGTGAGTCCCAAGAACTAGCGATCCATATATACATGTGCATGACCACATGTACCGAAGGAAGATCCATGCAATGATCCACCAAGATAATGGTCCAAATAACCATGTGGATCAAAGAGAACTTCATGAATACCATCATTAAATATCAATGTCTCATAGTGATAGAAATCATAATAGCATTGATCAATCAGCTGAAATAAAGTGACCACTAAAAGTGCTAGCATCCAAGGAAAACTCAGTCACCCAGTAAACCATAAGTGTAAGCAAGACCTATCTCATAATCAAGAACCATGCATCCTAAGTGACATGTGATGCATCCGCCGAAAGTAAATACCTTGGTTCCATAGACCATCCATAAGGGTTATGCCAACATCCACAAATACTAAATGAACGTGCCTCATAGGCGAGATCATACACAATCATGAGCAAACTGATGGCCTCATCATATATATAATCCCTCAAATGATCCAAGCCATGGTCCACTATATCAATGTCTCCTTGAACATGATCCACGTGTATAACCACCATCATGAGTATGCATAATCATCACATCCATAGCATGCCAAGTACCTCTAGATGTGAATACCTCATAAAGACTGAGTCTCTAGCATCAAAATAGCATTCACTATGAACAAACACAATTGCCTCATAACTATAAAAGCATCTATGGTGCCTTCAAATATGAATCATGCCAAGGTATAAGCAAAGCCAAACCATCTTGCAAATCACCCAAGGCATGATCCTTATCACATAGAACCACATAGGCATAATCCATATCATATAACCACTCAAAATGTGCATCCAAAGCGCTATCATCATCCACATCAATGCATGAATTCCCATTTTCAAAACTATCGTCAAAATCCAAAACATCCTCCATAGAATCAACACATGAATGATCCAAAAATTATAGCAAGTGTCTTGTCCACTACAACTCCCATGATGTGCTCATAAAGACCCACTAATTATAATTGAATAGTGTGATCCATACATTGACCAAATGTGAGAGTGAATGGAAATCCTCCTTTTCTCTTTGCAAAGCCAAACTCTTGCAAAATTGAGTGCATAATAACCCTTCCATCCCTCATCAAATCAAGAGGTAAACCAAGAGATGGCACAAATAATGCATATACACTTATCCTCCCTATCTCAACTCCACTTGTAGTGTCCTCATAAGGGTGGCTTCCAATAAAAGATATGGACTGAAGTGAACTCCTTGTAGATTTCCCAATAAAAGATAAGGTATGCTTGTGCAAAAGTCCCACCAACACCAAGATCAATGTCATCATCACTCTACATAATGCATTGGACCACTTGCATGAAACCTTTATCTAGTTTTTGCATAAATTTATCTTTGTTTTCTTTCTCCTTGATGACTAGCACAAAGAAGGAAAGATATCAATTCTCCTTGGCAAACCTAGACAAAGACTCCTCGTGTGGAAGTGTCATGCATCTTTCTCTAAAGCTTGTTTACTAATGGATACTCACAAAGCTTTCCAAAACTTCAGAGGCTGAGTGCTCCCAACACCACACATGCTTGTGCATTACTTGCAACCACCAAGATCCAGCTTTTCCCATGAAATGTGAAGTCACTTTCTTCACCTTGCCTTTATCACATCACAAGGGAATGCATAGATTTAGGCCTCCTATTTGCGAACCATTCTTTAATTTGTACACAAGTGACTCCTTCACCATTGAATGAGAACAAAGCTTGAAAGAATGGTTCACCATGCTTGAACCATAGATTTCCCACTTGAGTCGACACCATGTACTCAATGAATTCATCCCTCTTCATAGGCTTTGGCAATTTGGAGAGCACACAACATCATACATCTTGTCATATCTTTCCCTTTCATTTTCCTAAGTACTTATTGTTATAACCTCTTGCCTTTACACCAAAATACCATGTTGTCCAGATTAGCATGTGTAGAGCTTGCATAGGCTTCTTGCAAGATTACATGAAGCTTATGCAGTTTTGTCTCCATAAAGTCCCATATAATGAAAACTTGAGAAGGCTCAACTCGAGTGTTTTGATTCTTGACAAAAGCATTACGCCTTTTGCTTTCATTCCATCAAAAACATTGCCTCTTCCGTGCATTGCATCGTAACCCTCATCGTCATCGTCATCGTCATCGTCATCAAATATGTCCAAAATATAACTACCATTGTTACCCTCATACGTGTTGAGTTGGGATCCATCTTCACTTTCATTAACCCAATCCTCATTTACAAATAGTGACCTCATAAGAAGAATCATAGCCACCATGATTATCATAAGCATAGTCGTTGAAATCCATATCTTTAGCATGCCCTTGAAGTCATAGCCATTGTCCACATCTTCATTGTCACCTTCTATACATTTGGAGTCTTTAAGATTGCAACTACTCTCATTGGAAGTGGAATCGTCAATGTCAACAAAGACAACGCAATCTTCTTACTCTCATCGCGGTGTAACTTTCATTGTCGGTACTATAATAACAACATTCTCATAATATAGCTATTATCCTCACTATCATAATCTTTTATAGCTTCTCCAAATAGTACCTCGGATGCTAGGAATATTGAAATCAAGTGAACTAAGGCTTGTTAGAAACACTTAAAATGTACTTGCCAAATTTTAACTTGCTTTGTGCCTAATCAAAGTGCTATACGACTCTGTTTTGGCTTTTCTAAAAAGTTCAACCGCTTCAAATTGACCCATGAAATGACATCGAAAACAAAAGGTATTTAGCTTGAATGAAAGCTCTTTGATGACGCTTTTGAACTATGTAACCATTCAATTTTAGTCCGCATAGATTTGGACTGAATTAGGTTTTTGTAACTGATCAAACTATCTCCTATTCACCTAGAATTCGGTATTCGATTGGCGAGGTTGTTGATAGCTCATCTTGTAGATCTTAGATAGTACTTTCTAACCATCATATGTATTCCATAACAGCACGAAGCATTCATGATTGAATTAGGGTTTTGTATTTGGTCCCAAACTTTTAAAATTGCTCAATCTATGCAACCACATCAATATGTGATTATGGTTTATGCATAAGCTTGTAAGGACATGAATTTGACCATGAAATCCTCATATGCATACTCTTATCCATAACACATGGGGTTTTGTCCATTTTAGAGTTTGCACTATCCATTGAAGCCAAAATCTTGCAAGAGAACTCACTTACCCCCATTTGAATGCCTCAAGATGCCATGTGCTTGCCTTAGCCTCTTTGTAGAGCTCTCCTTTTTAACACATATGGCAGTATCATAGAACCCAAAAAGTTCCATCCACTCCATGATTGCAATCTGTATAAGCACAAGCTGTGCAGTTGAGTGTACATGTCAACCAGTATGTTGGCAACAACCATCATCAAGGTTTCCTTCTGATCTAGTGCCAGGTGTAGAGACCTAGTTCTTAGTAATGTAGCACAATTTGATGATGCTTAGCTCTCCATGTTATGAAATGCAATGTGGATGGGAAAACCCCAACCTCCTTTTGCAGAGGCAAAAGCAGTTTTGCCGATGTAAGCTTGACTCATCAATTTCGCTTATGAGGAGGTTCTAACAGATGTGTGTTGGTCTTTATCTTACCTCTATGATGGGTCAAGTGACAAAATCCAAGCAGTAATTGATGCAAGGCTCTATCGCCACCACCAGCACTTTTATTTATCGTTCATCTTCAGTTCTTGTCTTGCCTTGTGGATGGTGGGTATTATCGTGACCAGAGATGATGCACAAACTCAAGTTATCCTCGATTGCTATAGTATTGTTCTTTTTTTTTGGATCTTTGTGCTTGTGTGCGTGTGTGCTTTTTCATGCCGTCGTTCAACAACTAGCAGGTTTTGAACCCAACACCTCATGCATGGGGCTTCAACACCTTAACGCGGGCCGCTGTGTATCCATTAGCTGTTATATTGTTCTTCTAAGTGCACATGCTCGAGCTTGCAACAAAGAGATGGTCTGCATTGTGCCTCGGTGCATGGATATAAGGAAGCATTTGAGGCAAGCACAGCTTGCAGCACGAGTCACAGCGTAGAGGAGCCATAAATGAGATTATAAGACAGCATGCTACAGAAGCTCTGCAAGAGTTCATTGAAGCTAGGGTGTCTGGAATCAATCTCTAGCAAGGCTACACGCATTCATGCAAAGGCTCCAATATGCCATTAGGAGGCGTTATGTTTCATGAACCAATACAGCAAGGTTCAGAGGCTTCCATAGCCTGACTCTTAATCAAGAAAATCAAGAAAATTTACACACAAATAAATAAATTCAAAAGTGTATCTGTGTGTACATTTTGTAAATCTTGCACTTTTCCTTGATCAAATCAAGGTTTTGATACCACTACAAGAGAGTGGCTAGATGCACTAAATGCACTCAACGAGAGTACCATGGTTCCACTCAAAATGGAACACACATAGCTTCTCAAATGGGAGAGCTTACCATGAAAGCTTGCTCTAGGCATGAAGATGACCAAGATTGGTAATATGACAAAAAGGTAATGAGATTTACAAAAGCTGCCCCATGAGTGACTTATATATCACTTACTTCTAAGACTATTCACACTAGGGCTGCCCATAAATCCAAGTCCTATGTCCCAAAAGTATGTGCCTAGGCCCTCATCCCACATGTGCATATGTAACTCAACCAAGCACATAATTTCCTACATTATATGTAGCTTTTCTCTTTGTAGCACTAGTTTGGTAAAACGAGACATAAAAATGTCCCAAGGACACTTTTATGCCTTATGTACTGACAAACTTTGTGGAACTCTTTTGACATACTGGTATTGTAATATGTATTTTTCATCTTTTGTCATATAATCAAAGCATGCTAAAAAAAACTAACAAATTTTTAGGAGCATAGTTTACACCTCTAGGCTTTGAAATTCAACAACAAATTGTAGGTAAAATACTGATCGATTTTTGAGTCTGTTTGACTACCTAGAGACAAGGTTCAAATTAGCCAATTGGCCATTGATTTTCAAAACTTTTGGAGGCCTTAGATTTCACAATCCATCTATAGCATACTTTAGCTTATCTTAAACCCTAAACTCAAAGTGTATCTTAGATTTATAGCTTGGAACATTTTTTGGAGAGTTTGATTGCAGAGATGACATTTCATTGAGATTTTTTTTTGCTTAGAAAACAAGCAGTAAAATCAACCAAGTTTTGCACACAGCCCCTAGAGGATGTTATAATTCATTTATACATTTTGGGAGAATCAATCATATCTACAACTCCATTTTACAGCATTTTTCTTTAGAATAGCCTGGGTAAAAAACACTTCAAAAATTAAAGCATGGGTATGATTTTCGACATCTTTAAATGTTCCAATGACACTTCCATGTACGCTCATGAAGAATGTTTTTTGCAAGCGTCCGTATGCGAGCTTTTTAAAAAAGTTACAAGCTTTTTTTGAATTCTAGACCATTGGGGGGGACTTTTTAAAGGAAAGAAGAAGCATACTTTTAAAAAGAACAACTCAAGGAGTCCTAAAATTCCATCATTAGATTTTTTTTAAATTTAAGCGTAGAATTTGGCACTTTTGACATCCGAAATTAGCTCGAAAGGCCAAAAAATGGTAAAATCAACTGTAAACACACCTATGTTAGCTCGAAAGGCCAAAAAATGGTAGAATCAACTGTAAACACACCTATGTTTCGACCATTTTTATCTGGCTTTGATGTTCTGGAAAGAGGTGCTACCAACCCATGAATCGTCAACGTGTTCTAGAAAAAGGAGTGCTACCAGCCTGTGGACTGTCAGCGTCACGCTGACAGTCCACGGGCTAGCAACACCCCTTTTTCTAGACCATCAGAGCAATGCTAACGGTCCACGAGCAAGCAGCACCCCTTTTTCCATAACATCAAAGCTAGAGAAATCAAACGCTGACAGTCCACGAGCTAGCACCACCCCTTTTTCTAGACCGTCAGAGCAATGCTAACGGTCCACAAGCTGGCAGCACCCCTTTTTCCATAACATTAGAGCCAGATCAAACGCTGACAGTCCATGAGCTGGCAGCACCCCTTTTTCCATAACATCAAAGTTGGAGAAATCAAACTCTGACGATTCATGAGCTGGTAGCACCCCTTTTTTTAGAACATTAGAGCCGAAGAAAGATGGTCAGAACATAGCATGTTTACAATCGATTCTTCCAATTTTGGGCCTCTTAAGCTCATTTTTTATGTCAAAAGTGCAAAATTCTACAGTCTTTCAAAAAATTCTATTGTATGTATTTAAGCCCCCCAGAGTCTCTTAAATAGTATAGCCACTCAAATAATGTAGGTTGTGTGTAAACATCTTGAGTGATAGGTAAATATATTGTTGCTATGGTGTTTATCTTGATGCTATAAACTTGGTATGATAATCTTGAGAGTTGGAATAAAGCTCACATGCAAAAGTCTCAAAAAAATCAGTGTGACAAAGAGAATGTTTTAATGTGAATTAGAAGGTTGACCAATGAAACCTTATATTGCTCTTTCATATTTACCTTAAGTAAACTTTTTTTGGTCTATCGCTACATACCAAGTGGCTAAATGTATCGCCTTGCTTTTTTCCGACCTTTCTACGCTAACCAGGTATATAACTTATTGCAATTACATGTCTCGCTTAGACTTGTATTCACTTTACCAATCAAAAATGACTAGTACGGCCTAGACACCCTACTCCTTACCCATACACCCTTATGTAACTTCCAACCTAACTCTTTAACGCCTTTTTGCAAAATTAACTTATGATTTTGCATTTTTCACTCAATTGAAGAGCCCTAATGGTCCCTAAATCTTCTCTTTCATATTAATTAATTAAGATGAGTGAATCGAACTTTAATGAGCGCGGAGATCGAACCTTAGCGAACGAAACATAACCAAAGCGAACAACCTTAGCGAAGGAAGTATAACCAGAAATAATGGAATAGTAACGTCATGATTTTTCAGGAAGTTTCTAATAACCGCCTCAAATGGAAATAAAATCGACCGTTCGACTTAAGAGGGAGGAGCAAAGGTGTGTGGAGAGAAGGGTGTGGGGATAAGTCGAGGTGGAGGCGAAAAAGATGGGAGGGGCTGAGAGGGAGCCATGGGGGCTGCAAGAAAAACCATAGAAATATTAAGGCTTAATTAATTAATCAAGCTAGATATGGCTTATTAACTTATTAATATATTTAGTGCCTGAATATGTTATATGTTTTGTAATAGTGTCGTGCCATTGGAGTACATTAGGCCTCTCATACAAGAAAAATCATAGCAGAGGTGTTGAAGAGCTAAAGAAAAATGTCCAAGAGCCAGCATATCCATGTGCAGAACCCATGTTCAACTGTTCAATCTGTTCAAAAAACATTCTAGTCCGACTAACACTAATTTGTTACGAGTGCTAATTCTTCAAAACTCTCCCTTCATAACTTTATGAGGCAAAAACTCATGTACCCTATCGGCTGTAGATCAGATCAAGCACACCAGAAAGCTGACTTGACAGCTGTCCCTTCTTCCATTCATTATAGCTGTGGAGCATATTGTAACAATGCTTTTGATAGAGTAAACGTTTTGATAGAGTGAACATTTCCATAGGTACAGAGCTGCAAGTGACATTTAATAGTGAGGACAGCCTTACTCTCTTATCATACAGAGTTGTGGAACATTGTTGCTTAATGGTGAGAGGATTGGAAAAAGCCATTGATGTACTGCTCTTACCATAGAGGGACTAAGTGGAAGAAGGCATATTCTGTGTAAGGTACTTATCAACTCTAGTATATCCTGCAGGACGCATTACTATCTGTTATTCTTCTTGAAAACATAAAAATTCCAAAGTTTACTGTCGACAATCAGAATAGTTCATGCTGCAGCTGCATCAATTTGATGATTTTCAGGAGGCGTCAGGTCCCTTCTCCCTACCCTCCATTTGAGAGGTGCTTTTGGCGAGAGATAATGGTTCAGGATGCAGCTCCATTTGAGAGGTGCTTTCGGCAAGAGATAACAGGACACAAGCTAGTTACTCAGGCAGTCACTCCAGATAAGAGCAGGCTCAATTCTGTCAGTTTCACCCTCCACATCTCCCGTGTAAATAAAATTTATTGAGAACTTGCAAGAAGCACAGCAAGAGTTCATATTTAAAAAGTGCATTCCATCTAAATTTGGCTGCCCGAGATTTGGCTCACTGCGTTCAGGAAGTTCCAAAAATCTTATGGGACTCAGCAAATGGAGACATCACCTACCAGGATGCCGGGCTACAAAACTTGATTTTGACATTTTTGTTGCCATGGTCTACATCATTGGACTCCAGCTCATATATCCACCTTGTCTAAAACAAGCCCTTGTACCCTCTTGTTCTCACAAGGACAATCAAATTGGTGTAGCCAAATTCTACTTTAAGCTACACGGGACTTTTCTTCTCAACTACTACTCTCCTCTCACTAAGACAATTAAATCAGTACAAGCTGGCATGGAGTCTAAATGTCTTGTGTACTCTGATCAGAGAGGCCTTGTGCAGAAAAAACATTTGCAAGTATTTATAAACAGGACGCTGAAACAAGGAGAGTGGTGTTACTGGAAAAAAAAACACTTAAAACACAAGTGCAAAAAAAGGAATAATAATACACCAAAACTAAGTTTTAGAAGATCCTACACTCCCCGATCTATCTGAGACAGAAATAGAGAAGATGTTTAAAGTACAATAATTCATTGGGGTGAGAGCACAATGGGTAGTTGGTCCTATCAAGCTTATCCTCGCAAAAACATCCAAAATACGTCATTGCCATTCTGCCTGTGCAAATAACTTATCTAACACAGCATGCAAATATCGAATCTCTGACATAGAATGCAAATATCCTAACTACCTCTACAGGTACCGAAATGGCTATCAATAAATCACTAATGCCAATGGAAACCTACAAAGTGTATGAAAATTTACGGAGTGGAGTGTGGAAATGATACTTAACAGGAATGCAGAAATGGCTACCAGTAGATCACTGAATGACGATGTAAACCTACAAAGTGTATGAAAAATTGTGGAGTGTCAAGTGTAGACTGTGGAAATGATACTTAGCAGAAATGTAGAAACTAATGATAATGTTGACGATGTTGTTGAAGCTATTTTTGAAGATGAACTCAAAGATGCTATCAGGTGGCACTGTCTGCACACCAAATGATGCTGTTATTGTGTAAAAAACCCAAAATCGAACAAAATCAATTCAAAATGTCACTCTCTCAGGATGCCTATGGAAACTTTAGAGAATGCATACAAGGAGAGGCACACAAAGCGATGTTGTAGATTATGTGAAAAAGTACAATAATATGTGAACCCCATAAGTGAAATAAGGGCCTGTTCACATGTACAAGAGCTCGAGGGAAAAAACCTCTCCTAAAAAGAGTAAAAAGTGCTCCAATAGGTCTTAGTATTCACATACCACTCCCCATATAACATACATGTCAACACAAATGACTAGTTTTCCCACTAGGCCGGCCAAACTTAAAAATGATCCAATCTCTATTACTAGTCTTAAGCAACTATGTACATGGAGTTCGTAGACTTTCTCTATTTGACATTAAACATAGGATAAGGCCACTTTTTATATTCCAGTGTCGTCTTAAAAAAGATAAGTACCCGTTCGAGCAAGTAAGATAGCAAAGTGCCTTTATGGTAGGTCATGTGGGTGAAACCATGTTAACCTATGAAGTGGTTAACTGTAGGTCACCTTGCCAACAGTGGCACCAAAGATGTTAGCCACACTTGTGCCTTGCATGAGGGAGAAGAAGTGAGGAAATGCAAGGGTCATGGCCAGTTTCTACCCCTCACCCGTTCACAAGAGAACAACCCTTTCTTATGGAGAAGCAAGGGTCATCAACCTTGCCTCCATTGGTGTCACCCTCTCTTGTGGAGAAGCAAGGGTCCTTAACCTAGCCTCCACTATTGGTGTCAAAGAGAGCTATGGAAAGCTATATCCTAACCTCTATGCCAATCGTGAGTACAAGAATGGAAATGGAGATAGAGATGGATGGGAAGAAGAGGAGAGCGAGCAACAATACACAATACACTCCCCCACACAATCTACTTGCAAGCAACAACACTCAATACACTCACCCCCATAATCCACTGGCAAGCAACAACACTCAATACACTCACCCCCATAATCCACTAGCAAGCAACAAAGAAAAAGTGAGTAAGCATGCAACTCTCACCACAAAAGCACAAGACTGGACTCAATTATGAAAATGGGATTATGTGTATTCTCATCATTAGCCAAAACTAGGTTATATACATGCCTCATATTTACAATGCATGGCTTCCCAAAGTAATGTTGTCCAAGAGCCCAAAACTAGAATGAGATGATTTCTCAAGCTATGTATAGCTAATGGCATTGCACATGTCACAAGCTCAATAATTATGGATCAACCAATATTATACAAGTTGTAAGCTTAGTGGTATCCCAAATTCTATTAGCGCAAATACAAAAAGATATGGCAAAAAAAGGTGTACCCACACGATTAGAGTAATATTAACCATTGTGGATAAGGATTTGTGAAGATCTTGTTATTTGTGTTAGTGTTAAAGTTGCATTTTCTTACAGGGTATTACAACATAGGCTCTATTCAAGGATTTGTCGAGCTTGTATTAAAAGAATACATTGGTTGTAGAAACTCGATAGTCCAATTAATTGTGTGTCTATCTCTTTATTTTAATCGTTGTTTTTCTATATTGCGTTTCTTTTCTAGGTGGGTGCAAATATCAAAGCAAACTTAATGTTATTTACATTGGATTGTGGGCAATTTATGAAGCATGGTGATATTGTGGCAAATGGAGATGTGCATACAACAAACAATTTACGTTAGGAAAAGTTTGATTGAAAACAATTATGTTTAACCAAATTGGATTAAAATACCAACAATTGTGTGCAAGAAGACCACGGAGAGCTTAAAGTAGTTTTTGAAGAGAATTTGAAAACTTGAGTTTCACAAATTGCAAATGTATTTTTAAACATCAATTTATTATTTGTGTACAAGAAGGTCCAAGAGAGCTTTAAGTAGGTTTGGAAGAAAATTCAATGGAAACTTGAGTTTCATATATTAAAATTCCATTTTTACATATCAATTGAATTTTTTAACATGCAACTTTCTTATCATCAATGTTTTTTTTAGTACATTTTGTTATTGCTAGAAATTCACTTTGGCCATTTACTTAGATACTAAATCAATGGCCATTTACTTGAAACGGATGTCTTTACCTTCACTATTATGATGGCTTCTTTATCATCAACCTAAGAATTCAATGATATGGACCTGATCATCTTATTTATAGAAAACCAAGCTTTAAGTGCATTTGAAAAGATTTCTTTTCTTTTCTTTTCTTTCTTTTTTTTGGGGGGGGGGGGGGGCAGTATGAATAAACCTTACAAAATGAAGCCGAAGTAAAACAAAACCTCATCCCAAAATGTAGGTTGATCTCAACCAATGTGGGGCACAAAGGTGCCAAGAGAGTCTCATGGAGATTGTTGAGAAAAAGATCCCTTGACACCACTCCCTTATGAAAACAGTGCACTTCGCATGCACAGATCTAGAAGGTCCCTTTATATGAGCCCATGTGGCCATAAAAGTGTGCATAATATCTCCCCACATAGTACAAATGCACAGAATGTCGTATATCTGAGTGCCCTCAATAGCCTCTGTGCATCTGGCTTTCCAAATCTACCAAGTTGTGATATTCGCGAAGTAGCATCAATCCTCTGTAGAGATGGTCTATAATGGGTATAAGGAATTTCTTGTAGCATGCAGCGTTGGGTCACACCGCTGCATACATCATTATGGCAGTGTCCTAAACCCTGCCCTCAAAAAATATTTGTGGACCAGACTGAGTGAGCCAAGCAATAGAGCCCCTAGTAACATAAATAATCTCTCTCCTCAATATGACACCATGTAAGAATAACCAAAACAAGTGAGTGCCAAAGTCTGCCAAAATCTCTTTTGAATCAGTGGGGTGATGTTATAGCTTTCCTAGTGCAGCATAAGAGTACTCGTCCTCTGAATCTGCCCAAGTAGGGGGGAGCCTAGTATTACGGACAGTGTAGCTGAAAAAAGGCTTACTCTTCATAAAATTGATTGCATCAATCCACTCCCACTTACCAGGATCCCAATGAAGATATCTGAAAGACATCCACCATACAACCATGACCCGTGGTTCACAATATCAGGCAGAGGGTCAACATGCCACTGCTTTCTTGAGCGGCTAATCCCTATGGCTCAAAGTTATTTGAAGAGAAGTTTAAGCAAGCTGCGGTTAGCAAAAGTGTGGGAATCTGAATGAAGGCCATGGTCCATTATCCTTTTCAGGTATTGGGGAAAAGGATCAGCTGCTTAAGTTGCATCACTCTATTATATAGGATAGGAAAACCTTCTGCAATCGGTGCACGCTTCTTGAAATTTATCCATACAACGTAAGCAAGCATAGAAGCAAGTTCGTCTTACAGCGCCTTCCACTCACTGAGCCGATCTCATTAAATGTAACTTGGCCTTCAAATTTCGAGTTGGGTCCACCTCAAAAACATAATGATCTTTTATCTGCACGCTTGTATGTTTGAACTGATAAGCACTAGGTAAATATCATTACACCATGTCTCTAGAAGCTTGAGGAAGGTAAAACTGTAGGCATGTTCATGTTTTTCATATACATCAAATAATGCAGGCCATGGACAAGGCAAGCAAACATCCATCTGGTGGACGTGGAGAATGTTTTTAGCAGCTGCCACTGCAACCATGCAATGGGAATAAAATCTTCCACAATGATCTAGCAGCAGTAGAATGCTCCACATTGGGTACAAGGTGATCTTTCTGAGGGCTCCAGTGTTCTGAAAAGAGGACAGAACCAAAACTAGGATTTCCCAGTACTCTCTGCTCTTTTGGCTTTCTTTGCTTGTATAAGCTTATCTAGTATAGCTGGTTCAAGAGGGATAGCATCAAGACAGCGCTCTGCTGCAGCAGAACATACCTGCAAAACAAGAGGAAGTTTCAGCAATAAAAGTTTCTGGACTATGATGCAGAGCAAGTATTTACTGTCTTCTCACCTCATCCAGCAGGAAGTGGACAATGGCTTCATCATCCACCACCTCATGCAAAGGATCCCGCAAATACTGAGTATCCACCTGTATCTGCTGAAACCCACTTCTGCTAAAAGTCTCAAGCCGGACATACTCTTGGAAGCTCTTTAGGCACATCTTGATCACAGCAGAGATGACCGATATCTGCACAGCCATCAAAAGCTTTTAGAAGTCTCCTCTTTTCCTTTCGACCACCAAGGGGGTTGCTTAGCAGCGACATCAAACCTGTGTATACTCTAACTTCGTGAAAATCTCAACTTTCTGCTTAAATAGCTTGGCAACATCTCTTTCCAGCAAACGACTTCTGGCCCTTTGAGAGATGCTTGTCCTACTGTTCCTGTCTTCGCGTAATGGATTGCTTCTTGAAGAACTGGCACTTCCTGTGCTATCAGATCGCCGATGTGTTCGCACAGTCCCAGGTTCGAGCACTTGCTTCACCTCTGTGCTCATGGCGTCAACCTAGAAACACATTACTTGGAACTCAGAACTTGAGTGTGTTTAAAACTCCACAAAATGCAAGCTTGAATACTTCCATAATATCCAACTTACCTCCTGTAGAAGCAAGTCTACAAACATGCGTACCTCCCGTGGCTCCTTGTACTGTGAGAAGAAAGCATCCAGCTTAAGAAACATTCTCCATACCAGACATGAAGAAACCAAAAGATTCAAGCATTGTTACTTCACCTTGAGCCAATTAGGGGTTGTCACACTTTTCTTGATCAACATGGAAAGCTTCTTGGACCGCGTGGATATGTACTGCAAAGAAAAAGGTACATTATCATATGATGAACTATCTAAAACCCCGTGAACTTCACATTTGCACAGGCATACAAAACAACAGCCACTTATCAGTACGAGGTTGGCATTAAAACAGGAAACGATCTAACATCTCAAACATCCGTATGCCTAGACACAACCTACTTTTAAAATGAATGTCCACCTTTGCATCTTGTAATGAGTGTGTGCACACATGCATGCATGCATGTACTTGCATGTCTACATGTGTGGGTGTGTGGATGTGGAGTGTGTGCTTAGTGTGTGGTGCGTTGTATACATATGTGCAGCAGAGTAAGCTTTCCTTTCTTCTCCCTCTTGAAGTGTTCTCACTTGGGCCTTGATGATGTTCAGCTCCTCCATCATGACGGGCTGAATTTCACCTTCCTCGAGCTTATGTTGAGCACGTGCCTCTTCTATCTCTATCTTGAGATTTGCGATCTCTGCATCTTGGGCTGCTATCCACGCTTCAAGCTTCTTGACTTTGTCAAAAAGACTCCGGTTGACCATATTAATTGCATTGTCCGTCTCTTTCTTGTGTTGTTGGATGGCTGCCTTGATCAGGTCTTCAATGTCGATCCTCTCCATCTTGTCTTGGGCTGAAAAAGGCTGGTTTCGGGTTAAAAATTAATTAACCCTGGCCATAGGAAGAACTCTGTGCTTGTCTGCAGCGCTTCCCACAGAGAAAGAGGCCAGAGGGGGCTGTTGCGAAGAGAGAGAAAGATAAGCAGCAGGCGGGGGGGAGAGAAAGAGAAAGAGAGTTATGTTGCTGCCTTGGAGGCCTGAGCAAGGGTGGGTGCGGAAAGGGGGCGCAGAGCAAGGGTGGGTGGGGAAAGGGGGCGCAGAGCAAGGGTGGGTGGGTGGGGAAAGGGGCGCAGAGGTGAAGACAGGCGAAATGCAGGCGGGCGGACAGGGAGACGGGCAGGGTGCGCAAGAGAGAGAGGGAGGCGAGGCGAACGGAGAGAGTCTGCCAGCATACGCAATCCCCCCCCCCCCCAGAAGGTTCGGACCATAGCCACAGGTTTCTCAGAAATCTCCTTTCAGCAGATTCCCTCACCCCTCAAGTGGAGGATGCGAGGGAGAGTCTGCCAGCATACACGGGAGGTGCCCCGGGCCTCCAAGCCCTTTTGTGCTCCCCTCTGATCGAGTTACATGATTCACTATGTGCCCCCGTGCTAATGTAACCCATTTTTTTTGCCAGTTGTTGGGTCAACCTAGTTGCACCTACATGCTTGAATGCTATATATATACATTGCTGCTTTCACTTTTAATGCAAAACTAAATAGAATGCATATGAAGCCATCATCCAAGATCAAGTGCCGCTTTATGAAATGAGATTTGGTTAATATGAGTATTAACTTATGCCATTCGAATTAACTAAAGCCCTTGCTAGCTAGTTTTATGATGCTCATGAATGTTAGTACGACGAACGATGTAGCATAGCTAGCTAGTACTAACATAAATTGTCAATACTAGGGAAGTGGCATGATTAGTACATGGAGGCTACGTAGGTTTGTCAAGACTCTACAGAATCTTTGGATAGTCACATGAGTACACATAAACTTTCAAATGCAACAATCCACAACATGCTAAGAGCACATTGTCAACCTAATTTGCAATCAGCACCATGAGGGAAGTGAGAGAGTTGTTACTATTTGCCACCATTAAACACACAAAATACATTAGAACATATTCCACATAGGTTGGAAAGCAAGTGTCAGTGCCCTCCCACACTTGTTATTGATATCACTGACAAGGAGTGATAAATAACTAGTGCATCTATGCATATACATGCAAAACCAAAAAAGATGAGAATTTTATAAATTTAAGTCTATAAAACAAGTGGTTGGGTATCACATCATCCAAGTAGAAAATTAATAATACAAAGTGCTAGGGGGCATCACTCCACCCAAGCAAAGAGACCAATTACTTGTGAACTAATAAGGGGGCATGCATCACCCCACCAACTAAAAGGGTGGAATTTTTGTACAAAGCTAGGTGGACACCACTCCACATAGATAGGAAAGAAACGTTTGATTTGAAAAATGCTTTTGCTAGAGGGGCATCACTCCACCCAAGCCCATTAGATTTTGTTGATCTTAAAAGAAGGTAGGGGCTCACCACTCCACCCTAACCAGGATAATTATGATGAAATGTCAAATCCATTATGCAAGAGTTTAGGGACTCCACCTTGACAAGCATGGTATTTTGTGATAAGGTCAATTTATTATGAGTTGCTAAGGTCAATTTATTATGAGTTGCTAAACTTTGTTTGAAAAGCTAATAATAATGAAGCTGAGTCTTAGGAATTTAAAGGTATCATCAAACCATTGGTTGTTGCAATTACCAAGACTATAGGTTATTGAATGGTAGTAAGACTCACTATCACCACTCAATAAGATATAAATGTAACAAGTCAGCAACCCCCAAGTAAAGAACCAGTATCCTAATTTATGCCGTGTTATGCATGTTGTGTCAGAAGAACATGTGTATGACTTGCTTTTGGACATGAGCATTACACGGTTTTATTTGCCAACATTGCCAAACCATGACCATACCCTATACATGTAATTATGATGATACTACACAAACAGCGTCACAGAAACCATGAGCCTACTACTCTGAGATAACCCCCCATTCTGGTCCAAACTAGCCCACATGGATCCTTGCAAGGTAGTGAATACCAATCATGAGCTTGATGCCAGTGGTGGGCAGTTGCCTTCAGAAACCCAACTAAGGCGATTTCAAAAATACGGTTTAGTTCCCACTCATGTGTTGAAGAAGTCCTTCTCCTGTTGCTCTAAAAAGCCTGCAAACTTCTGTGGGTACAAATGGAGGCCTATCCTCTGAGCCTCTTGCTCCACCTCCAGTGAATGACATAGCTATCTCCTGCATAGATCAAAAGAATGGCCACAAAAGCAAATAAGTCAGTCTCCCAACACCACCATTTTACAACTACATCTCCCTCCCTCTGTTACCCTGTCATAGCAATGAAAAGTTCAAGTTATTTTTAAAATTTAACAAAAACAAAAGTGCATCTTGACTCCATGAGAGTCTACTCAGAAAGCTTCAAATTATCAACTCCTCATGCACTATGTGCTATGACATCCCCACTCACGTCATCAGCACCCAAGAGTAGCAGCAGGTTCATGCACAAAGATATGTCGCCGTGGTAGACAAAGATATGTCAGTGTCGTAGACAAATCTTCCTAGATAAACCATCAAACTGAGTTTCTATCACTTCTCTGGAGGTGAAGGGCAGACTCAGCCATAATGAAGGCTAGCAGTAAAGAGAAAACCCACACATGCACACACACACACACACACACACACACACACACATGTTAGCTGGTAATAGAAACCAGCTGGCCGCAACTTGGACTATGAGTTCAAAAGACCACTAAGAAGGCAGAAAGATGTACCAATGGAAACTTCAAGTTATTTCCCAAACTTAACAAAAAGAATGTAACATTACTAGTGAAATGCATGTGTGAACAGAGACAAAATGAGTAGCGGAAGACTTACAATGCAAGCATTCACAACTATCCAACTCTAATCCTTGTATTAAAGGTGAACATTTAAAATGATTGTCTGAGAAACTATTGTAACCTATTCCCAAAAGATGACCAAAAGGTGATCTCCCTAGATATCAGCCCAAGTCTTCTTGATGTCAACTCCTGCTCCTCAGCAAAAGTGCTAGCTGCAGATTTGTTTCCAGCTCTCCAGATCACTTGTATACGAGCACTCTATATGGCAAAGCTGCTGATAATGAAATAGGATACCTATTCAAAGGTGCTGGGTTGGGGGGAGGGGCAGCGAGAGAAAGAAGAAGGGGAAAGGGGGGGGGGGGGGGTTGTTCTGGTCAGTCTGCCCAACTGCTGTACGCCCTGCCCAGAGCTTGCCCAAAAACATCTGCCTGACAGCCCGCCCAAGCCCTGTGCACTGGCGTCCAGCCTGTCTGATCGCCTTGTATCTGCAGGTGTGCCACGGCCCACAACTTAAGTGCTATCTTGACTCCATTATGGAACAAAAAATCTGAAATTTATTAAATGAATGTGGAAAATGGATAGATTTATGTCCTTGAGCCAGGCCTCCATGAGCAGCCATGGGTTTTAGTAGACCCATGGGTTGGAGTATTGATAGCACACACTCCCGCCTATGTGTCCCAATGAGGCCCTATGTCATGGCTCATGCATATCAGGGCTCATTATCATCAACCACTAAATGACTAGTGTTAGCTAGTTTTCCCTGCTCTGGATCTTGTGCAGCTAAGGCTCCAAGATAATGATATTGCATCATACAGAGCATGGTTCTGATCAACTATTGTTACCTTATTCTTGTCTGTGGAATTTTGAAAATTACGCTATCTGTATTTTAAAGGCATACCTCTGTTATCTTTGGAACTGCCATTTGTTCTATATAGACTGAGAAGCGTGCAAGAAGCAGGACAAGCCCACTTGACACCAGCATCTTCTTCCCGTTATCTTCTGGCACATTGACCTGCTTGGAGTTGTCATGTCCTGTTGAAGTGCACATAGCCAAAAAATGATCATTCAGCATCACAAAAAGATCTTGGACGCCACCTTGGACTAAGTCAACGTAAAGTGATCGCCAATTAACCATCAGCTTCACTCTATCATCAAGAAGTTCTTTAAGGTCCTGCAGAAGACAAGGACAGACCTTCACTCAGTACAGACAATACAATAGTCTTAAAAGAACACAGTACTAGTCCATGTGAAATCAAAGCGACACCTAAACTATAACACCAGACTTTAAAAATGAACTAATGATGTCTGGTTCTACTGTTGGAAACATGTCCATAAATCTAGGAACTTGCATATTGCAAGATGACCATTGTGTTGCATCATCACTTCAAACGGACATCATATTTGGATATGCAAACTCATTCAATAACAGAATAAAGAAGAGATATGCCAACTGAGATTACATGTGATGAGCATATTTCTGAGGTTAAAAGACCTTGTCTGACACATCTTCAACAGAATGCTCACGTCCTCATTGTCAGGCGGGCTGGGGAGTAAACAGGATGCCCAGGCATCAAGTTGCATGTTATTTATGTGGGCACTCGACAACATTTTTGGGTGGCCAGACAAGGAAATTGGGCACCCAAGCACCTGAAACAAGACCCCCACCCCCCTTCTGTTCCCTTTCCCCTTTTCTCCCACAAAACACACACACGCTGCATGCAAGACAATAGGCTACCTACATGTAAATGTTTGTCCACTTTCCTATTCTCTTTCTTGTGGGGAGCATGGAGTACATCACTCTCATCACTCTCCACAATAGTAAGCTATAATGTGTCATTTGGTTGGCCTTTCTTACAATTTAGTGCATCTCTCCTGACTAACTCTAGTCCATGCAAGCTTTTAACGCTAATCTGTTCCTGTATCTTTTTGTGCAAGGATCCAATCTCTGGTTTTCAACCTCACTACAGGTGTACCTGTGCACACAAGAAGCATAACCTTTATTCAACTGTTACACCCAGTTTGACATGTCGGCGGTATCTGTAAACAGTCTTTGCAAGCCAGCACCCATACCTTGTGGTGCAGCTGGTGGACTTGTATAAGAAGGTGTTTCTTTCCTTTAAAAATATTACAGTATACTTATTACTACCTTAGTGGCTATTTGAGTGGCCTTGCCCATGGCTGGTGTAAAAGGGACATGCATGGATTCATGCCAAGTACAAGAGGTAGATTCCACAAGCTCTTTGGGAGGCCTTTCCTATGGATAGTATACAAGCCTCAAGGGTCATGCTTGGATTAATGCCAAGTACAAAAGGTAGATTCCGCACGCTGTGTGCAAGATCACAGTTTAGAAAGCTATTTGTCATCAACACCTCATACAAACAAGCAGTTCCATTTTTATGCTGGAATAGCAAACTTGAAACTATGATGCACTGATAACATATCTTCTCCTACAGAGATAGGAATGTAACACGTTTGTTGTGCAAAGCCGCAAGCTTGCAAGGAATCTAGGCATTTCCATCGTGTTGGCCGGGTAGCCCCACTAGCTTGTAAGAGCAGCATGCTTCATAGTGCCAGATCTGAGACTATGCACATGGAATTAAGCCTCAAGTTCCTTTTTAAGGGACTGTGTAAATGTATTCAATGTGCCTCTCTGTCGAGACATGATGCCAGGGTAATGCACCCAGCCAAGATGATGACTTTGGCCTTGCCCATGGCAGCCCTCAATGCCATCCATGTGCTGATTCATGCATCCACATGAGTATCACTATACATCTAGCTGCAGTCTAAAGACGCCAATCTATGTTATGCCACAGTATGCAGAATAAAAGCATTGAAGCATCTTCAGTACAGTACTTAGCTCACACCAAACTGCACCCACCAGATGCATTCTAGGACTGTGTAAGGATCAGAGATATTGAAAGAATTCCTACCCAGAGCACATCTAGACTGCCCTGTAAAACGATATCTTGGCCATTCATTAGCACTTCTTCCAATGGTTTCTTTCCATCCACAGCCTCTCCTTCAGCAGTCACTGCTTGCAGCGAATTAGCCACTAAGAGAGCACCTGTGTACCCCCCATATAACAATACACAATGATCGATGAGATGCCATTCACGTATCCATGTCCCACCATTTGTCTAGCTTCTGGCCTTAGCATTCTTACCAATCAATCGATCAAGCAATCCTTTGAATCGTCTGGTGACATGTTGCTTTACAGCACCCTCAGCTGCCTGTTATCAGCATGTTTTTCCAGCACCAAAAAAAAGAGCAAATATTTTAAAACCCGAGCTAATAGCATATAGACTGGGAAGAAAACAGCACTAAGAGTTGAATCCTAACGTATAAACACCTGTAAAGCAAGCAGTGGAAGACCTGCATCAGGTAAAACTTCATCCATTTGTGCAACATCTGTAGACAAAATCTCTGCAAACAGAAACATAAATGTAAATGCAATAAAACAATAACAAATACCAAAAACTACTTGGTTATCAAGCATTTAGCAACATAAAGTGCATGTGAATGAATCAAAATCTCATGCTCTTGAACCATGAGCTACAAGCTCACTATAGCCCACAAATACACAAAAATGAATCTGAACTTCAAAATATCATAAAAGCAGCAGATGACAATGTCAGGTAGCCTGACTTAAACAATTTGATTTGATGCTATTAAAATGGTACTTGAATCCAATAGAAAGCATGAATACTTAACAATTATCCACAATTGGACTTGCTAGGTTCCAACCAGGACACCGGCCCCTCCTCTTCACATTCACTTGCAGAGTACTTGGCCTACAGCTATGAGAACTCTCTGTGCAATTGACAAACCCCGAACCTGAGCAACTTCTGTTTGCCTTATCCCTTGATTTCCAGCATTGCCTTTGCTGAAAACCATCTTCTGACAGAGGGCAATCTATTTGCTGCTGCTTGAGGCTCAAATCACACCTACTGCTGGTTGCACCAGTCCTGGGATGGAGCTTAGAATTTGCCCTTTTTTGCATTCTGTCACATGCATCAGTCCTCATATGCATGTGCGAAGCCAACCTAAGAACACCTTCAGGGTAGAATATGGAAATAAGGGTTAACATAAGATTGTAAGGCCTCACAGAAGGAGCACGGTCGATGACTGACTGAGGATAGGTTGGGGGTTGCATACGGTAGATGTAGGTGCATGCCTGGAAAAAAGGCCTTATTTCTTGCTCACAACCCCTGGTCAAGAATGCAGACTAGTAGAAGGGGAAGAGAATAGGTTTATCAAAGTCCCCACAAAACAAAAAATCCTTATTTGTTAATCAGTATCCCTCAACTCTCTCTTGAGTACAATGCTTGGCAAAAAGGCCTTATTTCATGCTCACGACCCCTGGTCAAGCATGCAGACTAGTAAGGGGAGAGAACTGGTCTATGAGACCACCCCCCTCCCCAAACCCAAAAACTTGTTAATCAGTATCCCTCAACCCTCTCTTGAGCAAAATGCATCCCACAGGTGACCTGTTGGCTCTGACATTAAAATCAGAGCTAAGGTTTAAAAGTGAAATTTTTTTCCTGCAGAATGAAATTTTCAAGTTTCTTTGCAAACGTGCATGGTTGAATTGCATTTGAGGAAAAGGCCCATCATGGACAGCAAAGATCCCAAATGATCAAGCTGGATCAAGATCTCAAGATAGACCAAGAACGATGCGAGCTTGTACTGAAGAAGGGTTGGGTTCACTACACACACAAAAGTCTCTTCAAAAATAGCCAATTCTTCTACAAGAGTTAAGAAAGTGAATGTGCTAAAGCTATCTCAATCCACTCACAGCAAGATAGGTTAAGTTAGAACTTTTTTTGAGCAAAAAGCGATCTGGAACTCCCCTGGCGTCTATCGCTTTGCCTTCCATCCCCCCCTCCCTCCTGCGCACTCTGTGCACCTGTGCCTTTGCCCCCTCCTCCTGAACCCCGCCTTCCAGCCCTTTGCGCCTCAGCTGCCGGCAGCCCTCCCTCTGTTCCACCTGCACCTTCGCCCTCACCCACCTCCTTCCCTCTCTGCCACCTGCTTCCAGCCTTCCACCTTCCTGCTCCCCCCCCCCCCCCCCCCCCCCCCCCCACCGGGCCCTTTCTCGCCCGCCTCTTCATGCCACCTGCATCAGCACGCCCTTCTCTCTTCCGCCGCCCGCCAGTCCTCCAGCAGCCCTTTTTTGCCTTAGTCCTTCTACGCCTCTGCCCTTCCCCATCCTTTGTACCCGGTCCTTCCCCCGCCCCCTCAGCAGTTTCCAGCGTCCAGTAGCAGTTCTTTCGGCGGGCCGCGGGAGTCACCTTCACCCCTTCAGGTCGACTCGTCACTCCATGGCAGTCGCTCCATCATCCCAGACCGAGGTGACACTCCTTGCCATTTTTCCGAAGCAGACCTTCAGCTCTTGGTTTCTACAGTATCCTCACTTGTGGCTTATTCTCTACTATGCAAGATTGCCAAGAAAACCGCCCACCAGCGCGTGGACAGATTCAAGATTCACTCCAAGCAGCCCTCATTGGCAAGCCTGGAAAAAACACCGACATACATTTTCTTGGGCACGGCTACTCCCAGGCGGAGTTTGATTCACCCAAGGCAACTGATCGAGAGTGCCACAGCAATAAGCAGCGCTCACGTGTTTTTCGCTTGATGGCACCATGGTTTCGACCCCCGCATCCGACCCCCTCACAGGTGCATCTGGCCTCCTCATCACAGTCTACTTACCAGGACTCTGAAAGGAGTATCTCCTCCTCCTTGGATCAATTGGCCAATTGATTGGACAAGTTCTCAAGACCCCCCCCCAACCCCCCCCCCCAAGACTGCCACTTCTGTGGTCGCTTGGGCAGCAGGGATACCCACCATTCGGGTTTGCAATGTGCATAGCCTCTCCAGAGGCTCTTCCCCAATTCATTGTGCTCCCCAGCCTTGAGGGCGACCCAATTACACAGCAGGTTGAGTATTCAAGCCTCCCCGGACAGTGCTTCATATGCAAACAAATGGGACACCTAGCTAGAGCTTGTCCTCGACGTCAGACTTGTAGAGACAATGTCCTTCACACTCAACCCCAGCCCAAAGACTCTCTTGGAGAGGAGGAGACAGGTGGTCAAGCCCTCCCTCTCCCCAGCCAAGTGTGCAAGAGACTTGCCAACTTCACCAGACGACTAGTCATCCACCACCAGAGCAATAGACTCGGCATGGCAAGGATGCTGACCACACTCGCAACCAGCCCCCAATCCAACGGGCGCTGTCACGCCGCCCTCCCCCACAAAGGCGCCTTTGGACGAAGAGCCATGCAAGTGAGCCCCATGAGGCAACGGTACCTATTGGTAACCATTATAAGCATTTAGCACAGGACCAGTGTAATTCCCCCGGTCGGGGTTGAGCACAATCTTGACACACACTTAAACTATTAATGCTCGTAAACAAAATGAATTGGCACAACACAAAACAAGATAGCAATGCTAAAAATTTAAATGACACTGCAATAGGGCTAGAAAGGGCCGACCCCCATTGTAATATCAATAAATTTTACATACAAGCTTCATTGGGCAATGCTTGGTAGATTTCCAACAAGATTCATGCATTTCGAACAAGAAGTGCCGTACTAGAGGTTGAATCCACAGTTTCTACTGTGTAGGACCTCACTTCCCAATCCTTGGTATCTTGCCACAAGCAGATATGCTCCATTGGCATCCATACACATGCAAGTGTATGCTAGACCGAGACATAGAAGACCTTAATGGCCAAGAATGCAAATGTAGAGTAGGTTTAGCGAACTTAAGCAACTCTCATCTGAGAATCGGTTCCCACCATTGTTGTTATAAATAACCAAACTATTATAAATAGCCAACACATGGATTTATTAATAAAAACCTTAGCCGCACGTATTAGCCTGCTTTCTCCTAATCCGAGGACTCCCCTAACCCTACCAAATTAGGAAACTAATCTCAAGGATTAGTACAAGGTACTAAACATACTTCCCCACCTAAGACACGTCCACTCTTGAAAATAAACAAGGGAAACTCAACATCATCTAACAACGGACTCCATAATCTCGATCACGCATGTCTAATCTTTCCACTCATATATCTGTCATAGGAACTACCTAAATCTGGAGCCACTATTCCTACAACTAACTCAATGGAACTAAAGACATACCAACTCAAACCAAGGTCATGAGGAACACAACAATCCCTCAATTGAACTCCCGAGGAATTTAAAAATCTGACATTATCGGCGTTCATTTCATTGCTTTCGAAGTAGTGCCCCAGCTTGTTTTGGATGTCCTTTGGTTTTGGTTATGGGAGAGGATGCTCGATGGTGCATGGCTCATCCTCCTCCTTCTCAGGTTTAGGTTCAGCTGTGTGGGCTCTTAGGTACCCATTTATCCAGTCAGATAAGTCTCTACAAAGTTGGGAATTTCGTTGCAAAAGAGAACTTATCAGAACTCGAACCTCTAAGGACAAGAAGGCATTCTCAAGGGAAACTTAGGCTAACACCCATGCCTAACCATAACATGTTCGGTATTATCATAGGCAGATCCTAACCAATCAAATGATCTCTAGGTACTGAACACATGGCAACGTTCCACCAGAACTGATGTATCCTCTCTGCTTCCAGACAAACGGAGGACAATCATCACGAGTAAGAACCTATCTCTGTTGAACTCTTAACTGCCTGATAGTACCAGAATCGTGTCCCAAGTCAACTCACTATGTCAAGGTAATCAAGCTGCAACCCCATTTGTGGGTTCTGAACTTGTAATGTAGCCTATGGCTGTTTGATCGTAGCTAATAGAAGGATCTTTTCTCCGGAAAGAAAAAAGATAGGTGAAGTTACAAACTCCCAAAGAATCTAAAGTATATCTAGTGCTTCATGTATCAGCTCCTTAAGCAGAAAACTGGGTGACGAGGATAACCTAGTAGGTGTTGAATCGATTGAAACCCCTAGTCTTTCACATGAACCACATAGGTATTTGAATACTAAAAGCAGGCATAATTGGCATTCAGAGTACAAAGAAGGTCTGGTCAAATGGAACGGCACATCAACAGAAAGTTCGACTTTGGAGAAAATAATCAGATTTAGAGGGCTAAGCAATTGGCTGAGGTGGCCAATGCAAAAAGAGGAATGCTTAGGGGAGTCCCTAGACATTGATTGAGGTACGTAAAGGTGAAATACCAAAGGGGTTAGTTGCCTTAAAATATAGGAGGGCCACATTACAACTACTAGGCAAGAGAAGACTTGGTCTATACATCAAATAGAACCCTCTGGAAGAAATTATGAGGAAGAGAGGGAAGAGAGGAAAATAAGGCCCGGTTCACAAATATGAATGGCAGTCCTGAATTCCCCATTCGTGACTGGGCTAGCTCATCTCTATGGATGCCCTAGCATTCACAAAGGGAGCAGGTCCAGCTCATGGACAGTTTTGCTGCTTCTGTGTCCTACATATTGAGGCCAACCAAGCTTGGGCATCCAATCATATTTTATGACTACTACTCCGACTGCCATCCAAAGTATCCCACCAACCCGTTACCCAAGGCAGTTGACATGCTTGGTGTTGAACGATGGAGACAGTAGCCGGAAGGAAATGACCAGTCTCTCACACCAAATGGCTGGAACCTCCTTGGCCCAGCAGTCTGTGAGTGGGCACTGGGACAGAAAGGTACTCAGAGGTGACAGATCAGCCATCAGCCATGTCCGCCTGCCCGTTTATAAACCATGCATAAGGATGAGTGATGGCTGGGAGGTGAATTAAGAAGAAAGCCCAGTGAATTAAGAAGAAAGCCCTCTATTCTATTTGTGAACTGGTTGGTACTATTGATGGCTGAGATGAGAGTTTGAAGTATAGAGAAGTATTTGCAAGAATTTTTACATAATGTTTGTGTTTAACAAAACAAGAAGAGAAATTCAAGTTTGGGCTTCAATAGTCCTACTTAGAGCAGCTATAAGTTCACTGGCAGAAGGATCTCCAAAATCAGGCTGTAGTGATTTCTGTACACTTGCAAGATATCTGCACATCAAATACACAAAAACAGTTAGTTAATGCATTTGCACATAAAATCTCCTTACAAAAATTTATAAAATCAAGAATATAAGTATTGAGTTTGAAACGGGATCCACACTTTTTGAATAGGGTTGTAGCAGCTTTGGTGAGCCGCTTCTCCCCCATTGGAAAGATAGCTCGAAAAGTGGAAGCTGATTGGGCAAAGTCAGCCAGAAACTCCTGCTAGAGACGGAAGAACTAATGCTTAGAACAACATGCTAGTTCCACCATTCACAGGCTCATCTCCTAGACAGAGTTCCTCCCACCCCCCACCCTCACCCCCTGCCTCTCTTCTTTCTCTCTTTATTTCCTTTTACCCTTCCTTGGCAGCTGCATTTATAGCCGATATGGATTCCAAGGAGAGGAGGTTCCCTCCAAAAGAGACTAAATTAATTTGAGAAGGCATCAACAAACAAGATTGGACACATTACCAACCTTATTGAGAATCTCCATTAGTTTCTTTGGTGACTGATAGTCAGACTCGTTATCCACATCTACAACAGAAGCATCACTTGAGTTCTTTGATAAGCTTGCTACTCCTTCAAGAGCTGCAATAAGCCGTTCCAGATCTCCTGCCAAATATTTCTCCATGATCTTTTCAACCTGAAAGGTAAAATGATGCGCTTGTTTGCCCCTAAGAATCACCTCTCATTCATTAGAAAAACAACACAGATTCTTTGTTCAGAAAAGCAAAAATATCTTGGTCCCTGCATAATGACTTCACATTTTTTAAAAAAACATCACACGTCATAACAAGGGCACACCGGATGGTTTAGATCCTGGAGTAATCCAACAGCTTCTGAACGGCTATGCACAGGCTCTGAATCTGCCATTACACGAGCCTGCATCAGAAAACCACACTTCAGTGCCTGGTGTTGCATTCCCCAAAACTGTAAACACGCATGTTGAGAAAAAAAATAAACAGGTCTCAAAAACAAGAGCATTCAATTGCTTTCATTCAAATAGATACACTTTTCAGCATGTGCTAATTGAAGGAATACAACGTAGATTAATTCCATTTAGATGCCAGACTCAAGGAGAGAAATCTCAGCTTCATAAGAAGCTTGTGACTGACTTTGATGCTGTCTTGAAGGCTTTGCTCCAAGACGCCATGCCCTGCCATATCTCACATGTTGGAAATTGGCATTTTTCACATGAGATAGGGAAGTGGGGATTATCTGCCTGCAAATCCCCAATGCAAAGTCTCCCACAAGCAGTGAGAGAGTGGGCAGATTTGTGCTTTGCGAATAGGAGATGAATTCGAGGCAGGTAAATAGTTGACACATGGGGCCACAATTTAGTAGGAAGCAACAAGCTACAGGCCACCCAATTTTAGAGCAGTGTGCTCGTTGGATGCTAGCTGGCCAAGTTGATCAACATAAGCCACTAGCCATTAGGACCAACTGCCAATGTCACATGCATTAGCTCCAACACTTCGATGCATGTGCCATGCTAGGGCTATTAATTCGGGTTAGGGTTCAACAAAGGAATCAGTAAGCCCTTATTTATACAAGGGCAGAAGAGGCTATCAACCTATCAAAATAAACAACTGCAAATGCAAATAAAGAAATTTATTGCAAGTAGGCCAACCATTTTGCAGTTTCAACATATAGTCACCCTCTCCCCAACCTTTTATGGATCGTTTAAAGCAGCCAGACAAACCTAAAGAGACAAAAAGGTATCAGATCCAGCCATCAGAAGCAGTCATTGATGATCAGTCTAGGGCTTCCCCAATACTAGCAGTGTCTGCAGGAGGTTTCCTTGCTCCATTCACAGGCCAAGATCTTGGAGCACAAGAGCTAAGCATGCAGTTCACTGGTAATTTTGTAAGCTTTTAGCAGTTCAAAACATACAGTGCTCTAGATAAGTTTAAAGATGAATGCTTCTGTACACTGTACCCTAACAAAGGTATTAGAACAAGTTTCTCTCTGAAGTACCAGATCAAGTATCGGATAGCTATTTTTCACCTAGATCTTGTTTTTGGAAGTTTATGGTCCTGTTGCAATGTCATCTGGATTTCTCAATTCAGCAGACCACAGTTTGTTCTGCTTCATCATTGCTGCAAGTGATGGAGATGAAGTGGCAGCATAGCAAAGACATGCAAGAGTATCTGCAACCCAACTAGATCATGCCAAACAAGCCCAACTAGGTCATGCTCAATGAGCATTTGAAGCTCGACAAGAAGCTTCAATGTTAACCTGATTTGCAAGTGCAGCTAGAATTGACAGGGAGCAACAGGGTTGTTTTTATACCCAACCCAAACTTGTCAAAAGATACATGGAGGGTTTAAAGGTATAGAAATTTTCAAGAAAATTGGTGTTTGGACCAATAACAAAAGGAGCTGCCTCTGTAGTGTCACAGCCCACAGTTGGGAGCAACACCAACAAAATTCCACAGCAGCAATATACAATAGGATAGGTTGAGAGAATCATCATTTCTTTCAATTGTACAAGGAACGTAAAAACAGAAACAAACTGAAATGAAAACTTGCACACACACGCCAATGAGGTGATAGCTCAAGTGGTAGAGATGTTTGTCTAGGACCAGGAGGTCCTGGGTTCAAAACCCCACATGGTGCTTCCTTGGCGGCATCGCCTACGGGCAGATAAAAAGCACCTACGGGCGGTGAAAAATGGTATCTACAAGAGGATCTTGGGCCCAAGGCCAGTCGGGAGGGAAAAAAACTTGCACACACACACAACACCGACACTTATCCCAGTGACAGTGACATCTCTTCCCCTTGCAGATTATTTGCTTTTACACCTTTGACTGTTGCTGCTGGCTGCTGCAGAGGCCCAAATGTTGAAAGAAGCAGAATGCAAGGCCTAGATCTACTTCTATTCAAGTAAATGCCCCAGTTTAAGCATGCCCAGCACCCTGCCCTTTTAGAGAAGTACTTGGGGCATGCCATCAAAGAGGGATAAACTTTTTTTTAGCTTGCACATGGTTATCTTGTGACCAATCCAATAACTATGCAGGCACAATGCTTAACAGGGGTCTGATTGGCCTGTGGCAACAGGCCAACCGATCAACCATTACAGTGGGCCCTCTACCTGGTTGTCTGCTCTTGCCTCAATATATTGACAGCTTACCCTGGCAGAGGCTTCCCCCTTTATCCTGCTTATTGGCTGAAGCATGTTATATGTCAATTGGCACTGTGTGAACTGAGGTGACTTTGCTTTGTGTCGGTCATACCCACATGGACTGCAACTGGGTCAGCTGCATGGCCTCCTTATAGGGTTGCAATAATGGAAGAGACTTGATGGGGAACCCATTCTCGTTGAACCAAACCGCCTTTGCGATGGGTACCCTCGGACCCCTTTCGAACTGATGGAAACTAAGCTTCTCAGAACAAGCATTTTTAAAACCATGTGTCATGAACTACGGCTGTGGTTTAGTTGTGTGACAAGAGAAGACTTATGTAGTTTTGCTTAAACACAGCAAATCCTCATCGCATGGATGTGTAAATTGCTATACAGACAGCTCAAAGACAGAACACAAAGTGGCTGGACAACAACTGGAACTTGAGAAAGTAGCTGGACAAATGACAAGCTGAATTCTTTCTCTAGCAGGTGTATTGAAGACTTAGAGACTGACTGCTACTCTTGCTGCAGCTCTCGAGGATGAAGAGAATGCGGGGAGTACCTATTAGAAAACATGGCCATTGGCTGCTCTAAGGCAGGCTGACCAGCCCACACTCGTACATGAGGAGATAGGGGCTCGCTGAAACTGGATGGCTGTTTTGAGGATGCATTAGGGTCTGTAAGTAGGACTCATCCCTCCCATCAAGTTTGTAAGCGGCAGAGTGTGCCTGGGCTGTAAACAGCTAGCACTCAGGTGTGCGCTGATAGAGTCGAGCTACATCTGTGTTTTTCCAACATCAATTTTGTACAAAAACTAGCTCAGAAAAGGATCAAGACAAGTTTTCCAATAGCTCAAAATAATCTGCAACGTAAAAAATACTACCTGCAATCGTCTTACAATTGTTGCCATCACTTCCTCGGACTCCTCTTTGCATGCTTGAAAAGATGTTTTTCCATATGCCTACCCTAAAAGAACACCACAAAACACCATTAAATAGAGACCATGCAGATTTGAAAGAGGAGCAACAAACAATCTTCAAACTTTCCATAGCCAGTATCACTGAAAGGTTCACTTGATCCCCTATTACCTTGAGTACAGGAAGAGCCCCTTTATAAAACCTCACTGCATCTGCGTATGCCTCTTGACTTCAAGCATTTTCGAAGCCTTTTGGGTAGGTCGAAAACAAACTACATGGGTAGCATGCACCACAAAAGGCACAGTTCACACTAATAAGGAATGCATAGAATGTTTCATGGCCCGTACAGAACATGCAGGAGTCCCCCTCAATGTTTATAATATGATCTTTCGCTGACCTGTACTTTTCGCAAGAGGCCACGGGTTCCATTTAACTCTTCAATTCGCTCCCTCCTCTCAAATAGCGAAGCATTGACACCATCACTTTTTGTCCTTACAGCGGTCACCTGCTTGAAGGTGGGAGTCAAAAATTCGTCTGCATATCCCTTTGCTCATGCAGATACCATGCATGAAAGAAAAAGAAGGGTCCAAGTTAGATCCTTACTTTATTCGAAGGGAATTGGAAATTGGGTTTCGTTATTTTGTTTTGTGTTGTTTTGTTTTGTTTTTTTCTTTTTTCTTTTTTCTTTTTCCTTTTTTTGGGGGGGGGGGGCATGTGCAATAGACAAAACCAAATACAACTCCCATAATTGCATTTTAACATGACTTTCTATCAGAACCTAAATGGAACTTGCCTTCTTATGGTATCAGTGGCGCTAATGAACTTGTTATAATTCTCATACACAAGCATCTGCATGTCACTATCAAGGTTCTTAATTTCGGCTGCCGTCTCAACATGTTTTTGGAGCAGGCCCTCCAGATTTGTTCTATGCACCTGCAATTTCACAACAAAAACGTCGTTGAGCCTCAACTTACTGAGAAAGCAATCTATCTTAGGAAGAACAAGGGAGCATTCTAAAGAAGCAACTCAAATATGGACGAAGACATATGAAAGCCAAAATCTTGGTGAAAATCCTATCATGTGATCATCCAGATATAGACATTCACAAGACTGGAATCTGTCCTAGCTTATAACTGCAATGAACATTTTCCAAAAAACCACAACCAGGGTTGTTAGAATCTTCAGAAACGTGTGAACAATACGGACTTCGAACAAGTTTCGAAAGTTTCAATCCCCAAAGGGCATGTTCTGTACACCTGTACAAATGTACATATATAGACATACATACAATATGTACACTATGTGAGGGCAAGAGGATGAAAGGACCAGATGTGCCAGAGATCAGAGCAAATCAACACAGCATGAAATGGATGAATGAATGTATGTATAATGGTGAAGTAATCCAGTACAAGAGGCCCTCTGATGTGAGGTGACTTTGAGGAGTGGATTGGCGAGAAAGCAAAGACAAAGTCGGTGTAAGAGGTCAGTCGGTGACGAAGGCTCGCATCGAGGACAGCGGTGGCACTCCGTGAGGATGTAGAGGTAGAAAGCTGCAACCTCAGAACTGAAGTAGATGCAGGTGTGCTGCTGAATGCTGATGGAGCAAAACGCTACAGGAGTAGAGCCGATGATGGAGATGTGTGCGTAGATCAGCTGGGCTTCTACTGTGGTAGAGCTGACGGCTGAAAGTGATGTGCAAGGCTGAAAACGCTGCTGAATGTGTTGATGAACGTTCAGTTGGTGTAGACGATGACCAATATGAGCACCAACAAAATCCCATGATCCTCTTTCACAGAGAGGATGCCTCAATTGGACTGTTCCTGAAATTCCAGCTGGTCAAGTAAAAGTGTATCTTCTCATACCAAGCTCCAGGAGCTTGTTTGAGACCATAAACATATTTTGCCTTCTTAAACAAGTACGACAAATAAAACCAATGGGCCATAAACATATTTTGCCTTCTTAAACAAGTACGACAAATAAAACCAATGGGCTGATTTACATAAACTTATTCATGCAAATCCCCATCGAGAAAAGCTATTTTAATGTCCAACTCATACACTTTCCATCCATGATGGGCAGCCAATGCAACAACACAACGAATAGTGGTCATACGAGAAGTGGGGGCAAAAGTTTCATCATAATCTATGCCTTTCTATTGGGCAAGCCTTTGTGAGACCCCCTATGAAAAGATAAACCACAACGAAAGACTAAACTAAGGGTAGAGCGAACTCACTCGGAGCCTCCATATATCAATATTCTATCGCTCAGCAATCCAACAGCTTTGTCAACATAGCTGGACTAGAATAGACCTTGCGGTAGGAATTGAGTGTGATTCCTCCAAGTAAAAAATGTCTTCATAATTCTCACAAATAAGAGGCATCGACGGCTCCCCTAGGCTCAATACGACATCTTATTCCTTGATTATGAAGGGAACGGTTCTACCTTAATTTCTCTAAAGATTCTACAATCTAAAGCTGATTCCTAGATTTTCTTGTTTAAAAATCACTTTTGGTCTTGACATTTGTTAAGGCCCCGTATTTATGAACCCACCCTACCACCCACTTTCTAGTGTTTGTTCAGCTCCTACCGAATCCGTTGGCCAAGCCTCCACCCAACCACTTAGTCCCCAGATTCGTTGATTGACGCATACAAACATAATTGAATTTGTCATTTAACTTTCACTCACACACGCTTTACAATTCAATTTTACACTTAAAAACACAATCATAATCATTTGTAAAAACAAGTCTTTATAAAAAGATATAATCATCATCCACTAAGTACTCATAGGTCCTTGAAACCGGCCTCTGGTAGAAACCAAAGTGCGGTAGACTAGCAGTCACCCAAACCAGTTGTAATCCAGCAAATAAGACAAATATATGGGAGCTAGAGTGCTCCTACACGAAAAGAAGAACGACACCAGTTGGCCCCAAAGCTTGGCACCCCTTTCGGTATTTCTTTATTCAAATTCAATGGAAGAGTTTAAATGAGCACATCATGACCATTCATGGCTTGTATGTTTGCATGTCCAATCTACCAATCCTCTAGACCTCTTAGCATAGAGGTTACACACAGTCTTGTGCCCTAAAAACACATCTTTCATCCACGCTAGCCTGTGTAAACCCTAACTCTACATTCAACATTTGGTATCAGAGCTATGGTTCTGTTGGAAGGTTGGCGATTTCGAGCATGTGATCTATGGCTAGAAGGTGCCTTGGATTATCCCATAAGTGGAAGCATGGGAAGTTGAAGAGCCATATATAGGCTAGAGTGGCACCTTGTCATAATCATCTCCTCCGGCCGGTGTTTTGGGAGGCAGCTCACCGGGAGATGGGAGCCCGGAATCGAGCTCCGCAAGCCACCGAGGCGCGAAGGGGGTCGCCCAGGACCACACACGCCTGAGCCGCCTAGGACCACACACGCCCGCGCTCTGATACCATGTCAGAATGCACAGCGGAAGACTAACGAGGGAGGGTGTTGGAAGGTCGGCGATTTCGAGCGTGTGATCTATGGCTAGAAGGTGCCTTGGATTATCCCATAAGTGGAAGCATGGGAAGTTGAAGAGCCATATATAGGCTAGAGTGGCACCTTGTCATAATCATCTCCTCCGGCCGGTGTTTTGGGAGGCAGCTCACCGGGAGATGGAAGCCCAGTGGAGGGATGCTACAGTGCCCGTTGGGGGTGTTTGTGGAGCTCGATGGTGATGCGTCTCCTACGTGCGTTAGTCTTCCGCTGCGCATTCTGGCACGTTCTCAGTGTGCCAGTCGTATATTCAAATAGGATAACTTGTCTCTTCCAGTTGCACTTAAAGGAGGAAGAAGTGCAAAACCCAAACAAATTCCTTGTAAATGAATGTTATGCAAGAACCAAAGCATGCTATGGAATCGATAGAAAAAGTTGAATAGACAAATTCTCTGCAAAAGACTCTTATGCATAAGGGTTATCGCATAGAGTCTTATGCATAAGACTATGCAATAGACTCTATGCATAATACTAAGCAAAAGAATCTTATGCATAGAGTCCTATCCACAGTCAAGGTTTACAAAGGCTAGGGTGGATGAAAGACAGCCATGGCGCGAGTGTGTGGAGAGCCGGTGAGAGAAAGAGATGACAAAGCTCATAGTGTTGCACAACTCATCATGATTAGATTATGATGAAGTTGTGTTGTAAATCCTTCACCAAGTACAATACTATTATAGGCTTAGAGCCTCATCTTATGACTCAATCACACACACTAAAATAATGGCACATGGCACATGTGCTCACATCACTATACTACATACATACATAATATCTAGCCTGTCCAGGCTGTTCACACACATAAGCACACTTACACATTCTAAGGGGGGGTTCACATGCATTAAGCTCCAAATCCCAACAAAACCCCACTTCGGAGCAAATGTGGAGAAATGCTCGAGAATGTCTTCAGCAACGGCATCAATGATGGCCTCCGAACTGCACATTACTGGTGCCAACACCTGGAACTCCGGTCAACAAGGCATGTTAAGGGAGCTCTACCACAACTAAAAAACTAAGCCCTCTCCATAGCAATAATCCCTCCCATCCTCATAACTTGCTAGGTGCAATAGCTTACACTCATGCAAGAGGTGAGGGTATGATATGGAAATGGAACCTTTTATGTGATCAAGGCCCTTTTACACACATAGAAGGGGAAAAAAACAGAATTCTGACACACTAGATTATTACATCTCATTTTGGGGGACAACCCTGGCAGAGAACCCTTGGCCCACACACACTGTAAAATTCCGCATTTTCTCATGCATGAGAACCTTCCCTTACATACATACATACATACATACATACACACACACACACACACACACACACACACACATATATATATATAGTCAAAAATAGAGGAGGCAGCCAGCACTCTACCGGACCCCCCCATCTTATATAATAATAGTCAAAAATAGAGGAGGCAGCCAGCACTCTGCCGACCCACCCCCCATCTTATATAATAATAGAGGAGGCGGCCAACACTATGCCAACCCACCCCCCGTCTTCTTTGCGCTGGCCACTACTGGACCCCCCTTACGTCAACGCTGGTTGGACCCCCCCCCCCCTTGCACAGTGACGTTGGCTACACCGACCACTAAATCATGCTATCGCGTAGACTCTCCTTATCTTCTCCTCCCCACTAGCCAGCCACGCTAGCAACCTATGGTCTCCTTGCGCAGGCCGGTGATAGCTCCTTCCCTCTCTCTCATGCACATATGCTCTAGCCACCCCCTCTTGCTACCATAAAGCCACCCTCCCCCCTCGCCTCTCTCAACAGTTCTATCCCCCAACTCTCTCAATTTATCCCCTCGCCAGCCACGCCCTCACCACACTCTCTCTCTCTCACCCTCCTGTCCTCGCCAACCTCTCTCCCACCAACCATCTCCCAGCTCCACCTCTCTCTCCCTCCCTCTCCCAGCTCTCTCAATCCCCCACAACAACAGCCTCTCCCTCACCCTTCTGTCAACCCCTCGCAGCAGTAGCCTCTCACTCCCTCTCCCACTTTCGCTCCCCCCTCCCTACGCGCTCGCCCTCTGCATGGCGCAGAGCTACCAGACCAACAACGGGTCTCGCACAACTACTGCTGACACCAACAGGTGCGTGAACTACGTGAAGAACCTGGGGAGGAGCCAGTGCTGCCCAGACCAATGGATCAGGATGTACCAACATGTGCACCACCGGGATGGCTGCTGCCGTTGACATCTGCAGTGGACAAGGAGGTGTTAGCAGTCATCTCCTGTCTGTACATTACACACTAGGGCCTCTGTTGTGGGTGTGCCCGCCCATTAGGTGTTTCTCCATTTTTCCCCTATTTTTCCATGTATTTTTCCCCTGTTTTCTGTGGTCGTGGGGCAGGAGAATTCTGGCCGCCTATTTTCTGGTCTGGTCGACTGTGGTGACCTGGCCGACTTGGATTTTCTCTGGCCGACTCCTGTTTTCTGGTCGTGAGCAGTTGGGACTGTTGTCGGCCTATTTTGGGCTGGCCTTTCAGAAGCCCTGGACGATATATAGAGGGGCTGCCCCCCACACCTTAAGTATTGGGTATTGTACCGGATCTTGTATATAGAGCAGAGTTCCTACAGCTTCTCTCTCTCTTCTGCGTTTCCTTTTCTCCACACAGCTCTACGTTTTCAAGCTGGTGGTTCTCCTGCGTTTGCTCATCTTCATGTTGGTGTCTTGCTACATTGTGCTCTCAGCAGTTTGTCTCATATCCGCTGCGTATTCCGACATGGTATCAGAGCCCCACGCGGCTTGAAGGTTGGAGACTTTGGAGAGCTTGCGGGACTACTGGTTTTTTGGTGTTGATTGGAGATCTCTTGGGCTGTTCGGGACTTGGAGATTGGGTAGAAGGCGGCCATCACCTTGCATATTAGTTGCAGCCTCTTCTTCATTTTTTTTCCCACCCACTCTCCCTTCACAAGACCAAATTAACCCCCCGAGATGGCAAACTTGCTTGAGATGGCTGAGAAGCACGTGAAGATCCCTACTCTCCCCACTTTCTCGGTGGATCAACAGTTGGACGGGAACAACTACAGCATATGGAAGGTAATGATGGAGTCTATCTTGGAGTCTTATGACTTGGCTGATTTCATTGTGGTTGGTGTTCCACGGCCAGAGTTGGAGGTCGGGGAGCTTTTACCCTCTACTCGGAAAGAACGAGAGGCTTAGGCACAGTTGTGGGATCGTGTCAATGCCCCTGTGCGTTCTTTCATCTTCCTTAATTGCACACCACAGGTGATTAACCATATAAAACTTATGACGCTGGCCAGAGGGATTTGGTAGCATTTGGGTTCTCTGTATAACAGGGTATCACCCATGAAGCAAATCTCCTTGGAAGTGCAGATACGGGTGATGGATCCTGCCAAGTCTTCGACTATGTGGGAGCACATCAACAAGTTGCAGGCTCTTCAGTAGGAGGTTCTTCAGGCTGGGAAGGAGATATCTTCAGAGGACATGGCCATCACTTTGTTGTCTCATCCGATCTCTCAGTACTCAGCTTTCTACTCCTCTTTGATCACCAGTGGCAGGCTCAGCACCATCACATGGGAGGAGCTTGTGCCTATGGTCTTGGACCAGGAAGAGTGTTTTTCGAACCCTCCACAGGGCGGAGGTTCTGAGGCCTTGACTGGCCAGCGGTCGTAAGGGCAAAGGGAAATCTTCACGGGAGAAGTCTTCCGAGCAAGAGCCCGACGTGGATCGTGATGCCTTGAAGGCAAAGAGAACCTGTGACAATTGTGGCGAGAAAGGCCACTATTGGAGGAAATATCCTAAGCAAAGCACTAAGCACGGTGCAAATTCCTCAGCAGTAACCATGAAGACTCCAACTTTTGTGCACTTGGAGATTATGGACACCGGCGTTTCATCTTCTTCGAGCAGGGAGGCGATCAGACCATAGTAACATGAAACGCTTCATCGTTTCGTTTCGTTTCGCCTGTTTTGGACGAAACGCAAAGGTTTCGAAATGACACTTCTTATACACACATACCAAATTTATAACATAGCCAATAGAAAGATGAAGATGCATTTTTTGGGACTGGTGGGTATGAAATTCATGATTTTGGGAGTAGGTTTTTTGGTATTAGAGAGAGAGGAGGAGGGAAGAGGAGGGGTGGACCGTGGAGGAGAAGAGAGAAAGAGGAAGAGGAGGCATGGAGGAGAAGAAGTGAAGGAGCGAAAAGGAGGAAGGAGTGGACGAGGAGAAGAGGCGGAGCAACAGGTTGCGGCCAAGAAGAAGTGTCGGATGCGTGAAGTGGCAAATGGGTGGCAAACAAAGATGGAAACAACAGCAAAAATCGCATTTGCAAAAAAAAACCTCTCGCCCGTTTTTTTGACCTCACTTAACATTTGGGCAAAACACCGTTCCGAGGGGCAGGTTCCATTTTGTTTCCATACGTTTCGTGCCAAAAACGTTTCGTGCCGTTTCTAGAGGGCAAAACGGGTTTTTATGTTACTATAGGTCAGACTCACCGCTAGGGACACTCGGGACTGGATTCTAGACAGTGGTGCTTCCATACACATGACTCCTTCCCGAGAGTTATTACAGGACCTTCGGAGGCACGCAGGTCACATCCTGATTGGTGACGAGTCCACTATCCCTATTCACAGTGAGGGCAGGTTAGAGATCGTTCCCAATAGCAAATGGAGGAAGCATTCCTTCCAGGTTCTTTTGTCCCATCTCTTGGTTCATCTATTGTCAGTGCATGAGGTTTGCAAGACTGGTGTATGGGTAGAGTTTGAGGAGCGTTTTGTTGCTCTCCGAGACAAAGCGATAGGCCACGTTGTATGGGAAGGTGGAGTGGAGAATGGATTTACAAACTCTCAACACTCTCTTATAGGTTCTCAGTTGGGTGATGTGTGGTAGTTTCTTCATGACCACTTGTATGTGGATACGTTACAGCAGCAGGCTTTCCGAGACCTGATGGTGGATGGCTTGCCAGATGATGGCAGCAAGCAAGAACACTCCAGTTCTTACATTCGTCAGTCAAAGGAGCCTTTACAGGTAAACTATGCTTTGATGTCTCGTTTCAATCGGGACGAAGAGCCTCTTGCAATTGAGGAAGCTCTTTCCTAGGGGACTAATAGGAAAGCCATGCAAGTGGCAGATGGTGACTTGCAGGAGGAGGTGGATGTTGAGCAGCCTCCAGGCTTTGAGGTTCCGGGTTCAGAGGGGGTGGTTTACAGGTTCCGGAAGACCTTGTGTGGTCTTCAGCAAGTTCCCAGGACTTGGCATACCAAAGTTACAATTGATGATCCTTGTGAGCAGGTTGATGCCTCTTTGTTTCGGAAGCGGTGTAGTTCATTGATTTGGTTGTTGAACACCAAATTGTACTTGAGCTTCCTGGTGGGGCTGTTGAGCTCATTTTTGCAGACGCCTTTCAAGACTCATTGGGACACAGGATTGCGGATCTTGCGGTTTCTACAGCGTACGAAGGATCTTGGACTCTGCTATGATACTAGAGGGGGAACGACGGATGGAGTCAGCCTCCATGGTTGAAGTGACTCAGTTTGGGAAGGAGATCCAGACACGAGGAGATTTACATAAGGCTACAGTTTTACCCTTGGCTCGAGTTGTTTCATAGAGCAGCAAGAGACAGCCAACTATTGCCTTGTCGTCTATAGAGATAGAGTACCGGGCCGCTTGTGGTGCTACTTGCGAGGTGGTGCGGTTGCAAAGCAAACCCTTTCCCAAACAGCAATAGGGTTGTACCAAACCATATGTCCTTCCCTATAGTCACAGCTTGCATGTAACCTCGAGAAAATTACAACCTGTTCACATGAATCCAAAGACATGCTTTCCACAGGAATCCAAAGACATGCTTTCCACATGAAACCAAAGACCTGTATCTGATAAACCAAAGACCTGTATCCCAAGAACCATAGGCCTGTTTCCTCGATACCAAAGTCCTGTTTCCTCTCGAAAAACCAATGTCCTATTTCCATGACAGATATACCATCCAAGCACGGTTGCCAAAACCCGGAGAGAGAAAGATAGAGGACGTGTCAACTTTCAAGCAATCCCTGAATACACATAAGTCCAAGACGAAGAGCAACAACACATCTCTTCCAAGGACATCATCCTGTGCATCTTAGCTTCATCCTCTGTATCCCAATCTTGTAAAACAAGGCCTGCAATCCACGATGAGAGAGAGAACAATATCCACGCACCAAGGCCTGCAATCCACACACGTAGCCCAACAGATGTGCCACACAAAAGCACGAACGCCCATAGCACAGAGGCACGCCCAACAGTAGCCCGTGCCTGCTCTCCAGCTTGTTCCACGCTGCAGAACACTGCCTGCCTGGCTGCTTCCACACGTGCAACCGCCTGGCTGTTTCCACACGTGAAGTCGCCTGGCTGTTTCCACACGTGCAGCCGCCTGCTAGCTGTTTCCATAAGCGCAGCCGCCTAGCGTAGAGAGCCTGTCACCTAACGCCCGCCTAGCTGCCCGACTGGCTGCAGCCCGCCTGGTCGCGCGTTGCGCAACCACCTAGTCACCCGTACACGCAGCCGCCTGGCTGTAGCCCGTATGCACAGCCGCACGTGGCCTACTCCAAGAAGATGCGCCCGCGTATTCCACATGAAACCAAAGACCTGTATCTGATAAACCAAAGACCTGTATCCCATAAACCATAGGCCTCTTTCCTCGATACCAAAGTCCTGTTTCCTCTCGAAAAACCAATGTCCTGTTTCCATGACAGATATACCATCCAAGCACGGTTGCCAAAACCCAGAGAGAGAAAGATAGAGGACGTGGCAAGCAATCCCTGAATACACGTAAGTCCAAGACGAAGAGCAACAACACATCTCTTCCAAGGACATCATCCTGTGCATCTTAGCTTGATCCTCTGTATCCCAATCTCGTAAAACAAGGCCTGCAATGAGCGACGAGAGAGAGAACAATATCCACGCACCAGCGCCTGCAATCCACACGCAGCCCAACAGATGCGCCACACAAAAGTACGAACACCCATAGCACAGAGGTGCGCCCAACAGTAGCCCATGCGCGCTCTCCGGCCTGTTCCACGCTGCAGAACACTACCCGCCTGGCTGCTTCCACACGTGAAGCCGCCTGGCTATTTCCATACACACAGCCGGTTGCTGGCTGTTTCCATAAGCGCAGCCGCCTGGCATAGAACCTTATGTCACATGCACTCTGCACTCAGTGCATGGTGACAAGATGGCTCATCATCAGAAGTGCAACAGTTGTACAGTATTAGAACCCAGTAGGATGATATTTGTCGTACGCCGTGACCCCATTGTACATCCTCAGTCCAGGATAAGTCAGGCATGAGCTACGTAGGTCATTCCTCAGCCTTAGCGGGTCAGTCAGTCAATCAAGTCCCTTAACCCACTTGGAGAGAATCATTCATGCATGTAGAGTCAGTAGAAGCCTTAGGGTTTGCATCAGAAAGCACTCTGCATCCTACATAATATGCATTCATATGCCTGTGCATCATTTAGAACATCCCATAAGCCTTAGGGAATTTACTAGGATTTATCTGGTATTTTTTCCATATTTTATAGTATTTATTTAGCATTTATTGTCATTTATAAATATAAACTTTATTAAATGACCAGCCAACTTGACCAACCTCCAATTAGTATAAATAGGCTTGCATAGGGCTTAGTTTATCATTCAATCTTCAGTGTGCTAAGAGCTTTCCTCCTCAGCCCTAGGAGTTCCCTTGCCTTCAGCACTAGACTAGTCTCATCCAGCCCTTGGAGTGCTTGAGTTTGCTTCAGCCAGCCCTGGTTCTCCAACATCTGCAGTTCAGCAGTCCCTACAGCCATAGGCGCCTGCATTCAGCATCTATTAAGGCCCGATTCAGCATACAGTCCTGCGTTTTCTGCATGTGAACCAGCCGCCTACAGTCAGCCTGCGTTTACAGATCTGCAGCACCTCCAGTTCTGTGTTTTCTGTCCAGCAGCAGCCCTACACTCTGCGTTTCTGTCCAGCAGCAGCACAGCCCTGCGTTTCAGTCCAGCATCATCCCTACAGGTCTGCGTTTCAGTCTACAGCAGTTCAGCCCTGAATCATCAGTTTACATCAGTATCCAGCCTTCAGTGCATCATCTACATCTGGCCCAGCCCTCTGCTGAAGGTAAACAAGCATTTACAGCATTCTAACATAGCTTAGAACAGTCCACCATCTCCTTTTCTCAGCCTCAGGTGTGCAGCCCTTCCTCGTGCCCTTGGGAAGAGTGCATAGGCTCGAGATCAGTTCATCGAGGTGTTTCTACAGCCGTGTACAGTTCAGCCAATCTCCGATCCTCCGAGATCTTGCGTTTGGCTTATCTACAGTCCACAGTCATTCTCTCTAAAGAAATAAAGCAAATACTATCCAGTTATCGAGATAGGGGGCCCTTCAGTGGGTAATTCGGGACCCAATCTGGTGTACAGTTCTCATATATCTCTCTCATATCTCTTTAAAGTTTGAAGTATTAAAGTGGATTGCAAAACTCACGAAACTCACGATACAGAAGACGGTGTGAGCATTTGTGTGACAAGATCTTCCAATACAAAGACTTCCGCTGCATATCACACCTGACGCCCGCCTGGCTACCCGACTGGCGCCCGTTGCTAACTGTAGCCCGCCTGGTCGCTCGTTGCGCAGCCGCCTGGTCACCCGTACACAACCATCTGGCTGTAGCCCGTACGCACAGCCGCACGTGGCCTGCTCCAAGGAGATGCGCCCGCGTATTCCACACACTACTACTTTCAGAAGAGAAAATAGATGCTTGCCATTCCCGCCTAGCTTGGAACCTCTACCAAATGTGATCAATATAGAATGGCTTCGTATGGCAATATCGATGGCATCGCAAAATGGAGAGACGATCACAAGAGAAGAGCATGAGTATGCAAGAGGATGTTACCCTCAAGTAAGTACATTCTTCATCTCTGTCTCATGTATATACCTTGTTTAATGCACTATACTAAATGTGATGCTTTTGTTTAATGTTAGTACAAACTATATAATGCAATATGGTTAGAGGGAATGAACTTTCGCGTACGGAGTATGTGGATTCTAAAAGAAACACATTTGATTATGAAGTGATGGCAACTTTTGAGCAAGAAAGTCTAGCTAGTAGACATATACCAATGTCATAGAGTCTGATAATCTTGAGTATTGTGGAACTATTCAAGATATTTTAAAGGTGAGATTTAGAGCATTTAGTCTATTCATCTTTGATGTCAAATGGTTCAAGGTGATATACAGAGGTGCTCAAGCAACCATGAAGAAAAACCAAATGGGTTCTTTCAAATTGATTCCACCAAGTTTTGGAATGATGAGAAAGATACTTTCGTACTACCTCAACACTATCAATAGGTTAGTAATCCAACCAATCCCAAATTAAATCTTGATGTAGTATAATAAAAGTGTAACTCCTTTACTTTTTGTAATATTAGGTTGTGTTTCACGCCGATCGAATTGATCCATAGTGGTGGTATGTTATACAAGTTTCCTCTCGTTCAAAACATATCTTTCAAGATCAAGATGTGGAGATCGAATCTCTGAATGAGATGCAAGTACTACCTCAGATCGGCTCATTGGAAGAAGATGATAAAGAAAACATTTTGGAGGGGGTTGATCCAGAGCATAAGGAACATCAATTCAAAGAAGATGATGAGTCACCTATCAATCATGACAATGCTTCATTGGATCGTGATAGTGATAGTGATATTGATATGGAACCCCATCTTTTCATTGAGCTTCCATTAGATATAGACATTGATGAAGCAACACATATGAATTTATTACAAGATGGGATAGATTTATGATCTTGACACATTGTTTCGCTTCTCAAAAGTTTTTAATTATCTTTTTTTTTCTTGAAACATGGCTCCATGGATTCTAATTGATGTTTTTTAAAACTATAAATCATTTTCTATGTGTATGTGACATGTATAACTTAAATTCAGCATCCAACAACTCTTTGGATTTTTATGTAACAAAAATAGCAGCACAATCTTGCTGCTATTTTCGCTGCACACAGCAGCGAAATCACAGTATAGCAGTGAAATTTTGCTACTATAGGCATTGCTCAGCAACAAAAAAGCACTGCTATAAGTGCTGCTGAACAACAAAAATTCGCCACTATAAGTGCTGCCCAACAGTGAAATGTCACTACTAGGCATCACTATTTCGCTCCACGAGACAGCGAGTGGAATCCTCAATATCCCGACCAAATAAACGCTGCTGTCAAGACTATGGTCCTACGGAAGTCGAACCCTAGCATAAGTTAATAGCTTTCGGAGTCTCGAGAGTATTATTAGTGCTAGCGGGGTTCAGGGGTTAATGGGCGTTAGGGTTTGGTCGATGTGTGTACACATCTAAGTTAGCACGGCTCTTAAGTAAGATAGGCGGCCGGGCTAGGAGGTGTGGACACAGGCCAGGGTTTTGGTATAAAACCCAACGAGAAACCCTAACTCATCATTATATGGTTGGGAGGTGAACCGACTTCCATCCTCTCTTCTTCTCCACGCCTAGGCTATGGCGGCTTGAGGAAGACGCAGCCGTAGCAGAGGCGTTACACTGGTATCAGAGCCAGCGGGCATGACCTGCACACGGGAAATAGCTCGGCGCTGCAGCAAAAGAAGTGAGCGCAGCCTTCCACCCGCCGCGCGGACGACTGCGTGAATAGCCGATAGCGAGCGCAGCAGCCGTCGCTGCCTACCCGTCGTCCGTACGGCCACCACAGCGGACGCCTAAGGCGGCGACCAAGGCAGTCCGGCAGTCCTAGAAGGCGATCGGTGAGCGATCGTTGGCGCGCCGTTGCCGAGCACGCGAGAATTCTCCCTTACTTGAGTGGCACAAGGGGGAGGCTTCACCATCCAAGGAGTGGGGTTTTGAACCCACCACCTCAAGCTCCAAGGCAAGTGTGCTAGCCACTTCACCTTTTCACTTGTGTTGTTCTTCTCTTCAAAAGAACTCTACTTATTCTTTCAAGGGAGGACACAAACTGCAAGGAAAGTGACACAAACTACAAGGAAAGTGACCTTTTCACCTTCAACTTTCCTTCTTTCAATTTGTGAGAGGAGTTTTCTATGCTCCAAGTTTGGAAGTTTTTGGTGGACGGATCTTCAACGACATGCTACATGCAACACACTTTTTTGCATGCATGTGTTGATTGACGACTCGAGTGGTGATTTCTTCTCGATTTTCGTGCATGCAAGAGGAATTCTTCTACGACGCTTCAATTGGAGTTCGCTTTTGAAGGTAATCCATTCTCTATTTGTAAGCACATGCATACCATGGCCTCAACGGAACCGTCTCATGTTCACTTCGATTTTGAGAATGATATGCCTGATGTTAGTGAGGCACGCCCTTGCACGCCCTTTGGGTGGTGGTGTGGGTGATTCGCGACAGGCCGTTGCGGCTGATCGGGATGCCAACATGACCGATGCCGAAGGGGGTGCGAGTCCACTAGATGATTATGGTTTGGTAGACACGTTAGAGTTTGGGCGTCTCACTTCAAGGGTAGTTGCACTTGAGCGCACTATAACAAATGTCAATACCAATCTCACAAACATGAGCACGCTTTTTACTGAATTTATGGCACGTTTTGCAAGTGGATCAGCGGCAAGTGGAGGGCCTATTCCGATAGTTATGCCTCCTCTTGTTCCAAATCCTACAGTAGAATCTATTGCACCCTCTGCAACGCAGGAAGGGGCTATGTTGAAAAACGTGAAGCCGCCTGTGTTTAAGGGAGAGGAGCGCGATCATAACAAGGATGCGGTCCATACATTTTTACACAAGTGGACGGACTTGCATCGCTTATGCCACACTCCCGCTGCTGTTATGGTCACTGAGACGAGTCTCACACTTGAAGGTAAAGCCTACAAGTGGTGGATGAGTCTACCTCTTGAAACTCGCCCTAAGACTTGGGAGGAGTTTGCGGCAGCTTTTAAAAAGGAGTTCTTACCGCAAAACGAGAAAGATCGCAGCCTGGGACAAGTGCAAGATGGAAGGTCTTACACTTAATCAGTATGTGTCCAAATACCGTGAAGTCATTCTCAAGCTAGACGGTTTGGACGACTTTCAAAAGGTTCGTGGGTTTGTTAGAGGCCTTGATAAAGAATATCAGGCAAAGGTTAAAACCCAATATCCTAAAACTTTGGAAGCGGCTATCCAAAGTGCCCTTATCTTTGATGACACCATGGATAAGAAGGACATGGATAGACCGGCCAAATTCAATGGCTCGCAATTTAATGCTAATAAGCGTAAACTTGCCAGCAATTCTACTGAAAACACAAAGAAGTCTAAAGGGTCAAGTGGTCCATTGTCTCCACAAGACTATGAACGGGCCAAGAAGGAGAAACTATGTTATCATTGCTTAGGTAGTGATCATGAGAAGAAAAATTGTCCACAGTTGCCTCGCAAGAATAAGGATAAGGTCAAGGAGAAGGCTGTACACATGGTGCAAACGCTTCCCTTGGATGCTGATCCTAAGTATTCTACGGTAGAGGTTTCGCACACTGCCAAGATGCATGAGTGTAATCTCACTGCATCTATGTGGCAAGAGACAGTTGGACCACATGATTTGGTCTGTATGCATGGCTCCATTTATGGTCATCGAGTACGTATTCTCATTGATGATGGTGCCATGCACAATTTCTTGAACTATGCATTAGTTAAGAAATTAAAGTTGCCGGAGACAAAGAGTTCTCATCGTTATGTGGTGTCCACCATTCAGGGGGATGATCACGATGTGTGGGATACTCTAGTACGGCAAGTGCCTGTGTTTGTGCAAGAACACACTATGGTTCTTGACTTCCAAGTGATGAATATGTCTCGTGCGGATGTCATCTTAGGACGGGAGTGGTTGTATGGGTTAGGGTCATCACTCAAAAGGAGTTATGAACATAATACGTTTACGTTTGAGGCCAATGGTAAGCATGTTTTACTTATTGGGGAATGTGATGTACCCCCAACACCACTCATATGTAATGCCGAACTCTCTTTTTTGGAGCATAGTAATCAAATAGAAGAAGTCTATTTTTGTTATTGTGTGTCGCAAACTAGTGGGTTTGATGTGCATGATGTTTCTTCTTCAAATGAATCTTCCTCAGCGATGCCTTCTTTCTCTTTACCTTCTTCTAAAATCTCTTTAAATAATCTTAAGCAACCGATTAATGCTTTGTCTTTGCAACAACTGTTACAAGAATTTAAAGATATTTTTCCTAATGATTTACCAGAGGGTTTGCCACCCGAACGAGCTTTGCCTCATCGCATTGATATCGTTCCGGGCACCAAACCAATTAGTAAGCCGTCGTACAGGCTTAGTGCGACTAAAGCAGCTGAGGTGGAATGTCAGCTTGTTGATTACCTTAGTAAGGACTTCATTCGCCATAGTGCTTCCCCATGGGCATCACCCATTCTTTTGGTGAAGAAAAAGGATGGATCCATGCGCATGTGTGTGGATTATCGCTCCTTGAATGCGGTAACCATTAAGAACAAATACCCGCTACCTAAGATAGATGAGTTGTTTGATCAACTCAAAGGTGCGAAGTATTTTTCTAAAATTGATTTACGTTCAGGATATCATCAAGTGCGTATTAACGCTGATGATATAACCAAGACTGCGTTCCGGACTTGCTTTGGACACTATGAGTTTTTGGTTATGCCATTTGGGCTTACTAATGCCCCGGCAACGTTTATGATGCTTATGGATAGCGTACTAAGGCCGTACTTAGGCAAATTTGTCATTGTCTTTCTTGATGACATTTTCATTAGGGGAAGGTTGAGGTCTATAGGGGCCCTTTAAGATGCCATATGATTAAAAGGTTATTAAGGGAAAGGGCCAATCATGTGATGCCATGTATACAAAAATGTTGGGTGATTAAAGGTGGTCAAAAGATTCTCTAGAAGATGCCTTTTGTACTTTTCATCCCCAAAAAGTGGGGGGGGGGGGGGGTTTTGAAATTTCGAACATCCATAACTTCTACATATGAGCTCAAAATTTGTCGGAGATTAGAGATCCAGAATCTACTCGCTGAGCTCTTTCCATAGATATGTCACATGATATGGTTTTGCCCACTCAATTTTAAATTCAATTTTGGCGGGAAACTTTGAAATTCAAACTTCTAGCCATTTGAAGAATAAGAAGGTATCTAAAGTCAAAGAAACTTAACATTTTAACAAAAAATCATTAAAATCATAATATGGCAGCTTAAAGGGCCCCTATAGACCTCAACCTTCCCCTAATGGGTCTATAGTTCGACTTTAGAAGAGCATTTGGAATACTTACGAAAAGTTTTTCAGTTACTACGCGAGAATGCACTTTACGCGAAAGAAAGTAAGTGCGAATTTCTCAAGGATAGCATACAATACCTAGGTCATGTAATTTCTGCAGACGGAATTGCTATGGATGCTAGTAAGGTTAATGCTATTATGCGATGGCCAACACCTCGAAGTAAGGAAGAACTTCAAATCTTCTTGGGAATGGCAAGATTTTATCGCAAATATGTGAACGGTTATGCAAAGATTGTCGCTCCCATGACTGATCAATTGAAAGGTGCGGCAATTACCTTTCAATGGCGTGAGGAGCAACAACGTAGCTTTGATAAGCTTAAAGTTGCTTTGGCTACGGCTCCCATCTTAGCAATTGTGGATCCTCAAAAACCATTTGTGATTGAAACGGATGCTAGTGCTAAGGCAAAAGGGGCGGTTCTCATTCAAGATGGTCATCCTGTTGCCTATGAGAGCAAGAAGCTCAATCGTGCTCAACAAAACTACTCAGCTTATGAGCGTGAGCTCTTTGCCATCATATATGCCTTACGAAAATGGCGACATTACTTATATGGTGCGTAATTCGAGATTGTTTTTGATCACGAAAGCATAAAGTGGTTTATGAACCAAACAGATTTGCAGGGTCGAAAGGCCAGATGGGCTGAGATCCTTCAGGAGTATGATTGCAAGCTACGCTATCGCAAAGGACGTTACAATATTGTAGCTGATGCTTTGAGTCGTATGCCAGAGATTAATTCACTGTTATTCATAGAGTTGAAAAGCGAATTGTTAGAATCTTTACGAGGCAAATGCAAGCAGGATTCAACATACTCAAAGGTGTGGAATCATGTTCAAATGAGGGGTCCCTCTCACTCACACGGTAGTGTTCCCAGTTCTTCCACACATGGTTCTTCTTTATCACAAGATGAACTAGAGCGATGGAAAAACTTTTCCATCGATGATGGATACTTACTCCACAAGGGGAGAGTTTGTCTTGCATTAGACTTAGACACTAGGCGCCAAATTCTTTTTGAGTGTCATGATAGTCCAAGTGCAGGTCATGCGGGCATTCGCAAAATGTATGCTCTCGTAAGAAAGCATTTCTATTGGCCTGGACTTCACAAGGATGTTACTGACTATGTTCTGCAGTGTCAGAAGTGTCAAGTGAACAAAGCAGAACATCTTAAAGCTGGCGGGTTACTGCATCCATTAGAGATTCCCGACGGAAAGTGGGAAAGTATCTCTATGGATTTTATAACGGGCTTGCCCACAACGAATCGTGGACATGATGCCATTTGGGTAATCGTGGATCGATTAACCAAGCTTTGTAGGTTTGTGCCTACTAAGAAAACAGTTACAACTCCAGAATTGGGACGCCTTTTCGTGGAGAATGTTTACCGACTTTATGGCTTACCGTCCAATATTGTCAGTGATCGCGATCGCAAGTTTAACAGCCATTTTGGCGAGCAGTATTCAGTAAGTTGGGTACTATGTTGAACCTTAGTACAGCTGATCATCCGCAGACAGATGGTCAGACTGAACGGGTTAATCAAGTGCTGGAAGATATGCTTAGGGCATATGTCAGCAAAAAACAATCTGATTGGGAGTCTTATTTGCCTATTCTTGAGTTTGCTTACAATAGTGCAAAGCATGTCTCGACAGGCTTTAGCCCTTTCATGTTGATGTATGGTTTTCAGCCACGTTCACCAGTGTCGGTGGGACTGGCGAATGAGAAAATCAGTCAGTTTAAGGATTTTATCCAAGACCATATGGATATGTTGCGCCTTACACGATTAAATGTTCGTCAAGCGCAAGATCGTTACAAGAAGTTTGCGGACCAAAAACGTAGGCCACTTCACTTTCAAGAAGGTGATTGGGTGTTTCTGAAGGTACCAGAAAACTCCACCAGTTTAAAAACGGGTCCCGTACCAAAATTATCGCCCCGATTTTGTGGACCGTTTAAGATACTCAAGAAGGTGGGCCCAGTAGCCTATAAACTTGAGTTACCAGCACATTCCAAGGTTCATCCCATCTTTCACGTAAGCCGTTTAAGAAAACGCCTTATGGGTCATGAAAGGCCGGTGGATGATTCTTTCTTGGTAGAATATGTGGAACCCCCAATACTGCCTCATGAACCAGAAAGAGTATTGGATTACCACATGTTACTTACTCGCCACCAAGTTCGGAAACAAGCTCTTATCAAAGTGGAAGGACCGTCCAGAGGAAGGCTCCACTTGGGAAAACATTAGTGTGATGAGGAAACGTTTCCCCACTTTTGTTTTCGAGGACGAAAACTTTTTTCGAAGGGGGGAGTAATGTCAGGACTATGGTCCTACGGAAGTCGAACCCTAGCATAAGTTAATAGCTTTCGGAGTCTCGAGAGTATTATTAGTGCTAGCGGGGTTCAGGGGTTAATGGGCGTTAGGGTTTGGTCGATGTGTGTACACATCTAAGTTAGCACGGCTCTTAAGTAAGATGGGCAGCTGGGCTAGGAGGTGTGGACACAGGCCAGGGTTTTGGTATAAAACCCAACGAGAAACCGTAACTCGTCATTATATGGAAGTCGGTTCACCTCCCAACCATATAATGACGAGTTAGGGTTTCTCGTTGGGTTTTATACCAAAACCCTGGCCTGTGTCCACACCTCCTAGCCCGGCCGCCCATCTTACTTAAGAGCCGTGCTAACTTAGATGTGTACACACATCGACCAAACCCTAACGCCCATTAACCCCTGAACCCCGCTAGCACTAATAATACTCTCGAGACTCCGAAAGCTATTAACTTATGCTAGGGTTCGACTTCCGTAGGACCATAGTCCTGACATTTTGATTTTCTCATTCGCCAGTCCCACCGACACTGGTGAACGTGGCTGAAAACCATACATCAACATGAAAGGGCTAAAGCCTGTCGAGACATGCTTTGCACTATTGTAAGCAAACTCAAGAATAGGCAAATAAGACTCCCAATCAGATTGTTTTTTGCTGACATATGCCCTAAGCATATCTTCCAGCACTTGATTAACCCGTTCAGTCTGACCATCTGTCTGCGGATGATCAGCTATACTAAGGTTCAACATAGTACCCAGCTTACTGAATACTGCTCGCCAAAAATGGCTGTTAAACTTGCGATCGCGATCACTGACAATATTGGACGGTAAGCCATAAAGTCGGTAAACATTCTCCACGAAAAGGCGTCCCAATTCTGGAGTTGTAACTGTTTTCTTAGTAGGCACAAACCTACAAAGCTTGGTTAATCGATCCACGATTACCCAAATGGCATCATGTCCACGATTCGTTGTGGCAAGCCCGTTTTATAAAATCCATAGAGATACTTTCCCACTTTCCGTCGGGAATCTCTAATGGATGCAGTAACCCGCCAGCTTTAAGACGTTCTGCTTTGTTCACTTAACACTTCTGACACTGCAGAACATAGTCAGTAACATCCTTGTGAAGTCCAGGCCAATAGAAATGCTTTCTTACGAGAGCATACGTTTTGCGAATGCCCGCATGACCTGCACTTGGACTATCATGACACTCAAAAAGAATTTGGCGCCTCTAAGTCCAATGGAACACAAACTCTCCCCTTGTGGAGTAAGTATCCATCATCGATGGAAAAGTTTTTCCATCGCTGTAGTTCATCTTGTGATAAAGAAGAACCGTGTGTGGAAGAACTGGGAACACTACCGTGTGAGTGAGAGGGACCCCTCATTTGAACATGATTCCACACCTTTGAGTATGTTGAATCCTGCTTGCATTTGCCTCGTAAAGATTCTAACAATTCGCTTTTCAACTCTGTGAATAGCAGCGAATTAATCTCCGGCATATGACTCAAAGCATCAGCTACAATATTGTAACATCCTTTGCGATAGCGTAGCTTGCAATCATACTCCTGAAGGATCTCAGCCCATCTGGCCTTTCGACCCTGCAAATCTGTTTGGTTCATAAACCACTTTATGCTTTCGTGATCAAAAACAATCTCGAATTGCGCACCATATAAGTAATGTCGCCATTTTCGTAAGGCATATATGATGGCAAAGAGCTCACGCTCATAAGCTGAGTAGTTTTGTTGAGCACGATTGAGCTTCTTGCTCTCATAGGCAACAGGATGACCATCTTGAATGAGAACCGCACCCACTGCCTTAGCACTGGCATCCGTTTCAATCACAAATGGTTTTTGAGGATCCACAATTGCCAAGATGGGAGCCGTAGCCAAAGCAACTTTAAGCTTATCAAAGCTACGTTGTTGCTCCTCACGCCATTGAAAGGTAATTGCCGCACCTTTCAATTGATCAGTCATGGGAGCGGCAATCTTTGCATAACCGTTCACATATTTGCGATAAAATCCTGCCATTCCCAAGAAGATTTGAAGTTCTTCCTTACTTTGAGGTGTTGGCCATCACATAATAGCATCAACCTTACTAGCATCCATAGCAATTCCGTCTGCAGAAATTACATGACCTAGGTATTGTATGCTATCCTTGAGAAATTCGCACTTACTTTCTTTCGCGTAAAGTGCATTCTCGCGTGAAAAACTTTTCGTAAGTGTTCCAAATGCTCTTCTAAAGTCAAACTATAGACTAAAATGTCATCAAGAAAGACAATGACAAATTTGCCTAAGTACGGCCTTAGTACGCTATCCATAAGCGTCATAAACGTTGCCGGGGCATTAGTAAGCCTAAACGGCATAACCAAAAACTCATAGTGTCCAAAGCGAGTCCGGAACGCAGTCTTGGTTATATCATCAGCGTTAATACGCACTTGATGATATCCTGAACGTAAATCAATTTTAGAAAAATACTTCGCACCTTTGAGTTGATCAAACAACTCATCTATCTTAGGTAGCGGGTATTTGTTCTTAATGGTTACCGCATTCAAGGAGCGATAATCCACACACATGCGCATGGATCCATCCTTTTTCTTCACCAAAAGAATGGGCGATGCCCATGGTGAAGCACTATGGCGAATGAAGCCCTTACTAAGGTAATCAACAAGCTGACGTTCCACCTCAGCTACTTCAGTCGCACTAAGCCTGTACGACGGCTTACTAATTGGTTTGGTGCCCGGAACGACATCAATGCGATGAGGCAAAGCTCGTTCGGGTGGCAAACCCTCTGGTAAATCATTAGGAAAAATATCTTTAAATTCTTGTAACAGTTGTTGCAAAGACAAAGCATTAACTGGTTGTTTAAGATTATTTAAAGAGATTTTAGAAGAAGGTAAAGAGAAAGAAGGCATCGCTGAGGAAGATTCATTTGAAGAAGAAACATCATGCACATCAAACCCACTAGTTTGAGACACATCAAACCCACTAGTTTGAGACACACAATAACAAAAATAGACTTCTTCTATTTGATTACTATGCTCCAAAAAAGAGAGTTCGGCATTACATATGAGTGGTGTTGGGGGTACATCACGTTCCCCAATAAGTAAAACATGCTTACCATTGGCCTCAAACGTAAACGTATTATGTTCATAACTCCTTTTGAGTGATGACCCTAACCCATACAACCACTCCCGTCCTAAGATGACATCCGCACGAGTTTTGCTGCAGCATGCTCATTGGCTTCCCCTTCCTGCCATGTGCAACTCTTCCTTTTGGAGGCACACTAGATTCCTTGACATCAGCCCCAGCTGCTGCTGCTGCAAGCCCTGGCCCCTTGCCAGACCTCCTTGCAGTTGCCTTGGTTCTTACCATCACTCTGAAAAGGTCCATACAAAGCAATAGAAAAAGATTACAACCATGGAGAACATGGAATGATAAAAGAAGGTGATGACAAATTGGATAAAGCAAAATTGAACAATTTGTAACAAAACGCGATTATGATGATTTGAAATTTCTAACAGCTCATCATCACGTTTTTCTGCAAATACTTGAAACAACATGCTATTGCATCCCTACAGTGAATTCTCTGTCTTTTCAACTATAAACAATATGTATTGAGTTTATGCAAGAACTATGCAGCCTTGAATAGCCGAGAAAGTTACAAAATCACAATGAAATGGGTGGATGAAGAAGCATTTTCAAATTTGCAACAAAATGCGATTTGGGCTGTTTGAGATTTCTAAAGCCCTCTCCTCGCGTTTTGCTGCAAATTCTAGAGGTAGCATACTTCAACATGCCTTTAGTCATTTCAGTGTGTATGCAGCTTGGTGCAACATGGATTGAGCCTATAGACATCAAGAAGTGATCAAGCTCTCACTCAACAGGCCCAAATAAAAAGTCTTCCTGCTTCTACATGCAGTGGAGAAAATCTAAAAAATGCATATAATATTTATCATAATATCTAACCTACATCACATCAATCAGTTCCTTACCCTAATATCCTATTAGACAAGAAGAGAAGGAAATAGATTGTCTTACTAACCTGGAAGCTATCTGCAAGTGTGCTGTGCTGATGATGAGTATCCTGTGCTGGGGATGAACCTCTACTGCTGCTGGTCTGGATGCTGATGGTGTAGAGTAGGGAGGTAGAGATGCAAGAGAACTGAGTTAGGAGAGTAGATTATTGCAAAATACAAATAAAGGAGTTATTAAATACCACACGTGTGAAATATAGTCGTTTTTTAACACGTGTGGGTCCCACCCAGATCTTTTGGAATTTGAAATTTGACACGTGTTAAAGTCACTTTTTGCCTTGGAAATTGTGCCAATCATGATTTCATAATTAGATCCATTAACACTTTTCCCTCCCCGTCTTCCATCCCTGCCAGCACCCTCCCATCATCCTTTTCTTTCCCACTCTGATCACTTTCTACCCAACACACTCCATCCACTCTGCAACCTGTCTGAAGACTACTACCATTACCAGATCTCCAGGTTACCAGTGCTACAGCTCAAGTTTGGAAGAGAGCAGAAAAAGAGGATATTCCTATGGCAACAGATACGGCAGAGCAGGAAGAAGATATCAACCTCGAGGATGAGGGGCTGCAAGTGGCTGCTCTTGACCTTGTTCAACTGAGGACTGAAACTCTTAGGGCAGCACAGCCAGTTGAAGATTTTGATGTTCAGAGCAGCAACTATGCAGTGCCCATGCTTCCAGGTGTCTTGATTGGTGGTAAAGATTATGTTTTCCTCCATGATATAGAGTGTATGTTCAATTTGAGGGAGGACTATGCCATTTCCCTTATTGCCCAGGCTTCAAGGCTTGACAAGGAGGTTGGCATAGAGGATGACCATTCACTGCTAGCTTTGGAAACAACTTTTGATCCTGCAGAGGCCCTTACTATTTGTTTCAAAGAGGCTGAAAATTTCCAAGAGCCAGATGAAGCTGCCTTCCAGCTCACCCAGGAAGCTATGAATCTCTCAGCACTTCATAAGGAAAAACTTAAAGAAGAGGCTGGACTGGAGGGAAGAGGAATAAATATTTGGAAAGATGAACTTCTTGTTGCTGATGAAAATGAGAGGGTATGATATTATTACTTCAAATCAAATACTTTATCTTGTGTTTAAATGTTTTGTAGTTATGTATCATTGTCTCACTACAATCTTTTGATACATGACAGCTACAAATTGAGGATGACACATTCCTCCAGAGATCAAGTGGAAGCAGGCCGGCTGGGTTTGGCAAAATGTCAAGCCTAGCTCATTATATTCATGATCTAGGCAGTGCTAAGATCTTGATTTACCATAGGCAGTTGAGCAACAATGGAGAAGCCATTGTTTACTTCTTTAAATGTTTGTCTAGGGTTTTAGGTGGACATGATCTTCCATGGCAAAAGGAAAAGATCATTTTAATAGAGAGGTTGTCCGCCATAGATATATTTGGGGATTATGTGAATAAGCAGGCCTCTAGGGCCTCTTACTTTTTGTGTTACACTTCTTATGCATTAGCATGTGGTGTTAAGGAGCCCAAATGTCTAGAGGGCTATGGAAAACACAAGCTCATAAGGTTTCGAGAGCCACCCATGATTGCATCAGGCCACACAATCCAAGAAGAAGAACACGTGGAGATAGCTGAAGACAAGGATACCCCTCTCAGACAAGCAACAGAGGCAAGCATTGATAAACAGAAAGTCGACATCAAGCCAATAAGGAAGAAAAAGAGTCCAATCAAGTTCAAAAAGAGAGTTCCGACTCGCAAGCCTTGGGAGTAATAGGATTTAGTCATCAAATATAACACAAACATTATGTTGAAGTTGAACTGATTTGTACAAAGTCTTTGATCCTCATCAGTTCCTTGTCCGTACGGACGATCAGTACCCTTTTGCATTTGTCCCATCACCGTACGACACTTCAGTACTCTTCCCACACTCAAAAGCTTCTAAAAGCGTTTGACACTCAGTACTTTATTGGTAAGGATCAACAGTATGTCTAGCATAATTAAGTAGTATTGATTAAATTTTTTGTGTGTTAATATATGGATGTATTGATGCTTGTTAATATAGATCACATGTTTCACAAAAGAAATACTTTTGATGGAGTCTCAAAACATATAGGCATAACACCAAGAGTCACTTGTTCCATAGAATAAAAATCTATTGATTGAGTTTGAAAACATGTGGACATAACACCAATAAGTTACAAACTGCTATTCATGTTTACTTGTCCATTTATGGTTTCTAAATATCTTCGAATCCCTCCACTGTCTATGTCTCTCTGCTGCCATTGAATTGTCCAAAGTTTGTCTTCGTCTTTGCTTTTGGGCTAGAATAAAAGCAAGCTGGACTTTGGAACTAGCAACTTTTCTTTTAGCATGCAGCCTTTGTAGAATGCCTCGGTAAAACCATTGGAAGACTTCCTTCAGACTATTTGCCTTTTGACTCCCTCCATAGTGTTGTGTGTGTCTGAAAAATGCATTACGTGCCATGTAGTGAGACTTCTCCATGCCTTGGGTAGACCAAATTGCTGGGCATCCATACTTTTTGACAAAATAGGGAAGGTGGTTGTAGATGATATGCTGTTTTCACAAAGACATAAGAATGCATAGTAAGTTATAAAAGAAAAGAGGATCACACTTAAGTAAAAGAAGAAGACATCACTTTACCATGTAGTGAGTTATATTGCAGGCTGTCCATGCGTCTTTCATTGACTTCCCAAAATGTTTAATTGCCTCTTCAAAGTTCTTGTAATCACTCTTTGTCCATGTTACATTGTCACAGAACATGAAGAGTTGATCAAGAGACCTCCACACCTCTGCCTTCACATTTCGTGCTTCCCCATCTGCCTCATGATCTTTCACGGCATTATGGACTTGCTTCCACAATCCATAACTAATCCTTGAAACTGTTCTACCTTGCCTTACTTGCTTACTATTGTGTTTGGGTCGAGACAAGAATCTTCTTGCCTTAACACCACCAATAGAGGGCTTGATTGATACCTCCTTGCCATTGGTAGACTTTTTAAAATCCTTTGTGATATGAACATCACCTCCATGCAGACCTATATCGGATAACACTTTTTCCAATGCATGAAGAGCATCCTTTCTATTTCTTTCGGGACGGAGTTTCCAAGCAAATCCAATATACAAAAATACCAATTTCTCAATAATTCGACATAGAGCATGCAATGTGCATATGTGAACATTACATAGTGGAATGTCAAGAATGGCCTTGAAGTCAGGGTCAACTTTATCTCTATTAGGTGCTCTCTTCCACCATTTGGAATCCATTGCTTGAGCTGATTCTTTGCAGTAAAGACAAGGAGACTTTGAGTTACCTCCTTTACTAACGTTATACATGCACTTAAGTGTTTTAAGATCCCCCGCCATATGCCACTCTACTTGAAAATCACCTTTTCCTGCAACATGGAGATTCTCTCCTTGCACTTGTCTTTTAATTATTCTTGGTATTTTCGTGTGGTGAAACACCCAATCTAGTGTTTCATGGTCTTCTGTCTTTACCTGTGATTATACAAAACAAAAGTCTTACTATAAAAGATTTGAAAACATTGACTAAAATCAAGTACGAAATAAAAAATGATCATACCTAGAATGAGCCCAACCACCATATGTGTTTCTCCGACTGCACACTAAAATACTTCGAACTCGCTTCATTCAATGATGTATCAAGTGCTCCATTCATCAATGTGATAGTAATCCTTTCCATTTTCTTTTCCTTTACAACCTCACACTCATCCAGTTTGATAACAAATTTCAAAATGCCTTTGCACTCTTCAAATGTTATTCCATAAAACTCGACCATTCTTCTTTGAAGTTGTTGTAGATCTACAAATATATTGTTCCAAGGGTCATACACAGTGGTTCCTTTAGCACCATGAAATATTTCTTCAATATGGATATATGGTCCAATAAACTCATCTATACTTTCATTCAAATGACCTCTTATCTTCCACACTGTTGCTGGATTTGGCAGTAAAACTCGTTTAATCCTTTGATCTCTCAAAGTTGAGGATATCGCATGGAAAATCGAACTATATCCCTTCCTGCTAACTCCACTAACATCAAGAGCCTCTTGGATTGTAGTACCATCAATTTGATTATTGGATATAAAGTCCTCTACAACATTGCGTTTGATTGTTTTGTATTTTTTTTCTTCAATCAAACCTTTTGCTACACCACAAGAAAGCAATCCTTTCATTTGTTTAACTGGAAGAAGGTTGGGATCCATATTTTCTTTTGCAGGCTCCAATAATTTCCTATAGTAACAATATAGTAACAACACAATATGCCTATATTATTCAACACTTCCAATCCTGTTTTGCATTAATGGACAAAATAGATATAGTCATTTGAGAGCATTTTTGAGTTTAAAAAATAAAAAATTGCAAACTAACCTTGCTTCCTGAATTCTTCGCTTGCATCCACCAGTCCCAGCCTTCAAATTTGCAATGTTTTTAATCTTCCTGCTTCGTTGTCTGTCTCCAAGCATGGTTCTCTTCCTTCTTGATCTTGTTAACTCTTTTTTACTCTTTGAATGCTCCTCAATTTCATTCTGCAACTGCTGCTCCAATTTTGCACGAATAGCTATCTCTTGAATCCTGGCTCCCTTTTCTTGTAGGTACATTGTTTTATATGTTTCTGCAAATGCAGACTGTGCTGAAATATAACCAAGAAGTCCATTTTGTCCATCACCCGCAAACCTCAGTAGTGTGGTTGGATTGACAAATGGAGGTGTAGAGTTTTTTACTAGACATTTTGGATATATACTTCCATCACACCATAAGTCAATATGTTGGAGCCCTTCTCTTCTCATATTTTCCCGTTGTTGAGCATTTAGCACCGTATCCTTTCGTCTTTTTTGTGCTGGAGCATATTGTTCTTCTAAGTCGATGTGAAGATGGTATAATCGCTTCTTCTGAGATTGTAACTCACTAGTATCGGCCATTTTTTGTGCTTCTAAGGTTGCAAAGTTGGCTTGTCAATCTCATAGTCTTTTTGTAACATGAATTGTGGAAGTGTGGCGGTATCCATACAATCATTAAGTTCAGTGATGGATTCTTTATGAGAGGCCTGCACACGTCGTCAAAAGAGATGCGAAATCTTCGAGAAACAAAAAAAATTAAGGAGATATTTAATGCAAAATCGTGTTAGTTAGACAAAAGATTATCTTATTCTTTTCTGAACTGACAGTTCAGTGGTCCTTACTGACAGTTCTGAGCCACGTTTCCATATTTTATTATTTTTGAGATCTTTTAGGAGAGAAATAAATCGAAAAATAGTGAATTTCTTACAGGGCCCCAAAATGAGCTCCGTTTTTCCCTAATGAAGCAACGCTTGATGGGCAGCAAGGCAACCCCTCATACACAATGCTAAGGCCTTTGCCATAGGCAGGCCAAAAACGACAAGCACCGACTATACCCTATTTGTTGTAGAGCTCGCCATCTCTTTGCACCTACCAGCTATGAACCACCCCCTTTTCGTCCACACTACCCCACACTCCCCTCTCACTTTACCAACTCATGCCAGCTAACCCGTCCCCGCTGCCAACAAGACCCCATCACCTGCACGTTGCCCCAAAAGCTTGCACGCTACACCGATCGCCCTGATCCAGGTGCACGCTGCCCACGCTCCATGGCTATTTGTTGTGCAGTGCTGCATGCTCCAACTAATACCCCTCCCCCTCTGTATCAACTCGGCCCGCTAGCTACCAACCCCACTGGGCCCCAACCTCCTCCTCCTCGTTGCTCACTCATGGTAACCACGCTGGTAACCTTTGTGGCCAGGCCCGGAGGTGGCTTAGGCCTTTCTGTTTCATGGTGCTTGGGCATCGCCATTATGGCAGTCCAACCTCTCACATGCAGTACTAAAAGTAGGCCTTCACTCCTTTTGGATCCACCGTCGTTGGCGCATGCTGGCCCTGCCAACCGCCTACTGTAAACGTTATAGAAGAAGAGGAGTGGTGCACAAGTCCTTCACCCAGATAAGGATTTCTAGGCCAAGATCTGAAACTCCCAACAGTAGGTTTGTTCTAGCAACATGTCAAGGAGGCGCTGCTAGCACCCTTTGTTGGAATTAACCTATGGGAAATAATATTATTCCCCCTTGGGACAAACACAATGGACTTATAAGGTTTTTACCTATCTTTGGGATTACATGTTGTACTGGTTTGACTTACACATTGATCACAGAGGTTCATGTACTTCACAAGCTAGGTAAATGATATGAGATATAACTCATATGTAAGTTAGGTATAAAATATGTAGATTAGGCTTTTGATGTTTAAGAACAGTTTGAAGAATAAACTTTTAGGTTTTAGGTTGCTTGTATTATGGATTTTTGGATACGACTATTGATACTGGTATAATGCCAGCTAGCTGTCATTAGAAGTTTGCTAGCAGTTTTAATCTTGCTTGTAGTTGGGTGGGGCAAAGACAATGGCCTTATGAGGTTTCTAGCTATCTTTGGGATTATATGTTGTATTGGTTTGACTTACACATTGATCACACTGGGTCATGTACTTTATAGGTTGGGTAAATGATGTGAGATATAACTCATATATAAGTTAGGTAATATAAAAATACCTAGATTAGGCTTTTGATGTTTACTAGTATTGTTTGGGTGACAACTATGACATGTGGTTAGGTCCCTTGACACCTGCAATATACATTCGGACTAATCAATCGTTTGTCTGTTTGTATGGATGTAGGCAATAGGACCTACCTTCTCAATGCTTGCTGGTTTTATCAAATGCTATTATTGTGGTTCCCTAAAATGAGACTTTTCATTGTGAACTTTCAAACATGATTTGTGTA